>NC_084891.1:10072500-10672500 GCF_958979055.1 Alnus glutinosa | reverse complement strand
ACCTATCAGAAAACTGCATCAACAATGTAGATATTGTTCCTTTGGCTGCAGGTACAACAGATGTAGATGATGACCTAGTCGTATTGTATTTGGGATATTATGATTGAAGCACATCGTGACGGTCATATGTTACGGACTCAAGAGTAGTCCATATTTTGTAGACTTTTGTATTAGCTTGTGTCGCTTGTGACACGTATTGTTTGTAAAGCCATTCTTTTGATATTTATAGATGATATCATATTTATCATATTTATAGATGATAAATGTTAAAATGAAAAATAATAATAATAAATAAATCTCCCTCATTTAATTTTAAAACAACAGTTAAAGTTTGAAAAAATTTACCAAATAAAATATCCCAGAAAGTCTAGAAGATCTTGATCCATTTTCAATTGCAACATATATTGCTTGCTTAAAAGTCTATCTAAAGTGTTTCATTTTCTTGGTAAGTAAATCTATGTAACGTTTGTCACTTTTATATATGTTTTTTTTTCTTTCTTTTTTTAATAACTTTACAATGTTTATGACCTTTCCTTTTCAATCAATTTGATTGCATAACGAAGTTCTTTTTTTTTTTTTTTTTCTTTTTTTTTTTCTTTAATGCATTTTTCTTTCTTTAACATAATGAACTTTACTCTTACCAAGAGTTGAAGGGTTAAAAACTTATCTACCCAATCACTAATATCAAGTTTCAAATTGCTAACTTGGCATTTTAAACATTCAAAACGGTGCTCAACTGTTCCTCTTTCCCTTTATTAACACCAAAAGGTCTTTTGATAAAATAAATGCTACACACACTTTCACTACTACACTCTTAACTACACATTCCCTAAAGTTGTACTAAAAATCACCATTAGGTTTTGGATGGATCACTATTGAATTTTGAATCCAATTATGATTTTTAGTGCCACATCAGGGAGTGTCCTGATGTGGCACTTGAAAGTATGTGAATGTGTGTAGCATTTCTCTTTTAATAATTTGGTATCTTTTTTAAGGATATAAATTTCCTACAAATTTGATTGTATAAATTCTTTCAACTCAGTCTCTAAAAGTGTTTGAGCATGTGAGCGCCCGCGCGCACACATATACATATATTTTATTAATGCTATTAAAAAAGCATGTGAGGAGCAAATGTTTTTCTTCTTAATGCTATTATAAACACGTATTTCTCACATGCAAAGAGACACATAATACTTTTAGAGACTGGTGTAACACCTAAAAAGCTAATTAAAAGATTTATTATAATTAAATTAAGTAAATAAAACAATTAAAAGCTAATAGGATGCAAGAACACATGAAAATTGTAGTAAAAAGTCAATTTTTAAGCCTTTGGTTCATACTGGGAAGTTTCCAGTTCAAACAGGCCATTGAAATGCATAGTAAAAAGTTTTTCAGAACCTTTTGTTTTAATTTCCATTCTAAGTTCCCTTCAAATTGAGGTTTGATAGAACCTTCGGCTCTAAATTCCGTTAGAACTGGGATTTAATAGAACCCTCCAATCTAAGTCCCATTCAAACTGAGGTTCGACATAACCTTTTTCATTCGAAGTTCCAATCGAAACAGGTTTGTTGTATTCCCTGTTCTAACTTTCATTTTGAACTAAAAACTAAAATTCATCTTTCTTTCTTTTTTCTTTTTGCAAATTTTAAAGGCTAGTTCGAACTAGGTTTTCCTAGATCAAACGAAAGACCAAAATTGGCCTATAAGTAACCAAATCACGAATTGGGAGTTCATTTTCTCCCAATTCTCTCTCTCTCTCTCTCTCTCTCTCTCTCTCTCTCTCTCTCTCTTATTTTCTCTCCTAGGGTTTGAGTCAAGCTCTCAGGATTGATCTTGTAGGAGTTTTCAAAGCAGAATCTAACAAAGGAAATGCAATTCTAGGTGTTAGAACACTACTTTGATCGATCGATTTGAGTTAAATCCTTGAACCCTAGATTATCCTTGCTTTGGGTTGATTTTTGAGGCTTATGGTTAATTCCTCAAATTTCTTTAGGGCTTTTTTTATTTTATTTTTTTATTTTTATTTTGAGGAGTTCAAAGTATTCATCAAACAACGGGTAAGAGTTTCGTGGTACGAAACTTTAGATTCCTCCATCCTCAAGGTAAGACCCAAACCCTAAGTTTATCTAAGTCTTATAATGTGGATTTTTTGAGTGTCTAATCCAAAAGCTTCTCTATGGGTTAGCTTATTAACTTGTGGGTAGTAAATGTAAACTCTTTCTTATTATAAGTTGTCATGAGAGGGTTATACTTGAGGTAGTCATGTTTGTTATGTTGTGAGAGTTTAATAGAGTTATTGCAATGTGAAAATGTAGTGGCATTGCTAGGCTTGGTTAGGGATCCATCTCAAGCTTGTTGTCAATGATATGTTAGTATATTGTTTATTGAGGATGATACTACGTTTCTAATATTTTAATGTTTAGTAAGTATTTTGTTCACAAAGCAATAATATGGATTTTAAAAAGAAAATTGTTTTCAAACATGATATAATGTTTTAATTGAATCGATAGTATGTTTTATAATGATAATGATTTATGTTTGCTTTCAGATGTTTGAATGACGTTGAGAAATGTCTTGAAGAATGTTTCATGATTTTTATGAAGTTACAAGTACAAAGATGTGTTTTATTTTTTGTATTGAAAAGAACAATGATGAAAAGAGCATGAGAATGAAAGTAAAAGAATGTTAGTTATACATGACATGAGCATGAGAGAAAAGTACATAAGAGATTAAAGCATTAGGACAAGTCCATGAGGGGCAATCCCTCGATTCTGCTAACCTAAGCGTGTTATTAAGGACAAGTCCTAAAGGTGTGATGAGCAATCTCTCACAGTTAATGGGACAAGTACCACATGACAGACATGTATGAAAGTGCGATGATGTCCTAGACAATCGTCGGAAACAAGTTCCCAGAGAGATAAGAGAGAGAAAGGAAATGAAAAGAACACATGAAAGCATGCATGACATATTTTATGATGATGTTTATGTGACATGATTTAACAGGGATTTCATGATAGATGTATCAGTATGCATGTAAATTTGAATATAACAGAACATATGTATGTTAGAATGCATATGATGATTTAGTACAGTTTCTTGCTTAGTTATGCTTATATGCGTGTGTTTCGCTTAAAATGTAGAATACATGTATATGTATATATTTGAGTTATATGATGTATAAAAATTATATGAATTTTATGAGTTTGTATGTCCATGTTTCTAAGAGGGGGTTTGGAAAATGTACATACACTCACACCTAAGATATAGTTATTTTAGAGAATTTGCATAACTACGGAGTTTACTTCATCAACTATAAAACGTTTTAAAGGAATTGTAAAGTTAAGTGTAGCTGTTATTGTAAATTAAAGGAAGGAAATAAAAAGTTGGCTCAATGATAAAACTTAGTAATTTATACTTGCTGAGACGGTAGACTGACATATTCGTTGTGCAAATGTGGTAACCCCACAATCATGTAGATGTTGTAGTTGATAATAGTGTTGATAAGGACCCGATTGCGTCATAGTTGAGCTACTATGATTGAGATCATGCGATGTCGTGGACTATTTAGTTTAGGCTTACTATAGCCTATTTTTTGTTTGTACATCATCTTTGTATCGTATATAGCAATTGTGATGTATATGGATGTGTTGCATGCTTTAATGATCTAGATGTATTTGGCAGCTCTGCGTGTTATGTAAGTTTTTATTATGTCATTGTTTCTGCACAATAGAATGATCTATGATATGATATTCTCATGTGATGAGATCGTTTTAGGTATGTACATGTTATTGTGGTGATTCGGCCTACCTTATTGAGGTTATAAGGTTCGGGTCGACATAACTGAGTTGGTGGAATTTTCCTACAATCCAATATGTAAGAAATTTATGTCCCTCTTTTAACTAGTGAAAAATAAATTTAGACTCCTAAGTAACCTCAACCAAACAGTTAACCAAATATGTAAAGTAGTAAAATGAATTAACACAGATGGTTATGAAGTGGAAACTCTTTGCACCAAAGAGAAAAACCACTACGGGGCAGCCAAACTCAAGAAATCAATTATTAGGAGAAATAGCTAATTACAAAGTTCATACTCACAACCCTTTACAGTAGTCACTCTCTTGAATTCTAATAAGTGCTTACTTTTTTGCCTCTCTCCCAGACCAGTCTAGAGAGTTCTTCTATTGAGCCCTTAATTGGAGCTCCTCTCTAGTTAGATTTTAACAGTTGAATGGTTACAACAAATTTATGAAACACTCTAAGAGAGATACATATAAACGTTTACGCCTAATAAACATTTTCTTAGCACAATGGAATTCTCTATTGGAATTCTTACAATAACACTGCCTAGAAGCCCCTTTAAATAGGCTTTGAAAATCCTAAAACAAGTCAGAAATGGATTTCTAGGTGGCGGCGTCTAGATAGTTCATCTTGCGCCCAAACAAGTATCAACAATTTCATATTTTGCTGAAGCGTGTCCGGACATCTGCATGGAAAAGCTTCTCTGTCCGTAGTCTTCACTTTTGCGTCTGGACATCCTTGCACACAGGGACTCTCTGTGCCTCGCGTCCGCTAGACCGTTTGGACAGGTAGCGAACATGAACTCTATGTGGCTTGCATCCGATGTGCTGTTCCGACATATATAACATACATTCTTTGTGGCTTCCGTCTGGACACTGATCTTGGACGTTTGGACGGTCAGCAAGGAAACCGACTTTTCTAATTCTTTAAAGTCTTCAGAAGATCTTCTTCAATAAATTCTTTCCTGTCTTGAGAAATATATTGCAAATCTTCCCTTGTTCAGTCCTTTCCAGTCTTGATTAAAATACTTGCAATACTTCTGGAAATTTGGAGTCTGAATAATGTTTGAATTAAAACTTCTGTGTTAGTTTTCATTTTTGATTTGATTTGATTTATTTTTGTTTATTTTATCTTCTTTGAAAAAAAAAAATGGTTCATGTTTTAGGTGGGATATTTGTATGTTGACGAGTGGGGGTGAAACATGAATTTTCCGTTTGATGATTTTAATAATTTTTCTGTACATCATGCTTCTCATAGTTGTAGGGAGCTAGCTCCTATCAACTTCCCTCAAAATTTTCACCCATATGGACCATGTTCATATTGCTCCAATCCTTATCATAATTCTAGTAATTGTCCATCCTGGGGACAATTCCCCCATTTTTCATATAAACAAATGAACATCAAATTCTCCAGTCCAAGGTTTGAATCAAATTCAAATTTTTACAACCCGAACTATAGCAACCATCCTGATTTCTCTTAGCAAGCTCAAGCCATGGGAAATTGTGCTCTCCAATTTCATGCACTGCACCATCCTGAATATCCGCAGTTCGAAAAGCTAGTCCTCCATCCTTCATCATATGATCCTCTTCCTAAAAAATCTTCATTGGAAGACACGCTAAAGGTATTTATAGAGAGAACTAGCCAATCCACCATTCAAGTGCCACAATCAGAGTCATCATTGGATGACACATTCAAAGCATTCATACACTCAAATAGGCAAACCATACAAGAGCTTAAGAATGTCACCATGGTCGATAGCCAAGCCATTCAAGAGATCAAAGATGCCACTATGACCAACACTCCAATGATTGAAAGGTTGGAAGGACAGCTTGATCGTTTGGCTTGAGAACCCGTCAACTCCAAATTTGTCCAATGACTGGGAAGTAAGTATTGAAGCTCATTCCTTCATCACAATCCCTCTTGAGACACTTCATAAGCCCCAAGTTTTAGTTCTTCAATGCCTCAAAGAGCCATCTTATGATAAACTTGTCAAGGATCTATGCACACAAGGTCACAAATCTAGGAACCATCTTCCTAAGAAGATCCTTCGAAGTAAGCAAGTTGGCTACCTGAGATAGCGAAACATTCTTCTAGAAGGCTATCAAATTCTAAAGAAGAAATGGTGGAAGGGATTGGTTGGACATCCAAATGATCGAAGAAAGCACTGTAAAATTTATTTTCCATTTTAATTTCCTTACATTTTCTTTCTTTCCTTTTTCATTCTATTTCTTGTCATTTTATTTTTTACAGCAATTAATCTTTTAATGTTTGTTCCTGTGAGACAATATTGCTGTTAGTTTTTAATAGGTGTTTTGGTGTTTAAGTTTGGAGGACGCCCTAACCTTTTTCACACTCGGATTTTCCTTCCCTTTTGGTAACGTATTTCAACACTACACATTGAGTACAATGTGTAATTCAAGTTTGGGGTTATGAAAAAAATACTATGTCTGTTTGTTTGTTTGTTTATTTTTATTTGTCTTTTTGTTCTAGAAAATTTTGAAAAAAAAAATTGTTCTATGTTGTTGTCAAGTTTGAGTTAAACCATAACTGTGGTTTGCATTTCATTGGCTTGCTTAGAGAGTTGAACATATCATCATGTCATTAGGAATCTGAGTCTTTTGACTTATTTTTGCGTTAGTAAGACTTCACTTGTTTGAGTTAAATTATCAAGAGCATATTAGCATATAATCTGTAAGATATGAATTTGTGCTTAATCATGTGTATTTTGAGAGTTGTTAGATGGCCTATTCATAAATAACCTTGGCTTGAGTTTTTTCACTAAGTAACCGGACGTCTTGCCTCATTAAGCATTGAGTGTTCGCGTCAAAAGATGTAAAGTTTAAGTTGATTGATGGTATGATTAGCTTGTCTTTGTAGCCTTTTTTACTTGAGTCATTAAGCCCATAGGGATGTTTTTACATCTAGTGCCCTAAAACTATCTAGTTTAGGAGTCACTGACCCAACACTCATTACATAGGTCAATTAGAAAGTTTAAGGGAGCCGAGCATTCCATAGTCTACACAAAAGAAGAAGAAGAAGAAGAAGAATAAAGATATGCATATCTTGCCTTGGTTGTTTCATTTGATAGGGATTCCAATGATTTTTGAGATACTTATCTTGAGATTAAATTGAAACCTCATGATTGTATGTTAATTTCACTTTGCACTTTTCAAAACATATGATGTCTCCATTTATGAGTGATTTGATGTTGGATTCCCTTTTGATGTTAATGATGATGTTTGTCTTTTTAAGCTTACTCATGAATAAGAACAATGGTTTGTGTAAAAATTCTTTCTTGTTAACAACATAGTGCTTCAATGTTTATACGTATCATTTATGGCAAACTCTCATGAGACTTTACTTGTCTACTAGGGAGTCCTAGGGGTTTAAAAGGCTTGTTACATATGCTATATGCAATCGTCTTTCCCACGACAGCGGACTTATGTTTCATGCTTTGATTTTGTTTTCCATTTTGTTTTTGCTCAGGGTTTAGCAAAATGTAAGTTTGAGATATTTGATGAGTGCCAAATATTGTATATTTGGACCCCTTAATTTGCATTTGTTAAACCTTTAGCTTTGTTATTTTCTGATATTTTTTGTTAGTTTTAGTGTTTTGCAGGTCATTGAGAGAAAATGACAGTTTTTAAGTAAAATTTAGTGGGGTAATTACCTTTTCCCCCCATGAAATACCGGCCATTGTCAATATACCCCCATGAACTGACACCTCGACCAAAATAGAGCATCAAACTACCAACTTTACATATTTTGCCCCCTTCTGTCAGTCAGACCTGTTATGTTGGACCGTCAACGGGTCACATGCCTGTCACTTGCTGTTTTAGTTATTTTTTTTTTCCTCTTTTACCCTTGTCTTTGTTGTCAGTTCATGGGGGCATGTTGGAAGAAGGTGATAATTCATGGGGGAAAAAGTAATTACCCCATTTTTTGGCCAATATATCTTACCATGCACGTACCAAAGTTGTATCATGGATGGTTAATCATGTTATAGAGGTGTTGATCGTTTCATAAACAAAACACCGCTCTTCTTTGCACATAGCATGTACGTACCAAAGTTGGCCATATTATACGTACAAAGCGAAAGGGGTGCATAAGTACCAAATAGGGCCTTGCCATTTTTTTTTTTGTCACAACCTCACGTTTCAATAATTAGGTTAAAAAAAATATTACAGACGTTGAAGAAGGGTTGAAGGTTGAAGGCAAATAGGGTTTTTTGTTTAGTCTTCAAAACACACTGTTTAACTAAGGATTTGTTGCGTTCCCCACGACTTTCAACTTTCACCTCTCAAGGTGTTCTTCACCGCCAACTTTGAGTCCCCTGCTAAACAACAAAAGGAAGCAACGAGGACGGGTTTGAACTCGACCCAGTCTTCCCAACCGATTCCACTGACGATTCATGAAATCCAATGCTTACTGTGGTCATTGGTTTTATTAGCCAGAGAAAGTTGAACATCAAGGAGTTTCTAGTCCTCATGACTCCTTTTGGAAGAGAACAAGCTGCTAGTATGTGTACAGGAATAGAAGATAATACATGTTTAACAAGTATAAATCTTCCTGCGGGTGTGAGTAAATATTAGAAGCTTATACAATATAAGCTTAAACACAAACTATCTTGCAGTGGGTCGTTCCCTGGGTTGTTTGTGTTCTTTAATATTAATAAAGATTAGAAGCTTATACAATATAAGCTTAAACACAAACTACGTTGCAGTGGGTCGTTCCGTTTATTCCCCTACATTGCAGTCAGTCGTTCGTCGTTCGTGTTCTTTAATATAATTTGCAGTGGGTCCTTGGTCTACCACATATATGAAGCTTAATATAATTTGCAGTGGCCGGTATCCTTGGTCTACCAAATATATTATTTGTTTATATATATATATATACTCTTTGAGTTGACTATATAGCTCACATGAGCAAAAGCAATGATTACTTTATCTGAGGATCGGAAATGGAAATATTCGTTATATATATTGTACTCTTTCAGACACACACAAGGACGCATTTTTCTTGTCTACTTCTTCTGCCTCTCTAATATCATGATCATTAAAAGGATAAATAAAAAACAATATTAAGAATCTGAATACATTTCTTTTTTCCTTTTATCTTTTCTTTCAATCCTCTTCTACCTTGATTTCAAACTTTTTTGTTCACTGGTCGGATAGTATCAGTGACAGTATATTCTTTGGAAAACTGCAAATCAATGTAGAACAAAAACAAAGGGAAATGAAGTGGACTTTGTTTTATAATGTGAGAACAAAGGCAAACAGAGGAGGGGAATGAAAGTGAATGCCTGAATGATTACAAATGAGATTATTCATGGACAGTTTTTGAATGAGCTCCCAGTTGAATGAATATCTCTATCTACGTACTTCTCCTTGTTCGTACACTCAAGAACATCGTTCTTGGCCTTGGAGCTGCAAGAGTGGGACCATCGAAGCAGCTTCTCCCACACCAATTGGACTGCTCAGTGACGATCTCTGGCCCGATTAGGAGTGGATTCCAGGTAATGGAAGAGTGGATGAGAGGTGGAACCGGCATTAGTGGCAAGGGAAAGAGGCACTGGCTTGTTTGAGGGGATGGGAAATCTTTGGCTTGTCGTGGGATTGTTGGAAGCAAAGAGTGGGTTCCGAACATTTTCTTGATGGAGCTGAATCATTTTCTTAGTTTGGTTGTCATCCACGAGAGCAAAAGATCGGATCACGGTGGTGGTTGATGATTCAATCATGCGATTGTTGGAAGAGAAGGAAAATCATAGCTTTTTTTTTTTTTTTGGGTGGTAATTACCTTTCCCCCATGAACTACCACTCTCTTCCAACATGCCCCCATGAGCTGATGAGAGAAAAAGTGGAAGAAAAATCATTAAAGTGGAACGTGAGGTGCACGTGACCCATTGACAGTCCAACATAATGGGTCTGATTGACGGAAGAGGGCAAAATATGTAAAGATGGTAGTTGGATACTCTATTTTTGTCGAGGTGTCAGATCATGGGGGCATGTTGACAATGGCTGGTAGTTCATATGGGGGAAAAGGTAATTACCCCTAAAATTTCATAAAAGTGGAAGAATTGAAGAAACCCCAAGTGCGAGCAAGCGCACTTGGCTGACCTGGCAATGATCGAACCCAGACACGATTTCTTCCCAAAAATGGCAGACATTAAATCTTCAACGAAAAAGACACCGTTCTTTTGCTTTAAGCAGTTGCAAACGCCCAAAACCCTAGCATATATATTCTTGCTTTTCTTTTGTAAAGTGGGAAGAGGTTAGAGAGGGGTAAAGGCACCATTTAGAGAATTTGTCTAACACCTAAAAGCAAGTATGCGTGATATGCTTATAATACTAGAGGGCTGGAGACTAGAAAACCAGAGGAGGAGATTCCACATATTTTTTCCCTTTTAGTTTAGTTCGTCTTTAGATTTAGATTTTATTTTTTCTTAATCATGTGTAACTAAATTCTCAACTAAGGTTGAGGATGAAGCCTTACCATTGAAGAGCAACAATATTTTCATGTAAGTTTATACTATCCGATTTTATGAGTTTTTTATTTCTAATTGTTCTACTTCAATTCAATTATTGAGATGATTCTTGAATATCTATTGTGATTTACGGATACATTTGATGATTTGAGATAATTTCATTTAATTAATTGCTTGGGTTTTTATTTATCAATACGTTGAATATTCATTGTGTTTTGTTCTATGGATACATTTGATGATTTGATTTAAACTGTATATCTTTTGTGATTTGTGCAAAGAACAAATTCATTGAATGATTTTATTAATTTTTTAAGCATAGCAGAACATACATAAGATTTGTATTGTAAGAACTTCGAATATATATTGATGAAGATGAGAATATGTTGTTATGATTTTGGTGGGTGTGGATTCCTAAACCTTAGTACCTTATCTTTTGATTATTTTTACTTCATTTAGTTTACGTTTTCTTTTTATCAGAAATCAAATCTTTTTCAAAACTAGGTTAAGATTTAATTAGTTTAGATACAAAACTGTTTTCAAGAACACAATTCTCTGTGGGATCGAACTCGCATTTGCAAAATCCTTTATTGCAAACGATTAGTGCACTTGTGAGTTAATAAAATTTGCACAACAATATGATTTACATTTTCAAGGGCTAAGGAATTAAGGATTACTTCCTACTTGAGGAATAGAAATGATAAACCCTGAATTAATGTTAAAAAGGATTTCCTAGTAGAAAGGAACTCCGACCCTTAAGGATAACTAGAAACGGCCTTTTAATCGAAACGTTAGGCAATGAATAAGTTTCTTCTCTTGAATTGGGTGGTGAAATTCCAATAACAGGAGATGGAATTTCAGTATATTACTTGAGGTATTTGACAGTATAATGATCTGATCATATGGTAACACGGACGAACAAAGTAGGCGAGGGTCTATGATAAAAGCAGACCTTTACATTGAAGTAGAGAAATGGAAATGATATGGATGGTAAAAGTCAGATCGCCATATAAGTTATTGTCCTCCCTTAGAATAATATTTCTAAGTAATTGCGGTTAGAGAAACCTATGTTTGACACTACACTTAAAATCTGTGTCCCTTGATTTAAGATTTAGAATTTAAATCTTCCTTTAGTGTAAACTTTATGCTTAGCATAGTTTACAAATTTCGATGATGAAATTTTGTTAAGAGGGGAGGGATGTAGGGCTCCAAATTTTAAGACATAAAATATAACGTTTAAAAATAAAATTTAAAACCTAGTAATAGTAATTAAATAATATGAATATTTATAAAATAAATATTCATCAGTATTTGATATGAATATTTATAAGATTAAATATTCATTAACATTTGAAACATGTTAGCAGTTCTTATTCCACTTAGATAAGTTTAATAAACCATAAGCAGTTGAATACAAATTATACAATAGGGAAGGAAACACCTGCGATGGCGCTCGATCTTTCAAAACCAGTGCTCGATCGACACGGCGCTCGATCGCCAGTACTTGACGATCGATCGACATAGTTCTGCTGAGTGCAGATTACATCGTACCGAACACCTATCTCTGATATTTTAACAAAATATCTCATACCCTACTTGTTGCCCACGAAAAGGATCCCTAACCGTTGGATAAGACCAACTCAAAGCAATCCCCTACCGTTGATTCCACACCTTAGTAATTAAAGAAACTTTGATAAACAAGTTTTAAGCATTTAGTTAGAACCAACCGTGTAGTTCCTTGGAGATGAGAGATATTTCTTAAGTACCTCTTCTACAAGACTCGATGCCCAACTTGCTGCCCAAGTAGATGGCCTCCACCATTGATCAAGGATGACTCAGTGCAATCCCAGCTATCCAAATTAGTATAAATAGAAGGCACTTCTCAGTTCATTTTCACGCATAGCCTTCTTCCCCTTCCCTTTCCTCTGCTTTTCTCTTGCTACACCTCTCTTCTCCTTCTGCTTATTTCTCTAGACAGCAACCCATGTTGATCTTAGAGGAATTAAATAGCAGAAAGAATGAAGAAACTCTCATGCTCTCTCTTTCTCTCGATTTTTCAGTAGCCAGAAAACAGAAAAGAAAAACTTATAGAAGCTTTGTTCTTCTCTTCTTTTCTCTCAAACCAGCTGCAGTAGTTCTCTTTCCTCTCTAATTCTCTCATCTGCTCAACTCAACCATGGATTGCAGCAGTAGAGAAGTTTCTCTCAACTCTCTCTCACGGTTCAGTTAGAAGAAAACAAAGGAAGAAGAACTCTTCTTCTCTCACTCTAGGGTCAACCGGATAAAAAGAAAAGAAATAGGAAAAGAAAGAATAAAAGAAAAGGAAACAAAAATCTCTCTCTCTTGGCCGAGCCTTACTAGCAGTGATGTGTTTTAAAATATCCCACTTGGATATTTTGGTAAGTCTTATTTTATGCATGTATTTTATAAACTTTTATCACTAAAAGTTATTGAGTTTTTTAACGTTTGGTATTGTGTTCTAAACAATGTTTTTTCAAGTGGCATATTTAATTAATAAAACACGCCGTTATGATGCCTGAGTAAAAATGAACATTTTATAAAAGTACTATTATAAAAAAAATCAAATATTTTATGAAAGCGCCGTTACGCTGCTTAAAGTTTTAGAAAACATTTTCTAAAGCATTAGTTACGCTAATGGTTATTTTTAAATAGTATTATAACCATTATTTTCATTAATGGTTGAAGTTGTGTAATTCTTGACTGACTGTTGGTAAAATAAACCATATGTTGAATTAAAACTATTTTAGTATGCCTTAATATTGTCTGTTTAATGATTTAGCTATTTTGGGTTGCAAAATTCTATTGTGAATTCAATAAGTTTTAGTTGTATCTATCATATAGCTTTAAACTAATTTTCAATGCCATTTCATTGATTTGGCTATGACCTATGTTTTAGGATTATGTTATTATTTCTGTGATGATTTTAAATGTTTGATTGGCTTTTGATTTACAAACTCATGTTTGTAAGTACAATGTCTTATGGTTAGAAAAAGAAACTGATAAATATACCATCTCTGGTATATATGTATTTAATTGTAGATGATGTACTGAGGACTGTACCAAAAGACAGTAAGTATTTATTACTTACTGAGAGTGATGTTGGTTTCCATAATATTGTGGTTTTGAATTTATTTAATTGTATGCGTGTGAAATTGATTATGTTATTATTGTGATTAAATTGATTATTAACAAAGCTGGCGAGTCTAGACTCACTGTGGGTGCACAAGGTTTCACTGGCGTTCCAAAGTTCACAGTGAATGAGGAAGGCCCCATAAAAAATATAATAAATACGAACTTGGCGAGTCTAGCTCACAGGCAAGACCTAAGCCTTCAAAACTATTAAGCGTTATTAGTGAGGAAGCCTAGGCTTCAAGCTAACACTTAACCAAGCCAAGGCTATAACTAGAGGAGTTAAAACAGAAAATAAATAAGACTTGTATAAAACTGTCATCATATTACTGCATTGTATTTCTTTAAATAAATAAATCAGCAATAATTATATTATTGAAAACAGTTAACTCACTTTATTACAGTATGAGATTGTGGTAACATCTACAATCACATATTTGTTGGTGCAGGTTCTGTAGATGAAGAAATGGATTATGCTAGCTTTAAGGATTTAAAGTCAATATTTGTATATTTGGTTTTAATTATCGGTATTCACGTGCTTTTGTATGTAACATGTTTAGAGAAAGGTTTGCATTCAATAGGTTTTCCACAAGGATTGAGCTGGGGGGTGGCTAGTAGGGGCCATGGCCCCCTCAATTCATTTGAAAAAATAAAAAAAATTAATAAGTATAGTTTGATTTTTAGTCTATTTGGCCCCTACCCATTAAAATTTTTGGCTTATTTTCGCTGTTAAAGTGTGGAGGAATAAACCTTTTAGAGCTTATCTATGTCGATTGGTTCTTTGTGAAACGGTTTATAATTTATGGAGAAATATAAATGAATTAAAATATGGGTGCATGCCAAAAACAGAGGAGCAAATTTCTTAGCATTTTTTTTTTTTTAGGTTCGTTCTTGAGTGCTGGGAACTTGGGAAGAGGAAGATTTTTTTAAAAAAAAATCTTAGAAATATTGATCTTTGCAGGAGTTAGAATCTTAATTAAGAAATTTTGGGTTAGTATATAGGCGGTTCGGCCATATCGTGAAAAGCACCACTTCACTATATTCTGACTAATATTACCTGTCGAATGAAAGGAAATATTAGTTTGTGTTATAGATGATGTAGTATAAACTTGAGAATAAAGAAAAAAGAAAGAAGAAAGAAAGGTATTGTAGAAAAGATGCGGGTTTTTTTTTTTTTTTTTTTTTTTTTTTTTTTTTTTTTTTTGTTTCAAAGCACATAAAAGACTCAAGAAGACGTTGAAAACTTGAAAACGAAGAGAGACCAAACCCACCCAGTAATTTTGTATTTATATTTTGACCACATATTTTAATTTTTTATTTGTTTGGCCTTCTCCCAGCCAAATGTCTGGCTCTGTCCCTAGTTTTCCATGTATGCTTTTGGTGTCATATGGGACACACGTCTTGATGTAATTAGCATAGAATAATATAATGATTTTAATAAATGTCAAGTTGATGTACTATTGGTTCATAAGTTATAATATATATGTGTGTATATATATATATATATTTCGCTGCTAAAACTCATTTCTAATGTTGTCGTAATGTCACGTGGAAATTGAAATTTTTTCACTTACACATTTTTGTAAAAGGCGGGACGTTACACTATGTCAAAGACTTGGGGACGCTGGGACGACCCCAGTCTACCCTATATAAATGAACCCCCTAATTTTTGCACTATTTTCTCTTTCCCTACACGCGTTGTCTCCAGTGACGGTAGTTCTTCCTGACACCGGCTATGTGTTTGGTGTTTTCTGTTTTTTGTAGTTTTAGTTCGAAAGTCTGTCGGTTAAATTTTTAGATATTACTAGACTTTTTATAACTTGTTAACTTGGATCAGCCCTCTTTTCTTTATTAGAGGAGCAATATTGTTAAATAGTGGCTCAAATGTCTGTCCCTGTAATATTTGAAATTCGCAGATAGCACCAAGTCAAAATTTTTTCTGATTTAGTGTGTAGAGTGTCTTTGCACCTTTATTCACTTTAATGGCCGTTGAACTCTTCGAGTAATGCACGTTAGTTCTGGTTACCCGTAAAAAAAAAGAAGAAAAAAAAAAGGTGGTGGGCTTGAAGTTGTAAATTAAGTTCAAGTTAATCGGGCACCGAGTTTGGTCTGAAAACCCGAGTGTGAGTGTCGGACCACACGTGAAATGGAGCAAAAATAGCACGTTTGAAAATTACCTCTAAACCACCATTCATTAACCGCCGGAGAGCATCCTTGCCATCCTAAGCTATAAAAAAAAAAAAAAAAAAAAAAAAAAAAAAAAAAAAAAAACCCTAATCCCAACTCTTCTCTCTCTCTCTCTCTCTCCCCCCGAGAACCTGATTTTTCTGCTCTACAAGGCTCACTCTCAATCTCACAGACGCTAAAATCCTGTCAGAGTTTTTCTCTTTTGTTGCAGATATATAAAGCAGCATAAACTCAAACACAAACGGAGATATACGTTCCCGGCGAAGGAAGATAGGTATCGAATCGATTGGGTGTGAATGGTGGCCGTGGAAGTTGAAGGGATGCAGCAGAGAGAGCAGCGAATCAGGAAAAGGCCTCGGCCCACGTGGGACGTGGCGCCATCTGAACCTCAGGTCCGTCCGGCCGTCCCTCGCTTGCTTCTTGCTTTTCTTTCGAGTCGTAAATTAGGGTTAGCGTTAGGGTTTTTGGAGAGAGAATCCGCCTCAAACCGAAGACTATGGTTTTCTTTTTTGTTTGATGAGGGTTTTTTGTGGTGGCTGTAGGGGAAACGAGCAGAGGCGGTGAGTAATGAAGGGGTGGATAGAAGAAGGCATGGGTCTCCGCCGAGAAGGGACGACGATCGCGAAGGGCATTACGTCTTCAATCTCGGCGAGAATCTCAGTCCTAGATGTCCGTTTTACTTCCCATATTTTCGGTTTATGTTAATTAATTTTGCTGCTTGTTCTGTTGCCGCTGTTGGGTTATGAATTTAATTTAATTCACCTGAAGTTTCAATTGGAAGTCTCTGTGTTGCATGAAATTAGGTTGAATTTGGGATTCCTTACGTGTCTAAGGCCTTATTATGAGTTAGCAGGTCATAATTTCTTTAACAACTATCTCTGCCTATGATATATTGGCTGCATGGTTTAATATACTGTTGGCCATAAATCCGTTGGACTTGATCGAACCTTTTCTTTTTGGGCACAATGCTTGTAACAACTTATTGCATCAACTTGTCAATTGCTTCTATAACCAAATTAGTGAATTAGATTCTGGAAGTTTTCTTTCTTTGTGCTATTATGATAGCTTCCTAGTAATGCAATGTATATGATCAATTAGTCAATTATTGTAAAAATGATTTTCTTAATGGCTCGCGTATTGTGCACTGTATTTCCGTGCTTCTTTGGTTTCTGTGAGAATTTTTCCCACTGTAAGTTTGTTGTCAATCCATTGTAAATTTTTTATTAAGTAGTATTTTTGGCTTTTAGTAGTTAATTTTTGCATCATAATTGACTTGGAATATCTCTTTGGCAGATAAGATACTCAGCAAGATTGGTGAAGGTTAGCTGTCAAGTGCCCTGATGTCTGCAAGATTTTATGTTTTTGTGATTCTGCTTGTGTCATTCAGCATATTGCTAGTGCTGTAGGCACATTTGGTCGAGTTTTGGAATGTTGGGACCGACAAACACGAGAGTATGTGGCAATCAAGGTTGTTCGGAGCATACGTAAATACCGTGATGCAGCAATGATTGAGGTTGATGTACTTCAACATCTTGCCAAGAATGATCAAGGAAACTCACAGTACGTACCTACATAGTTTTGTCTTATTACTGATTCATTCTGTGACATGATCTAACTTTTGCGCATCTTGATCCATTTGTGCAGCTGCGTTCAGATACGGAACTGGTTTGACTACCGCAATCACATATGCATTGTAAGTATTTAGATTAATTTTTGTATGTTTTTATTGCCTTTTGTACTATTACATCCGTGCTCTTTTACAGGAAACTATAATACTTAATTGCCTTGGGTTGCATTCTGTAATAAGGCCACTTTTACTTCTGTACTGTCTTGCGATTGGTTGACTTCTAGCACTATGGGAATACCTCTCCTATTTTTCTGGATCAATGATTCTTTCTCTCTTTTCTGTCTTTTTGTATTTTGTCTTTGTTGCTGTGTTAATATGCTTGATTATAACTTCTCTTAGACCTGCTGTGTTTCCGTTCTTTGAGGTTTGGATGATTGATTTACATATTCTTTGCAAATGAATTAGATCAATTGTACTGTTGTCTCAATTTGTCCATATGGACTTTATTCATACAACTGGGAACTAAACAGGAACCTTCCTTTGAATGCATTTTAATGGTGTTATCAGGTGTTTGAGAGGCTTGGACCAAGTTTATTTGATTTTCTAAAGAGAAATAAATACTGCCCATTACCTGTGGATCTTGTTCGGGAATTTGGACGACAGCTTTTGGAATCTGTTGCATGTGTGTGGATAGTTCATGGCCTTTGGCTTATCTCTCTCATTTTCTTTTTTTCTTATATTTCCTAACCAATCACCCAGATCTGTTTCTTGGCCTGTTTTGATTGTTCAGGGGTGAACAGTTTGTTTTGATTTTGTCTTTAATGTTTAACTTGTTTCTTTGCTTTATCATATCCGGCAGATATGCATGACTTATGTTTAATTCACACTGACCTGAAGCCAGAAAATATACTACTTGTGTCTTCTGAATTTGTAAAGCTTCCTGGTTGTAAGGTATTTGGATTTTTATAATATAAAAAATAATACCATTTCATATATGGTATAGACTCAGTTATGATATATTTCAAAAAATTCTTGGAATGGTACAGAGGTTTTCTTCGGATGAAACGCAATTCAGGTGCTTGCCCAAGTCTAGTGCCATTAAGCTGATTGATTTTGGTAGTACTGCCTTTGATAATCAGAATCATAGCTCCGTTGTTTCAACGAGGCATTACAGAGCACCTGAGGTTATTTTAGGTAAATAGTTATGGTGTTGGCAAGTAAAACTCTGTTCATTTCATTTGGTTTACGTGCATTGTGTTCTGATTCCAACCATAAAGCAGTTTGTTTGTAGATAAAATAATTCTGGATGCTGTTACTTATCAAAAAATAAAATAAAATTGTGGTTTCTGTTGAAACCTCTTTCAATCTTCTGACTAATGAAAATAGTGAGAGATCAATCATAGATAAAGGAGTTTCACGGGAGAGGATTTAAATTTCTTTTAAGAGAAGCAATTTACTCATACACATATTTTTGGAAGGAGAATTTCTAGTGAGAATATTATAAAGGAAAGGCAAATGATGGGCCGCAAGGGTAGAATTTGGTCACTGAAACAGAAATCTGGGTCCTATGAAATCAGAGCATGGTTCAAAACTGTCAATTGGTACCCTACGAATCACGTCAAAGATGCAACAAGTCTTTTCAGTTTATGGGTGTGGTCCCACTTTATACTACCTATTTCAAATGATTTGCTTTCTATTCCCTTATATTGTAGTTGCTTAACTTTGTATCTGTAAAATGTTAGACTCGTCCTTTTGAGTCAAGTTTTGGGATTTTGTTTTTATGGGGATGAAATATATGGTTGTCCTCTTTTTTCCTTCTTCTATAGAAACATAGTTGCTCTTGATTATGAAAAAGAATGGCTGTGGATAACATTTCTCAATTGCATAATTTTTTATTTTTCTCTCTTCTGACGGTGTTGTATACACATCATGCAGGTTTAGGATGGACTTATCCATGTGATTTATGGAGTGTTGGTTGCATACTTGTTGAACTTTGCTCGGTCAGTTTTGGTTTTTATATTTTTGATAGTTATATTAAACTTGATTTGGATATGGAATATCTAGTTAGGAATTGTTAAGACACGGAGCTTTTGTCAGGGTGAAGCATTATTTCAGACCCATGAGAACCTAGAGCATTTGGCAATGATGGAGAGGGTGTTGGGACCTCTGCCAGAGCACATGATTCGAAGGGCTGAGTAAGTAGTGAATTTTTTTGAATCAGTTGCTTCCCTTGAAGAATGTTTGCGTCTACATGTTGACATGTTTTGCATCTGCAAGCCCTTTTTGATGATTTATAAGTGCATGTCCATGAAGGTTCCATACACTGATTAAGAAATAATTTTTTGGATGCATCGAGGAATATAATTTAGATCTTACTAAATCACGCATACATGCCTTTGCTTGCCTTTGTTGTGATATGCAGCCGAGGTGCTGAAAAATATTTCAGGCGAGGTTCCCGACTAATTTGGCCAGAAGGAGCAGTTTCAAGGGAGAGTATAAGAGCTGTAAATAAGCTTCACCGTCTGAAGGTTTACTAGTTTTCTTCCTTTTCCTTTGTCTTCTTTTTTTCTTTTGTTTTTCTTTTTTTGTTGTTTGGGAAATTGTTTACTGTCGTTGATATGTGGTGGTTGTGGAATATACGTGCACAGATTCTATGGTGTGATGACTAATGCTGTTTTATACAGGATCTGGTATCTCAACATGTAGAGTCCTCAAGATGCCCTCTCACTGATTTGTTGGTTAATTTGATGAAATATGATCCCTCTGAACGTCTAACGGCTAGAGAAGCTCTGAATCATCCCTTCTTTAAGAGTCTAACTTGAGAAAGCTGCATCATGGAAGCTAATTTATGGTTTACAAAGGCTAGTCTCGTGGACCTGGTAGATACAAGGCCTGGTTTTTCCCGAGAGAGAAGAAAAAAGAGAGAAGAGCTTAGGGACGATATACTGCTGGCTCAAGGAGTCTTCGCATGTATTTGTACAAATAGTGTTGTGTTTAATGGATGTTGATTTTGCTTTGTAAATGATTTTTCCGTGGTTAGAATCATCAAAGTTGGAAATATGCAAGGCGCACAAGTCACAGAGCATTGGCAAACCCCATTAATACTTGATCAGGGATCCCAAATCTTTGGATATATTTTATTAGGTGTGGATAAGAATTTGCTATAACGATAAGAACTTGCCTCTCGTACTTGGAAGAAAAAAGTGAAATGGAGAACTATTTTATGGCTTACAGCATCCAGTGGTGTATATGTTGTCATCACATGACAAATATATTATTGCGCCATTTAAAATTTTTGAGTGATATAGCAGTATGTTTATCGTAAGATAATGTAGAATTTAATCTGAACTATAAAATGGTTTCTCTCCCTTTCAAAGAGAGAGCCTATTCCAACGTACTTCATATGTTGGTTTATGATGGCATAAAGGATTTTAAGTGAGTGAGATGCTGGTTTATGATAGCATGAATGACTATGTGAAGGGCAAATCGATCTTGGAAAATAATATTATCAAATGCAAGGGCTAATCGATTTTTGGATTGCTAGGGAGGCAACTTTTGCTTTTGTCCACTACCGGGTTGTCTCTGCTTGTCTTTTGCGTCTCGTTGTACGTGTAGAATATTTCCAAATGAATCGTGACAACCTGTAGCTTTCATAGAGATATGGACATTGAGGTTGATTTTTAAGAAGTTTTACGCTACTTCGCACTCATCTTATATTAGTTGAAGTAACATTTTAATTGACTTTTTATGTCATAGCATTCTTAATAGATTCATTAAAATAATAATAATAATAATACTATTTTGAGGAGCCAATTTATTAAAATGATCCAAAATGAGTTCTTAGTAGGCTTAACAGTTTGGTGAAAAAAATTTGATAAATGAACAATACTCACCAATAATAGTGAATACTATTCACTCACCAAAGCAACAAAAAAAAAACTAATAAAATTTTATCTCTCTTCAATTTTATTTTTTTTTTCTCTCTCAGGCATTACACACAACATCCATTTTGAAAAAAATTATTTAAATGGAATAGTAACAGTGGATTGCCAAAATAGTGAGGCTGCTGGGGTGCTTTAAAAAAGTGGATGGCTAAAATAGAGAAAAATGGTTTTTAACTACTTTGGCTAGTAAAATTTGGTGAGGCTACTAGGAATGCTCTTGACCACTTAAAACATGTTACATCAGTTAGTATGAAATAATGTGAAGATGAGAAGGCTTTGGTGTGAGAAAAATAATATAATAAGACAGAAAACAAAATGCTCTTGAAGTGTGTTACTGTGTCGCTTTCCTTAAGAAATTATTTGACCCCACCAAATTATGATGAATTGGTATTCAAAAAGCTATAGCAAATATTTTTCCAGTAAATGTAGCCCAGAAAAAGATATGTTGTTTGATTGCATTTTGCACAAACGAAACCAAACCTGAACACCCTAAGATTTTATTCTAGTGATGAGTGCCAAATATTGTGTATTTGGACTCCTTGATTTACATAAGTTAGACCTTTAGCCTTGTTATTTTCTGATGCTTTTGTTAGTTTTTGTGTTTTTATGTTTTGTAAGTTAATAAGTAAGGAATGGCAAAATTCATGTGGAATTGCTTGGAAAATTCGGAAGTTCTGAAGAACTCGATCAATCGAACTTAAAAGTCGATCGATCGAATTTTGCTCGAAGTCGATCGATTGAATAAAAGTCGATCGATCGAAATTTCCAAGAACTTACTTTTGCAGAAGCGCGCCAGAACATCCAATCAGGAGCTACTCCATGACAAAAAGCAGTTCTCCCTCTGATTTTCGCAGCAGAACACGCTGGTTGCATGACCTTGGTTGTCTCTAGTAAGAGAAGAACCCTAGAGGGGGTTAGAGGAGTCATTTTACATGGGTTTCTAGCCCTAATTTCCTTATCTAAAGTCATAGCCATACCTCCTTGTAGAGAGAGTTCAGAGAACAGTAGCTAGGTTTAATTTCGTGCATTTTGTAGTGTATTCCAGTAGCTTTTGTTCTTAGACACTTTCTTTTTGTAAAGCTTTCCTTTTATTTTCATGCTTGTTCTTCATTTTCTTGTGGTGTTCTTAGTCATGGAAGGCTAGTAACCTCAACTAAGGTTGAGGATGAAACCTTTCCATTGATGACACTCACACTCTTGTTATAATACTTGCACATTTGATGATATATCATATTTGTTATTCAAGTTCCATTCATTTAAATGCTTTATCTTTTGCAATGAACGTGGTTGTTGGTAGATAGAGGACATTTAATGTGTTTCAACCGATGGATACATTGTTTTATCGGTTTGAATGATGATATCCATTGTGATTTGTTCATTGAATGGATACATTAGATGATTTGATTTCAAATGGGTACTCTTTGTGATTTATCTTTGAGTTGGATTCATTTAATGGTTCTAGAATATGTGGTTGAGAAACTTGAATGACATCCTAAGCTTAATGTTCTTTGGGTGTTCAAGTAGAAACCAAGAAGTGTGAGTTGTTGGATTTGGTTTGGTAGATTCCTTAGCCTTAGTTCCTTTTAATTTGCACATTTCATTTCATATCTTTTGTTTAGTCTTTTACTCTTGAATCAATCCTCAAACCTTTGGAACTAGGTTAAAATGAAGTTGATTAAACAAGACACCAACATTTGACCATTTCCCTGTGGATTCGAACTCGCACTTGCACACACTATATTGCAAACGATTTGTGCGCTTGCGAGTACTCATTAAAACACACATCATCTAGCAAGAGAGATACTCGAATTTTAAAAACTACATAAAATGTTTAGAGAGATAGAAGAAGAAATAATTTTTGTGTACAAAAAAATGGTATGCAATAGAATACTTAGTGTTAAAACAGCAGTTATCAAAGTCTGTTCACTAATAGACATCTAACTTCAAAATTAACTTCTATTTTAATAGTAATAAATAACTATTCTAACAGTCAATAAAATCTGATCATCAAATCTTAAAAGACACCTAATTTTGATTGTTATATTAAATTGTTGTTAACAATTATTTAATTATAGACGTTAGATCGTAATGATTACTTAATCTCAATCGTTAGATTAAACTTAATTTGATATTATAATTGACTTTGCAAATGGTTAAGTAAATGTACGAGTCTCATTTTCCGATTCAATAAACCAAAAAAAAAAAAAAAAAATCGAATTTTTACTTCGATTTTCAATTTAGAGTTTAAAATGTAAGTTATTTGTTTTAGGTGGCGACGAAGTGTAGAGAGCGGTTTGGCTCTCTTAACGTCAACCCTCATTCGGGGATGATGGCGGCGAGAATGCCATCATAAAAGGTCTTGACGTCAATGTTGGCCTTGTTGGACTTGACAACAACAACGCTCTCACCCTTGGAGAGCCTGTCTTCCTTTGACTTGATCCAGGAAACGATCTTGCCCTCAGTCATAGTGGAGCTTAGGGTCGGCATGAAGATCTCCCTGATCTTGGCTCAGATGGTCAGGATGGGACTCCTCCGACATGGACTCTTGGCGCAAAACGACGAGCGAGATTGTGTGGGGAGGGCGGGGAGAGAGGAGAAGGATACAGAGAGGAACAGGTGAAAATACATGAGGGAATTTTGGTGAAGTTGGGACCAAAACTCGCACGTGCGGCACACATGCGACACTTTCCGTCAAGGAAGACGAAATCAGTTAACGGAATGGCTACATTGCAAATTTTTGAAACTTTGTTGTGGTCCATTGCAACTTTTTTCACTTTCGAGCCAAATTGCAATTTGGGTGAAACTTTGGAAGGTAAAGTGTAATTTTCTTGAAGTCTAATAATAACACAATTTAATGTGCCTAAATCATTAATAACACTATGTCCCTATCAAAGACAAATAGACAATCATCCATGAGTCCATGACAGACTACTAGTCCTACCAAATAGTCATGCATATAACATATTACTGAAATTTTGTAAAACTTGTGTTTGTGTGAGCCACCCAAACTAATATTATAATAAATTCTCGATGCATTTTCGTGACATAGTAGAGATACACCACAACTGCCTGTTTAGATCAATGCCCAAGATACACCTAAAATTTAGAAAACATAATCATTTTTGTCTTAATTCTTGACAAGGAAAATGAGTGGCATTGTGGCAGTAGGCAGTTGAAGACTTGCAGTTAATGTCTTGAATATTAAATAAAAATTAATAAGATGGTGAAGGAAGAATTGGAGAGCAAGGAAGAATGGAAGAGCGCGATGGAGTGAAGCTTCTGGCGCATGGACAAGGAAGTGATTGCATGGAACGAGAACGTTTTGGGAGCCAAGTGGATGTGCGAGCTCTAGTCGCCCGAGTGCGATGTGGCTGGATCCACTGTGTTTGTTTCCATCGTAACGTCTGACAAGATCATCGTCACCAACTACGGTGATTCAAGAGCTGTGCTTTGCCAGAATGGCAAGGCCTGTTCCTCTCTCGTCCGATCATAAGTTAGCTTCTGCTTCCTTTATTTATTAACTATAGTTTTTAGTGTAACTGCTTTCTCAGAGAGAGAGAGAGAGAGCCAAGTAACATCAACAACATTAAAGCAGAATCGTGTGGTCTGTCTCTGAGGAAAACAAGGCAAGGAAATTCCTAGTCTAATATAATATTTAAAAATTAAAAGGCATGAAGAGTGATTTGCACCAACTTGATTCGATTGAAGAGTATGAGATTGAGGATTCTTTTGAAATTAGTCCTGGTGCTACTGTTGAAGCAACTATTGAGCTGGTTTAAGATACTGCGGCTGCTACTAATGAGGATCCAAATGAAGGAGATGCACAAAAAAGAATCAATGCAAATGGTGTAAAAGCGAATTCACCAAATCAAAATCAAGTTGTACATCTACCTTGGGTAGATACTTGGAGACGTGAGAGAAGTAAGGTGATGAAAGTACCATTTCAAAATCAAGTTGTACATCAAAATCAAGCACCATTTCAAATTTTCCAGTTTCATGAAAGTAAGGTGAGAGAACTTTTATCTCACATGATCTTCTATCATGAGTATCCTTTTAGAATTGTGGAGCATGTAGTGTTTAATAAGTATATGAAGGCTTGCATACCACATTGGCAAAAAATTTCCCAAGCTACTGCTAAGAGTCTTTGCTTTGTCAACTACAAATCAGAAAAGAAGAAATTGAAAGCTTTATTGAATCGGGTTTCCAAAGTTTACATCACAACAGACATGTGGACTTCTTTTCAAAAAGTTTCGTATGTGGTTGTGACATGTCATTCATAGATTCTGAATGTCATTTAAATAGGCATGTGTTGAACTTTTGCAATATTCCACCTCTACACTTCGGACTTCTTATTGCTGATGCACCTCATAAATGTTTTAGAGACTAGGGTATTGAGAATAAAATTTGTTTAATAACCGTAGAAAACGCAAAGGCAAATTATGTAGCAATAAGACACTTGAGAGATGTTTTTAATATGAGAAAATAGCTTGTTGTTGAGGGAAAGTTGTTTCACATGCGCTGCTATGCGCACATAACTAATTTGATGGTTCATGATGATCTTGGTGGAATTTTTGATTGTGTGAGGGACGGTATTAAATACTTGGTAGCATCGGAGGGAAGTTTAATGCAATTTAGTGAAATTGCAAAGAACTTGCATTTGTCTTCCAATAAACTATTTTTGGATGTACCTACTCGTCAGAATAGCATGTATTTGATGTTAGTAGCTGCTCATGAGTTTAGGTAGGTATTTCCTAGGTATGGATACAAAGATTGACAATTTACTTGGGTGCCATCACATGAGGATTGAGTTAAAGTTGAATCTGTGTATGAACTTTTTGGGGTCTTCGACCGAGTAACCAAGATTGTATTTGCGAGTGACTATCCAACAACAAATTTATTCCTTCTTGAAATTTGGCGAATGAAAGAGTTCTAACCAAGAAATGTAATTATCAAAATGACTACATCATATCCATGGAATAAAGAATGAAACCCAAGTTTGCTAAATACTGGGGTGAGTGCAATTTGTTTATGTCAGTTGCGGCAATTTTGGACCCAAGGTTTAAGATGGTGTTGATACGATTTTGCTTTCCTATAATCTATGAAAAGGCTGAAGCTAATGAGATATATGATGTGTATGTTAATGAACATAATTCAAATCTTATAGAACAAAATCTTGTGAGCAATGCTCAAGAATGCTCTTCAAGTAATTATTCAATCAGTGCAGTTGATCAGGGTCGTCTGGAAATTTATGTAATGCCCGGGAAAGACGCCATACTTAGGTTATTAAATATGTGCCTGCATAAATATAAGGCTTAAGAATTACTATTAGTCTAATAAAATTATATATTTATGCATGTAGAGAAATGGATCAGTAAAGTTAAAGTCGATCGAGCGATTCTGATGTCGATCGAGCGACTTTGGGAGTAATGTAAAATCGATCAAGCGACTCTCTGGTCGATCGAGCGATTATGGGTCGATGTTGATCGATCGACTAATTTTAGATCGAGCGATTTTATCTAGTGCGACGCAGCTTACGAGTAAACAGCAGAGAGTGATTTTCTACCTTTGATTTTGAACCCATTACTTGTGGACGGCTCCAAATGATTGAAACCCATTCAGTTAGCCTAAGTTAGCTTAGTTTGGTTGAAATTGAACTAGATATGGTAGTACAATCTAATTATGACACTAGATATGGAAAAAAAATCTAATATTGGATATTGCATGATCTTGCATGGATGTCTCTCTCTCTTGCTGTCAAAGATCCGACCATTGGAAGAAATTGTGCTGGCTTGATCTCAGCCATCCAAAGTTATTATATATAGCATGCATGGGACATCAAAAATCAGCCAAAGCTCTCCCCATACCACTCACGTAAGCTTTCATTCCCTTCACTGTTTTAGTATTGAATCTTCCATGGGAAAAACTCTCTCACTCTCCTATGAAAACCAGCACTTATGAGCCAGAAATGAAGCCTTAAATCTCCTCTTGTTTCTCAACAAAATACCAGAAACGAACATCTGAAATCCCTCTCTGATTCTAGCTCAAAAACCAGCAACTTCCAATTCAGTTAAGCACTCTGTTTTGGAATCAGATCCCTTCCTTTTATCCAATCTGTTGGGTACGAATTTCTGTAAGTAAATCTTCCTTTTCACTCTCTGAAATTCAGTATTTGTTCCCTAGGATCATGGGTTGTTTCTCCTCTTCTAATGAGAGAATTACACCTATGAAGTTTTAAATAAGCAAGATAGTAACTTTGCCTTAATATTTTGTGTGTGAATGAGCTGCTGAAATGTATGTGTGCTGATTAATAAAATGAATGTGTGAAGTGAATTGTGTGTGAGGTGTATGCTGGAATTCCCTGCATGAATGAGAATATTAAAATATAAACTTAGTGAGTGAGTGTATATGGGTATATGGCTAATATGTGTGTGTAGAAAGGATTATTTTGGCTATAAGGTGTACATAATATATATATATATATATATATATATATATATATATATATATATATATATATATATATATATATATATATATATATATATATATATATATATATATATGGGTATGAGTGGGAGTCATATATCAATATACTAGTTGGAATTAATGGCTCCTAAAAGAGGATGTTTTAGTTTCATTATTCAATAATCTAAGATGTCATTCAATATCTTGATTAAGAAAACCAAAAACGGAAGTGTTAGAACGATCGTTAAAATAATACTTTAAGGATAAGTATAGTAAACATATTCGTAGCACCTTTTCACTAATTTAGTATTACTACATGATTGAAATTATGCAGTTGTAGAGAAAGACTTTTGGAGCAGAAACTAGTAAGTATCTCTATACTTACTGAGGACGAAGCTGGTTGACTTTCCTATAATATTATGTTTACTGCTTTATTTATTTGTTTGGGCGTGTGGTTTTGCATATTTTATTATTTTTAATAATCTGTCTAATAACAAGCTGTTGGATCAAGATCCACAGTGGGTACCCGAGGCTTCACATGAGTTCTAAGGTTCTCAGTAAATGAGGAGGTACCTGAAAAGATTAATAAATACAAAAACTGGTGTACCAAGGTCACCAGGGAAACCAAGGTTTCCAGGAGTCAAGGCTCCCAAAGAATATAATTAAAAGTTAAGTGAGGAAACCAAGGTTTCAAATAACACGCTAATCGTGCCAAGGCCAACAGAGTAGTGGAAAAAGGAAAATACCTAAAATTCTACACTTAAAACTGTCATTGCTTTATGATTACGTTTATGTTCATCTTATGTCTATGATTCGCGGTCATAGATTATATTTTGTATATACATGTGATTATATGGCCATTGCATTATGTTGCATTAATTAAATAAATCAGCATTCATATTATTATTGGAAACAGCGGACTCACTTTAGTATTCTATGTTGTTGTCTTCTCTTTGTACTGTGTAATGATTCAGGTTGTGAAGAAGAGGAATATCAGGACTACCCCGACCCATAGATGGTTCCTGATTCAACTTTTTGTAAGGCTAGACAGCCTTTCTTTTTGGGACTACCCTGCTGTAGTTCACCCTACCTAACTTAAGACATTACTTATAGTTCTTCAGTTATATGTAAATATTTGGCTTGTATGACTATCTTGCCCTGTGAGCCATAACTGTTATCACTGTTTGTATAATTATACTTACTGACTTAATATATATATTTGAGGTATTTCAGTAGTAGCTCTGAGGTGTCAATCTATCTATATTACATTTACATATATTCCGTTGCCAACATTTACCTCTGATAAGGTAATGTCACGTGAAAATTCGAAAATTTTCATTTACGCTTTTTGCAAAAGCGGGGCGTTACAATTTATGAGTCATTCCTTAGAAGTGTTGAAATGGTGCATCAACTAGTTAAATCAGAGTTAGAAATATATTTTGAGGAGGGTCTATATATACCTTAAAAGAGTTTGAAATTTAGTACCTTAGACTAATGGAAAGCAAATACCTTTAAATTTCGTATTTTGTCTAAAGTAGCCAAAGATATTTTGTCAACACCAAATACTACTATAACTTCAGAGTCTACATTTAGTACTGAAGGAATAGTTATTGATCCCCACAGAGCTTCATTATCAATTGAAACAGTTCAAAAGTTGTTATGTGGGCTTGATTGGGGTCAAATCAATGTATGGGCTTAAAAAGTAATCTGCAGTGAGTTTTTTTTTTTTTTTTTTTTGTCTAATTGTGTTTGTTAATTTAATTTTGCTTTTACATTGTACTAATTACTCCTTTATTTTTCTTTTTCTTCTTTATGTTAGAATGATCAAAATGAGGTGGAGGCAACTTTGTGAGACGCAAATTAATTGTTAGTGTTATTTGCACAAACTTTTTTGAAGTGTTGTAATATAACTATAATTTGATTGGGGACTATGTTGGACAATGTAATTTTGTTAAAGATCTTGTACAATATTATTTTGTTGGAGACATGAAGACTTAAGGTAATTTATGATTTTATATTTAATGATTTAGGCATACTAAATTGTGTATTATTAAACCTCCCTTGACATTTTTACCAAGTATATAAAACTTGTGTAAATAATGCAAGGGAGTTAAAATTAAATCTCTCTTTTTGTGTGTGTTACAGGTGATAGGACCATAGATTTTTCTTCTAGAAGGACACATGATTGCTTTATATATATATATGGTTTTCTCCAATTTTTCCTATTAAATTAAATTGCGAGTTTTAAAGCTTTCGTGCACAAGTCATGGGACTTGTATTGTTTGTTGTACAAATATGATTAGCCAATTAGGTAGTCTGCTTCTATTGTGTTCAAAATGCCTAATAATTTTTATTTTTTATTTTTTTTATATTCAAAACATTAATTGCTAGTAGGGCTGTAAGCGAGCCGGCCGGGCTCAAGGTCCCACTAGGTACCCGCCCAATTTAGCCCGATTCGAGCTCGAACTCGGCACTGTTGAAACCCGCTCATTACTGTTGAAACTCGCTCGATTAGTTAATGATACATACCCGACTCCCCCGACATAACTCGACGGGAACTCGCGAGCTCGACCCGTTAAGGGCTCGACTCGCTCAGCCCGCCCGGCTCGATTGCTCAACTCGTTAGCTCGATATATATATATATATAGGTTACCTAATATTTATATCTATATTATTATATTTCATTACTTCTTATTTATTATAAATAATTTCATATTATATGATATTATTATTTTTCAATTCATAAGTTATAAGTATAATATTATAATTATATCATGTCACACAAGTATATATACAACTTCATATGAATAGTATATATATATATATATATTTAGTTAGTTAGTTCCTTGATGTATGTATGAATATATTCAAGTACAATGACAATGTGATTTATATATAATTAAATTAAGTGATTAGTATTGAAGTAACTAATGATTTAACATTGTGCCATATGATCACATAATTCATATAAATATTACACGATCATATGATATAATATTTTATCATTTAATCATTATATTATATCATATGCATATATTAATATGATCATATATATAATTCAAGAATTATCATTAGACTCTTAGAAATCGTTGGATCACATAATTTACAATTCATAACTCGTAAGTACTATAATATTATAGGCACATAATGTAACGTGAGTATAATATATACAAATTCATACTAATACCATATTTAGTTTATTAATGTATGTATGAATGTATGCAAGTGCAACAATAACATTGTAATTTACATAATATAAAAATGTGAATATAATCACAACTTAATCATTAATCATTATAATAAGTATTAATATATTGAATAAATACATGATAGTAACTTAGTTAATTATACTAGATTAGATAACATAGAATATAAGTAATAAGAGAGTTAATTTATATATAATTATGTTGCTTGTTAGTGTGTGACATTATGTATAAACTATTATAGTTTAACATTGGCATTATCATTAACATATATGATATTAACTAATATTACTAGACTATTAGTTACTATATTAACTAATATGATAGAATGATCTAAGTATTATAATTAGCTACTTAAGAATTATTAGATCACGTGATTAAAGATTTAAGATCATTGAATTGTTAAATCATATGATCATATGATAATACTTAAATCATCTGATCATTAGATACTAAGGAATTAAGATAATTATGATTCATGATGATCATACTTATCATAGATAATCTCATAAGTCAAATGATATGATATTGATTCATAATTCATAAATATATTACAAATATAAATAATTACAAACTAAGCACAAGTATAAATTATAGTCACATAATGTCATATAAGTATACAAATTCATACCAATAAAATGAATTTACACTAATCATATGATATAATGACAATTCTGAAACTTAATTATCATATACAATGATAATCTGATTCATATAATCCAAAATTAAGTAATTAGGATTAGAATCACCAATTTATTAATTATCATCACAAATTAAGTATTATCATTACAATTTAGATCACGTGCTCATATGATCTAAAATTGTACTATATAATCATTAAATATGATCATATGATCTAAGTATTATAATTATATATTAAGTATGTAAGTATATAGATTTCGTATCTAGATTATCATTAGATATATAAATTATGAATTATTGTATCATAATTTATAAATGTATAATTAGAAAATAAGTTATAAGTTTGAGTTCACATAATCACACTATTATAAGTATATGTTCATATAATTACAAATTAAGTTATGAATATTATACAATTAAGTAGGTGCTCAAAGCAACCTAATCAAATACAATTCAACTAATTGGATGATCACTTAGGAAGGAAAAGAAAAATGAATTTTAGAATTAAAAGTCCAAATTCTTTAGAAAATTAAATACAAATTTAATGTATAGATTTCAAATATTATTTGATATTAAATGAAATCTTAGAATTATAAAGGATCTTGGTGATTGCAAATATGAGAATAAGATTGACCAAATCCACCTAATAAGTATTATTATTATTATTATTATTATTATTATTATTATTATTATTATTATTATTATTATTATTATATAGCTTAAGTATAATTTATAACCAAATTCATATTTTATAGGTTATGAGCCTATGATTTAGTATTATTATTATTATTAAGGTCTCGTTTGATTTGCGGAATAACTATTCCATTAGGAAAAGGAAAAGTCATTTATAGGAATAGAAGGTGGCAGAATGGAATGGCTATTCCTAATCTTTAGTTTGGTAAGAATAAATATATTTTAATTGGAATTCAATCAAAATTACTAAAAAAACCCCATATTTTTTTAAAAAAAAATTAAAAAGAAAATTAAATTATTAAAAAAAAAAGGAAAAAAAAAAAAAAAATCCCATGGGTGGCCGACCACCCATTGGGGTGGTCGGCCGCCCACCGATTCACTTCGAGGGTGGCCGCAACCACCCCCAGAGTGGTCTCCGGGGGTGGCCACGGCCACCCACAAAATACTCGTCGAGGGTGGTCGGCCACCCCCGAGGGACTCTGGGAGTGGCCGCGGCCACCCACGACTCCATATATGGGTGGCCGGCTAGCCAGTTAAGGGTTTGGTTTTTTTTTTTTTAAATAATAAAATATAAAATATAAAATAATGGTTTTTTCTGAAAATTATTGCATTTATCCCAAGGAATAGCTATTCCTCTCATTTTTTAGAGGAATAGGTATTCCTCTTTATAAAGGAATATGTATTCTAATGGGAATACCTATTCCAAGGAATAGACTCCTACCAAACAAAAGAATGACTATTCCATAGGAATAGACGTTCCATTCCATGGGTCTAATTCTATAAACAAATTATTAACTTATACATGATACATCATATCATTGTTGTATATCATACATGAATACATGATTAACTTGATGAGCAGTTTCCAAGATACATGATTAACTCTCTCTTTTTTTTTAAAAAAAAAAAAGAAAAGAAATTCTTTTCTAAGCAATATTTCAAAATTTATAATTTACAGGCTATGAGCCTTTGAATAAGTATAATTATTATTAAGTGACAATCATGAAGTTTTGATATGTTAATAAGTTAATATGTTATAATGTTAATAGGTTAATAAGGTCAAAAACTGATTAAGTATCCAATATTCCAAATAAGTCAATAAGGATAAGTTTTCAAAAATTGATTAATAAGAATAATTTATATGGTTCAATAATTTAATAAGTTTAAAATGGGCATTAATGCTATGCTTTGAATTAGCTTACCATTAATGTTAAAAAAAAATTACATCGAATTAAATGTTAATGAAAAATTGTGTATTTTTTTAATCCATTTATGGTTCAATATATATAAGTTAACAAGCTTAAAATGGGCATTAATGTTAGCCGTGCATTTAATTGAATGGTAATTCAAAAACCATGCCATTAAATGACATAAAATTAATACAAATTTCAATTCCAAAAAGGGCCAAAACGAGGCATTTTTAGACTGATTTTTGACCCCGCGATTAATTTTGATTAAATCCCAACCTTTCATTTTTTATAGTGGGATACACCATTTCGATTTCACCTACACACGCCTGCAGGGAAAAAAAATCACATCCCTTATTTCCCGCTATTTCCATTCCACGCACTCCAACCAAGATTAGAAGATAAGAGACTTTTCAATTTTCAAAGAAAAGTCATAACTCATCAAACTTTTCAATTTTTAAAGAAGAAAAGACAAGACACAGGTATAATTTGTATATATATATATATACATATATATAAAACACGAAAAAGAAGAAACACAATAAGTCGTTAAGAAAAAAAAAATATATCAGATCGATTTTTTTAAAGATCTGACGGTTAGATTTGGATCTGATCGTTTGATATATTTTTTTTAAAGATAACACGTGTCGCTCATGCAGAAATAGAGACCCATGAACACATTTCAGCCGCTGGATTTATCTGAGCACATCCTAACCGTTCACTTCTTATCATCTGCATTAAATGCAATCAACTACCCTCATTTACTTAAAATTTGATCAAACGGCTGTGGATAAAAGAGTCATACACATCAAACGATCTTGACCGTTCAATTCTACAAACCCTTAAAGACCTTTGCACTTTCTCTCATGCGCCGTTTCATTTCTTTTATTACTCTTCATTTTCCTTCTCTAACTCTCTCTCTCTCTCTCTCTCTCTCTCTCGCAGTTCTCCTCATTGTGCTGCCTACCATGGGAGAGAAAGCTTCTCTCCCCCTCCCCCCCTTTTTCTTTCCATTTTCTCCTCTTGCCCTCCCTTCCCTACAACCGGACCGGACTCCTGCGATCCACGGTTTTTGGAAGCCCAACGCCATGCGAGTTGCTCTCCACCGTCTTCCTCCATCTTCGCTGGTCTCCAACAATGGTTCTTCCGCCACCAATGATTTGTAATAAGTTATATATATATATATTATGAGTGTAAGTTTTATACAGTTATACTCTCTGTATTTATGTTTTCTGCTTTTTGGTTTTGGTCTTTGTAGGAGACCCATTTTCTTGAGATTTTGGTTTGATATTGGTTTTGCGGTTTGTGCTTGTGTTGTGCATGTTCGGCTATTCTTCTTCAACCCCTGAAGGCTGAAGTTGTTTAGTTTTTTGTTTTTCCACTTATTTTTACCAAATTTGAGATTTGAACTAAACGAGCCCTAATTGGGCCGAGCTACCCAATTAGTCGACAGGCTGAGCCCTGAACCCGAAGCTCGAGCTCGGGCTCGGATTGAACCTGAAACAACTTTTTGGGTTTGATCCGAGCTCGACTCGACTCGTGAGGACTGACTTAATAGTCCCGAGTTAGGGTATTACCCCAATGAGTCGATCCTGGGTAAAGGTCCTAAAGCCAGGCTCGAGCTCGGGATCGACTCGTTTAAATTCTCCATAAAACGAGCCGGTCTGGGATTGCCAAAAACTCGACTCGGACCGGCTCGTTTACAGCCCTAACTGCTAGCTTGCTACTACCTATTGCCACAATGCCACTCATTTTTGCCTTGTAAAGAATCAAGATAAAAATTATTATTTTTTCTAAATTTTAGGTGTATGTTGGGCATTCATCTAAACATGCAGTTGTGATGTATCTCTACTGTGTCAAGAAAATGCGATGAGATTTTTAAATTGTGAGTTTGAAGCTTTCTTGGTTTAGTCATGGGACTTGTGTTGTTTGTTGTACAAATATAATTACGTAGTTTGCTTCTCTTGTGTTCAACATGTTATGAAAAAAAAAAAAAAAAGAAAGAAAAAAAAAAAAGGCAAGTGTTAGAACTTAGATACTTCAAACTTGAGTTGCAATCTGAATTTTTAAATTCTAGAATAGAATTTAAGTTTGCATATCATATGGTTCATGTGACTTCTAATCTCTGCAAATTTTTGTTGTAAAAAAATGGGTTCTTCATAGTTTTTTGTTCATTGCTTAATACTTTCTTAAGAAATTTCGGATCTACATGTACAGTTTTTAAAATTTTAGTTTTGTTCATAGTTTTTCAAGCATATTAGGATCTACCTGGTTTTTTGTTTTTTATTTCTTTTGTTCATCTTTTTTGTTCATTGCTTAATATTATGAAATTTTTAATCCGCCAAGGTTTTGTATAATTTGTTTTGTTCATATCACGTAGACAAGTAGTAGCTAGATGACAAACAGATAAACTTCAATAAAATATATACTCTAATTCTATTGTAAACAAATTACCAAAATTAAAATATATGCAAGGCAAACAATGTAACTAAAAGGATGAACAATGTTACAACTTACAAGAACAATTCTAAATAGAGAAGACAGCACCGCCACATATTGTTAGTGTAATGACCTACCCCCAATGACACAATATTATCCACTTCTAACTCCCCCAAATCAGACTTCCTAAGAGGTTATCCATCCTAGTACTACTCTCGCAGAAGCACGCTTAATTGCGGAATTCTGATAGGTTCATGTCCATCACGGCTTTAAAATGCGTTGTGTCAAGGAGTGTGCGAATATACATATAAGCATATACCCATTTCCAAACCTAGGCAATGTGGGACGTCACAATCACCCCTTTTTGGGACCCAATGTCCCCGCTGACAACCCTCATGGGATCCACCCATTCTTAGCTTCCCAACAAGTACCCGCTAGCGACCCTCATGAGCTTGTGCACGCTCCCCCTATCTCAGGCTAGACAATGACTCTAATACCATATATAATGATCTAAGGAAAAGCGCTAGCCACACCTGCGCTATTACCCTAAAATGACTAGTCAATTTGAAGCTTCCCTAGAATCCCTTATAAAGCTCAGTTTCACCTATTAACTAGGTAATTCGGGACCTAAAAGGACTAGTCAATTTGAAGCTTCCCTAGAATCCCTTATAAAGCTCAATTTCACCTATAAACTTCGTAATGCGGGACTTAGCACTCATGACTATCTTTTATAAATCACTCACTTTATGTGAGCTTTTTATATCTTCCCAATATGGAATCGGGGTGTTACAAACTCTCCCTCTTAAACCCCTGACGTCCTCGTCAGGGTCACGTCATGCGGTGCTCCAGTACCATATGATCTAGTGTTAGTAGGTGGTTCTGAGCTTTATAAGGGACTCTAGGGAAACTTCAAATTAACTAGTCCTTTTTGAGTAATAGCATAAATGTGGCTATTATTTTTTCTTGGGTCATTAAAAATAGTATCAGAGCCATTACCTAGCCTGAGATGGAGGGAGTGTGCATAAGCTCATGAGGGTCGCTAGCTGGCACTCGTTGGAACGCTAAGAATTGGGAGATCTCATGAGGGTCGCCAGCGGGGATGCTGGGTCCCAAGAGGAAGATGTGATGTCCCACATCGCCTGGGAATGGAGATTTGCTTATATGTATATATATACCTTTCTTGACACAACGTGTTTTAAAGCCGTGATGACTATGAACCTATCAAAATTCCGCAGTTAAGTGTGCTTCTGCGAGAGTAGTACCAGGATAGGTGACCTTCTGGGAAGTCTGATTTGGGAGAGCCAAAAGCGAACAATATTGTGTCATTAGAGGTGGGTCGTTACAGTCAGCTTCATAACTATACATGCCAATAAGTGCCTAACTGAAGACTAAATAGGCATATTGAACAATTTTAATTGTGATGAAAATTTTCTAAACATTGTGAACATTCATTACATGGGTTTGTTAATCATAATCATTAGTCAAAAATAAAACAAGTATTGCATTAATTGGAGAATAATTAGAGCATAAAGCAGACATTATCGGGTTTGTTATTCATTCATCAGAACATAAAAATAACAAATAATGTAAGAAAAAAAAATACCTAAAAAATACCTTAGTCGTTTGTAACTTGTAGAATCAAAGATTGGAAGACACAAAATCAATGAGGTAGAGGCTCTAAGGCGGAATAGACGTTCCTCATTCATGAACAATTGTATGATATATCAACATTAACATTAGAAATTTAGAACTTAGAAATATTGAAAAAATAGCTACTAAGTGAAAGAAAAAATAAAATGAACATCAAAACACGAAATGATGAAAGGGAACGAATATTTGATACTTAACTAACTTCTAAGTTTTTGATCTTCTTCAAGAGAATCAACACTAAAGAAACAGACCCAGTCACACAACCCATAGGGTGTCATTTCCTCTTTAGTCTTTACTCTTTATAATGCTCTTGCCTCTTGCTCTCAAATTCTCAATTTTATAATTGAGAGCAATACATGTATCATTCAAGAATCAAGAAGGAAGGACCAAATCAAGATTCACAAGTAACGCAACTCATGCGAAGCCTAGTACTCGACTATTAGCATTTCATTCAGATCAAGAATAATCTTGGTCTTTTCCATCGATATGTGTGAGGTCCGTGAGGAGAACAGAAAAAATCCACAAAATTTGGGATTTGACGGTGCCTCGAAGAGATGGAATATCAGATAGATCGATTTCTTTTGGTTCGATTTCGACGACAATAGTGAAGACTCTAAAAGATTTCAAAACCAAATCCTGTAGAAAGATATAAGCCATTCGATGAAAAAGTTGAAAATAAATCAAAGGTTAGATTGCGAAGAAGAGGAATCGAGTATAGTTGAGAGGGAACCATTACATTAAAAGCAAGCATTAATTATCTGAACCACTCACCTGAGTCACCTCCTAGGCATTAAATTCTTGCGTTAATTGCGTGAGTGAGAGAGATTGAGAGTTAAGATTTTTAAAAACGAAGTTTTATTTCAAATGGATTTTGAAAGAGATCAAGTGATCAGCGATTCGATTCAATTTTTTTTTTTTTTTTGGCAATCAATAGCTTCATGCTTCATTCGCTCATTGTCATTGACATTGAGGATTGAGAAAGAAAGGAGTCTAGTTTGCGACGGACGCACCTGGTTTCAAAAAATCGAAACTTTCAATTTCAATTGTCAAACTAAACTTTTCGTTTTGGAAAGTTTTCCCTACACCCATATACAGCTGAAATCGGGGCTACTTGTGATCCTAACCGTTGATTATTATAACTAATTTCAAGATAGGAATTATAGTCGTTGGATCATATCTAATGAGATTGAGCGCATGATTATTTTAAAAACCATATATTTTCTCGGAGTAGGATAAACTGGATAGTTGATTAAAATTGTATGCCTTATCTCTTAATGAAAGGCTCAGATTCATCAACAAAAGATTGCACGACCCACAAAATTCAGGGAATGAGGCATTTTTTTTCAATCTCGGTCATTGTGCTGTCAGCGTCAAATGCATCAAGTTGTCAAAACCTAGGGGCTTAGGTCATGCGTTATGCAGACTTACACTGAGGCATTGAGGCATTGAGGCATATTTTTTTTAATCTCCGTCACTGTGCCGCACATGAACATTTTTTGAAAAAATAATTCCATACACGCTAGCTTACAATGAAAATGTTTGACCACAGTACTTGACGTAGCGTTGCCGAATCAATAAATCATAGATTGAAATCATTTTTTGATGATTCAATTGTAGTCGTTAGATTGGATGAATGACCATGTGTGAGAAATATTGTAGAAATTCTTGTGTAGCCGTGCATCACAATTGTAACCCGATAAAAAGTAAACGATTGTGATTGAAGAGAAAATAATCGCACGGTTGAGAACTTCCCAAATAATGCGTGATTATTTTTTATTCAAATCAATAATATTGAATTAATAAATATATAATTTAATAAAAAAAATTGAAGACTCATAAAAACGCACAATTTCCTTCTTGGAAAATTGCTTACAAAATGAACATTTGACATACCTAAAAAAAAAAACGCACCGTTTCATTTTTTTTTTTAAAAAAAAAAATGTTAATCATTAATAGTTAATCAAAGTTAAAAATGAACTGTTTCAACTTTCAAATAAAAAGGGAAAACCTTGTTTACATAATTAGATACATAATAATAATTATAGGAAACTCATAGAAATTTTAGGGAAATTTAATGCAAAGTTTGAATTTTGAAAATTAATCTTAACTTGTTTCATTAAAGGAAATTTTCTTTTCCTTTTTTGGTTTTGTCTTGAAATTTAATAAAAATTTAAGAGTTAGAGATCATGCAACTAGGACACCTTGGTTTATTATGTGGATTTGGTCAATCTCATTTCAATATTTTCATTTTTCAAAAGATCTTTTATAATTATAAGATTTCAATTTAATATAAAATAATATTTGAAATTAATAATATATTAAATTTGTATTTGATATTCTTATGAATTATGATACAACAATTCATAATGTAAATACTTACAAACTTAATATAAATATAATGATCGTATCATATGATCTCAAACAAAAAAAGTATTATCATATGATCTTTGATCTTAAATCATGTGATATAAGTATATAACTATTCATAAGTATTTAATTATACAAAAAAATGTAACAATCGTTAATATAAATATTAAGTTAAAACATTGACAATGATAATTATTATATTATCATATGGTCCTATATATTTAATGATATATATATATATATATATATATATATATATATATATATATATATATATATATATATATATATATATATATATATAATACATAAATTGTGATTATAATTAACACATTGGTAATTCCAATTCTAATAACTTAATTTGGGATTATATGAATTTTATTGTCATTATATATGAATATTTCTTATTAAGTTTCAAAAGTGTTATTACATCATATGATTAAGGTGAAGAGGAATGCTAGACATCCAAACATTTTTTTTTTTTTTTTTTCCAGAATTTGGTTCCAACTTGATGTGTCATAATCCCATGAGATCTATTATTTTGGGAAGTGTGTCACAATCTCATAGGATTATAACACATTAGGTTAGAACCAAATTATGAAAAAAAGTGTTGAGATGCCTAACACTAAATTGAATTCATATTTACGTATGTAATTTATATGCCTAATCATTAAGTATTATTAAGACTTATTAGATACTTAAAATCTGAAATCATACTCATTGTATTAGTATAAATTTGTATACTTATATGAAATTATGTGGCTATAATTTATACTTATAGCAATTTGTATATATATATGAATCATGAAACATATTATATCACTTGACTTATGAGATTATATATAATAAATATGATCATTATAAGTAATAATTTCTAACTATCTACTAATAATACTAATATCATATGATCATACGATCTAAGTATTATCATATGATCATATGATCTAATAATTCGTATGATCTTAAATTATGTAATGGCGGTGATGTAATGATTCATAAGTATCTAATGATAATACTTATAATATTTGATATTGTGATTACAAATCATAAGCTACAATGTTATATTATTATATAATCATATAGTCCTATTATATTACATGAATAATATAATATAAAGTATCTAAATTGTCATTATATCATATGATTAATAATTAAGTATTGATATTATTTTGTTTTACTATATATAATCAAACAATTATAACCGATTAATATATATTGATTATTGTGATTTGTTATTTAATTTATGCTTACATATAGTGTATTGTTTATTAATATACTATATTGTAATATATATACAAGTCGAGCTGAGTTTATACGAGTTTGTATATTTTAATAATCAAGCATAATTTCGTGTTCACAAACAACTCATTTAATAATCGATTCAAGCAGGAATCGAATTTATTTGAGCCGATCTTGAGTAAGCTCACGAGTAGCTCAGCTCGTTTACACCTTTACGCATGTACACCCCTAGTAAAAGGAAAAGTACATAAGGTATCCACCTATTTAAATTTGGCTCGATAAGAGAAGAATTCGTGAGAACACCCTCTAAGGAAAGCCATTAAGGAGAATATACGACTTTCCATAACATACCCTGGACCTTCAATACTTGTCATATCAAGTCTTAGACTCTCTTCTTGTATACTCTCTGTATACTTGACTGTGCTTTACATTTTTTAATGATATTATGCTTATTAAAAAAAACAAAAAAAAAAAAAAATTGTCATATCAAACAAACCTACTTGCCTTAACGACTACAGTCTTATAAATAAAGGTGACAAACCCTATTTTGAGGTACACGCATTTTTCCATTCTCATTCTCATTCTCTTACCCCTTGTTTCCTCTCTCAAACAATTCATTAACTTAAGCATCGAAATGTCCTCCGCCGTATATCTTGTGAGTCACCCGTGTTTGTTCCTTGTTTTCGCAAGTCTTCTTTGAATTATCAGCGTACGGTCAACTTTGTCAACCAACACTAAGTGTCGTCCCATCCTCGGATGTGAGCTGCTCTTTGCCAAATTTTGAGCTCGAGTTATCTGAAAAGTTTTTGAGCACCATGAAATATCGTTTGGATATGTTTTTAGTATTGCCGTTTCTAAAAAGCTATTTTTGATAAAAATAAATAAAGAAATAAATAAAAACATAAAAATAAAAAGAAGTTTGGAGCTGTTTTGAAACTTGACAAAAACTTGACAAAGGGAATTTGGCAAGGTGTTATTCACTGTGCCTGGGGAGCAATACTAAGGCAAAGTGACTCAACACCCTTGCACAAAACTGTGCCTCCTAATCCAATAAGACTGGAAGAGAACACCATCGATCCAAATAAGATCAAAGGCATCCAAATAAGTGGCATCTTTACCAGCCACGAAGAAAGACATATAAACAAACATAGAGAGAGAGAGAGAGAGAGAGAGAGCTGTACGACAAAATAGAAAGATACGTCTGGGTACAGGCTAATTTTCCTCTGTTTTCAAGCTTAAGGTTCGTTTGGCAAAAAATTTTATAGGGTGTTAGAGAGAGAGAGAGAGAGAGAGAGAGAGAGAGAGAGGGGTGTACGACAAAATAGAAAGATATGTCTGGGTACAGGCTAATTTTCCTCTGTTTTCATGCTTAAGGTTTCGTTTGTCAAAAAATTTTAGTGTGTTTTTTGTTTTTTTTTGGATAAGATGTAACATAAAGCTAAAAATAGCTTTTAAGTATTTTTATTTTGAGTTATTTACTAATGCTTTTGCCTTTTTTTGCTTAAAAAAAAAAAAAAAAAAAAAAAAAAAAAAAAAAAAAAAAAAGCTCTAAAAATCGTTGCCAAATGAGACCTAGTTCCGGTTTTAGGTATTTTTTTGAAAACTAGTTGTAGAAAATGGATCTTTAGAAACCCTAACCCAAACACTTTTTCAGTGGGTGGAGGTCCAATTTTCAGGCTTTAAACCTGAAAATTGTTTTCAAAATCAAAATACAAATAGGCCCTAAAGCCATTGGTGTAGAAGCTGAAGAAAATCTGTATGAATGGGATTGTAAAGAGAATGCAGATTATTAGTCTAAAACAGTAACAAAATTTATGATGGCCATGTACCTTGTTTTGCCTTACAAATCGGACTCTACAGATTGAAGGTAAGCCCATCGTCGCACGGTCACTATCTCAACTCTCAAGAATCAGGTAGACCAACAACACGTAGTCCCCAACCAACCAACCACCCAAGTAGGCCCTGCTTCCACTTGTAGGTGTAGCAGAGGCTGTCTGTCTCCTTTATTTTGCTTCAATACCCTCTTTCTTGTGTTCAAGCAAAAGGACAGTGTCTGGTTGAGCAAAAGTGTATGATTTTCCAAAGCTTGAGCAAGACAATTGGTGAGGACGCACAAGCCATTCCCTTCAAGAAAAGAATCCGCAGCATTGAGAAGAATACGATCACCAATAATCTCCACAAGAACACAAGCCATCCTCAAACTTGTGAAACCTATTTGCATCTCTCACTACCAATACCACCTTCAAAACTTTTGACAAACCTTTAATGAACACATGACAATCCCCACAAACTCTCAAGTTCTTGAAAATCCTAATCACCCTCCTTTCTTCATTTTCCAACTCACCACAAACCAATGCCAAACCAATTGCCAACTTCTCACTATGAACTCTCAAGCTCTCCTCCTTTGACTCATCTTCCACATCATGCAGTGCAAACCTCACCCTATGAACATAACCCACCTCTTCTTTGATCCTCTTCTCCATTTCCTTCAACACCTCATGAATTTTCTCTGTAAGTGGGTGCGTGTCCTCTCCATTGTAGAAAAAGTGGACCTCCTTGTCAATCTCCACCCAACTACGTCCTGCCTCTTTCTTTAACCTCTTCATCTTCACTGTTTGTCTTATTCTCTCACAGTCTTTCCAATACCCTGCCTCAGCAAAAATATTTGACATCATCACATAGTTGACCGGATTGTCGCCATCTAATCTCAAAAGTATCTCTCCTACTTCCCTCCCCATTTCCAGGTCTCCATGTACTCTACAAGCACTAATCAGTGTCTGCCAAATCCCTACATTGGGTTTTAGCGGCATGCTCTCAATGAGATTCTTAGCTTCTTTTAAGCGCCCAGCTCGGCCAAGGAGATCAACCATGCAAGCATAGTGCTCTACTCTTGGTTTAATTCGTGGGTCACTACACAATCTTGAGAAGTATTCTTGACTTTCTTCGATGAGTCCAGAATGGCTGCAGGCTGAGAGCACCGCCAAATAAGTCACACCATCGGGCTCAATATCATCCGATTGCATTTTGTTGAAAAGATGAATTGCTTTTTTTCCCAGACCATGTTTTCCATAGCCAGTGATCATAACTGTCCAAGAAATAACATTTCTCACCGGGATTTCACCGAAAAGTCTTTCTGCCTCATCTGTTAACCCACACTTGAGATACATATCCACCAATGAATTGGCCACTGACATGTCTAGTCCAGATGGGACTTTGATGGTGTAGGCATGTATTTGCTTGCCTTGCTCTACAAGTGCAAAATCAGCAAAGACACCCATCAGGCTTGAGAGAACAAATCCATCTACTTGATGTTTACTCTCCCTGAGATGCCTAAACAAGTCCATGGCCTCTAGTAAATCCCCTTCTTGAGCATAACCGAGAATTAGTGAGCTCCAAGATATCACATTCTTCTCTTCAATTTGATCAAATACTCTCCGAGCTTTAATCAAGTCACTGCATTTGACATACAGATCAACTAGAGCACCTGCAATAGTGGTCTGAACCGAAAATGGGAATCCTCTTGCAATCAATGAAGCATGAATTTGGGTTCCTTCCTGCATGGCTCCGAGGCTACTACAAGCCTTTAATGTGCTTGTATACGTGAATTCATCAGGTATTTCCCCCTGTTCTTGCATTTTCTGGAACAAAAGTAGAGCTCTGTCACCACTTCGTTCAAGTGCGTATCCAGCTATCATTGCATTCCAAGTGATAAGATTCCTAACAGGCATGCTGTCAAACATTTGAGCTGCGTCACTGATTCTTCCACATCTAGAGTACATGTCAATGATAGAATTGGCCACCGCAGGCACCCATTGAAACCCAGTTTTAGTGCAAACGCTATGGATCTGCATTCCATTCTCTGGGATTCCCAAAATCCATGATGCTTTAAGATTGGTTGAAAATGTGAACTCATTTGGCTTAATGCCCGAAGACCCCATTTTGCGGAAGAGTGATAGTGTCCCGTTGGCATTGCCATTTTGTAAGTAGCCACACATTAGAGATGTCCAAGAAACAACATTTCTTTCAAGCATTCTATCGAACACAGCACAAGCGAGGTCTATTCTGCCACATTTTCCATACATATCTATAAGATCATTGTTTAACATCAAATCAAGCCCAAGCCCCATTTTTACTACAGCCCCATGACCTTGCAATCCCTGCTCAAGTAACAAATTCTTCGAACAGTTCCTCAGCAGGTTTGCAAATCTCTGTCGCTCACTCATTATTTATTATAGAACTGGAACATCTGCTCCTACCCGTGCCGCGAACTTCCCATCTATATCACGAAACTAAATAGGATAGCATTTTTCCAACTCAGTTGCTTAGTAGTAACTATTGCAAAGATCTTTAACAAAAGTCATTAATGGGAACGAGAACCAGCGCCTTTGTCAGTAGAGAATTGGAAGATCTTTTCGTGCCCGTGTTGCGAAACTGCGTAAACATAGAGGGATTGAAGAAAATCCATGCACCCATTGTGAAGTTGTCACTATCACAGAGCAACTTCTTGTTGACAAAAATGGTGGATGTGTGTGACAGCAGTGGGAATATGGAGTATGCAAGTTTGCTGTTCAAGCAAGTGGTTGAGCCAAATGGGTTTTTGTACAATGCTATGATCAGAGCTTACACACACAACCATAAGTATAGTGTAGCAGTCATCCTGTACAAGAAAATGCTAAGACATCCACAAGCTGAAAATCCCATTTTTCCTGATAAATTCACATTCCCATTTGTGATAAAGGGCTGTGCAGGGCTTTCGTGTCACTTTCTGGGCCAGCAGGTTCATGCCCAGTTGTGTAAGTTTGGGCCGAAGACAAATTTGATAATAGAGAATGCACTAGTAGACATGTACACCAAATGTGACAATTTGACAGACGCACACAAAGTGTTTGAGGACATGACTGAAAGAAATGCAATTTCTTGGAATAGTATGCTTTCTGGGCTTGTTAGGCTGGGACAGATGAGAAAGGCAAGAGCAATGTTTGAGGATATGCCAAACAAGACTATTGTCTCTTGGACAACGATGATTTCGGGGTATGCTCGAACCGGGTGCTATGTGGATGCTTTGGATGTTTTTCGCCGAATGCAAGTGGTAGGAATTGAGCCTGATGAGATTAGTATTGTGTCAGTCCTGCCGGCATGTGCGCAGCTTGGAGCTCTTGAGGTTGGGAAATGGATTCACATGTACGCAGACAAAAATGGCTATTTGTGTAAGACTAATATTTGTAATGCCCTGATTGAAATGTATGCCAAATGTGGTTGTATTGATCAAGCATGGCAGTTGTTTGATAAAATGGTTGACAGGGACGTGATATCTTGGAGCACCATGATTGGAGGGCTAGCAAATCACGGGAAAGCTCGCGAAGCAATTAAACTCTTTCAAGATATGCGGAGAGCGAAGGCTCAACCCAATGGAATTACTTTTCTTGGTATTTTATCAGCCTGCACCCACGCTGGTTTGTGGGATGAGGGACTGAAGTACTTTGACTCCATGAGAAAAGACTATCACATAGAGCCAGAAATTGAACACTACGGTTGTTTAGTCGATGTTCTTGGACGCTCAGGACGCCTTGTTGTGGCTCTCGACACAATAGAGAAGATGCCAATGAAGCCAGATTCGAAGATATGGGGCTCTTTGTTGAGTTCTTGCAGGACTCATTGCAATCTTGAGATCGCTGTTATTGCCATGGAGCACCTTATGGAGTATGAACCAGATGACACAGGGAACTATGTGTTGCTTTCTAATATTTATGCAGATCTTGGGAAGTGGGAGGGCGTGTCAAGGATGAGGAAACTCATAAGAAGCAAGAAGATGAAGAAAACGCCGGGATGCAGTTTGATTGAGGTTAACAATGTGGTTCAAGAATTTGTATCGGCCGATGATTCAAAACCATTTTCAAAAGATATCTTTTGGATGCTAGAGCTGCTAGCTTTGCATCATGACAGAACCGAGGAGGGTGTGCAAGAAGAGAAGTTGCAGAGGAGGATATAAGTCAACATTGGTGTTAAGATCAAATTAGAACTTCACTAATCATTTTTACTTTCTTATAATAGAAACTGAATGCGTGTTGAGATCATAGCTGGGGTTTTTAGTGAAAAAACAAATGCAGTTGATTCAGAGCCAGAAAAGATTTGCACACTCCCTCAACCTATACCAGATCCCATGCTCTCATTCTCCCCATAATGGGAAGAATAAGATCTTGGAAGGATTTCTGGGCAGAGCTTCAGAACAACTTTACTTTAGGATGATAAACAAATAAAGAGAAACACCTGTTTACTGGATGGTGGGATCTCATTTCTGGCGAATGGGTTCATTTGCTTTTCACCACTATACATTTTTCACAATTAGATATAGGAGAAGGTACTATGAGCATACGAGCCAAAGTGATGATGTATGAATTAAATATTATATATAGATTCAAGAGAGAAGATTAAATGGGTATTTTTTTTTTTTTTTTTAAAAAAAAATGAGAAATTTTATTTTTTAAAAAAATATCAATTTGATAAAACTAAATCGACCCAACCAGTGAACTAACTCATTCTACCCAATTCAGTTGATTCAATTGATAGCAGTTCAAAGGAATGAGCGAAACCGAAAATGGGATCGATTCTGTTGAACTGGTGGAAATACAAAAGCCTACACAGAGTTCCTTTGCCTTTACTCCCCGTTCAGATAGAATTTTGCTCTGACCCTTAATGTAATGGCGAGATAGCATGCACAAAATTTCAAATACCAGCCAGATGGAACACTGAACCAAATTAGCAAAATTAGCCAACTATGTAATGTGTGAAAAATACTCATTCAGTAAATTTGATGTGTGCTTTTGCGATTAGCTTATGCAATCAAAGGGCTAGGTTGCAGTTGTCTCACCCATAAGAGAACCCTTTCAAGGTAGGGTAACTTTGTAAACCCACCCCTACCAGCTAAACCTCGAACCCGTGTAAAGTGCCCATTCCACATGGATCGGGTAATACTCCAGCTTCGTTAGCGAGTTGGCCCCAATGTATTGTTTGCACCCAAGGAGATTCGAACCTTAAACCTCATAGGACTACCATAAAGACCAAGTAAAGATGATACTCTAATATCAAATGCACAACAATTCAGTTAAGAAAACACTGACTTCATATATGATTTCCTAATGCCCCATAAATGAACATCAGATCGGCATGCAAAACACTAGGCTCCAATAACTTCAGCATCAAGTTTACCAAGTATAATCCGTTGTCCTAAAAACAGTGTGCGAACCTATATCTTTATTCTCTAAAGATGAATTCATACACGAAAAGAATCGCAACGGGCAAGTAAACAGAATGAGACTTGTGTACAAAAGAGAAATTGTTCAAGGAAAGGTTGGCCAATTTTAGCTAGGATGAATTCATACAATGATATCAATTGGTAGAAACCAAAATAAACAAACAAAACTATACCAGCTGATTAGCGCAATAGATGTGCGAGGGAGAGGCCACATATTACAGTTACTGCATAGACACTGCAATCCATGAACACGGCATCAAATGCCTTCTGCATCACCAGACCTGTCTCCAAAGTCCGGCTTACTTGTTCAGCCCAACCATATCCTCCATTAAGTTGAGTAGTTTCATTTTCATCTCTGGCAGCCCTTTGAAAACCTCTTTGTTTACCAAAAAGAAGTTGTGCAAGCACAGCCGTCACATTGGTTAGCAAAAGTAGATAGAGAGGCCTAAAGCTTATTATGCTCTTTATGATGTAGGTACCTAGTAAAGGAAAACCTAGATATGATAATATAACTATAAGGGCTACAGTTGCAGAAGACAAAAGACGGATATTCTCCGATGCTGCAATGGCAGAACTTATTTGATTTGGAGTAAAAAATCTATGTCGCTGTACTTGTTGCTGTAGATGTTGTTCTGAGCCCAAAGTAGAAGCAGATGAATTTTGATCAATTGATGAGACCAGAGGTGACTGTACTTTGCAAATGACCTCTGAAGCAGGGGTTCTTAAGGCTTCAATGCTCGTCTCAGATTTGTGCAAGGGAGGTGGTAAATTGCTTCCACCATCATAAGCATTAGTCTGACTGGCATTAGTGATGGGATCAGGCTCCAGCAACAAAGAACCAGGTGCTTCATCCTCACCATGAGGAGAAACTGCAGAACATAGGACCCATAAGCATGGAGTGATAAATAATCATTTTTCAAATTCCATTTACACAGAATAGCAGAACTTCACAAAAAACAAACAAGTCAGAGAAGAGCCACTGCACCGTGGCTCTTCGGGTCCATCCAGTTAGGTGAAGCTGAGACAATAGAGTTTACCCTTCAGGTTTCCATGACCAAACTTAGCAATAATTTACTGAAGAAAACTATCAACGTCAAAGAGAAGTAAAAGCATGACATCTTAATCTGTGCATTTGGTTCATTATATTTCATTTGGAAAGATTTGGGAAAGATACAAACTTGCGTACTGTTACGCTATTTCCAAGAACTCAGTCATTTGAAACTAGATACCATATCCAAAACAGCCGCCAAAAATTTAGTCCGTTTAGAGCTCTAGGCAAGCTAATTGACTACTGCTCTATATTTGTGTCCTATGATCCTTGTTTCGCCGCGCTCATTCACTTAGGCATGAATTTGTAACCTAACTAGAAGCCTATCCAAAATCGTATAGGTATAGTACCCACCCCTAACTGCCATAACTTTAGATGTGAACAGAACTCAAAAGAACCATAAAAATCCTTCAAATGCACCCCACATAAACATCACATGTATTTACATGGTTTCGATATGGACATGCAAACATGAAGAAAAACCCAAAGTCCACCATATCAAGCGTCCATCCAGTAAAACACCCCACACATACTAAAAATCCTATTTATGTCATAACATTTCTAGCATTCAATTTTGAACAAATTCTCAAAGATGAGAACTTGATGAAGAGTATTTAGACAATTTTGGGTAAAGTTACCTAGAGCCATTAAAATGTCATAAGAGCACTAGCAGCAGACATCCAATGATTTTCTCTAAATTTAGGGAACAAAATCATTTTTTTTTTTAATTTCCTATCTAAATACAAACCACAATAGATTCTCTTAATCTTCTCCATATCATTAAAACAATATTTTTTACTTTTATTTTTACCATTTTTTTTCCCTTTATTCCAGAAAAATCTTCTCTTCTCTTCTGTCTCCTCTATCTTCTTTTTCTCATCTCTCTAGCGGGATTGGATACTCGCATCCGATCGAAGTGCCCCCATCAACATAAGGCTCTCGTCTTTGTCTTCTTTTGGGCTGATTGCGGGTTTTCTTGGCCGAGTGGTATCTGCTCTGAATTTATTTGTTTGTTTGGGTTGTAGCGATTTTGTTTGGTTTTTGGCTCTTCTTATAAGATTGAGGATTGTTGTTGTTTGTACAGGGCGTTCTAGTTAGTTTGTTGTGTTTGGTTGTATTTATGTTGGTTTCAAGTAGTTGTTCTACCGGAGAATGGGAAACGAGAGTGTTAGCAATATAAATCAAATGCTAAATTAACAATGTAAATAAGCAGCAGAATGATTGATTCTATAAATACCTCTAGCCATGCTTTGCTCAAGCAGAGTGAAGAAACCTTGTTAGCAAGAATCAGAGAGTCTAAAAGAAGAAATTTAAAAAGGTTCCTCTAACCTATGTCTACCAGTGCCAATAGATGGTTATACGGAACTCTTATTTATAGGTAGATCAAGGACCCTCTCAATCAAAACTGATTAAGTTGATGACTGATTTTTCTCCTCCCGTCAAGGAGTAAAATCAGCATAATTTCATAGATGGATTCCCATGAATCAATCTGAATGGAATAAGTCATATTACCATAATTACTGATGTGTCATAGGGACATGTATGGAATTTCATACATTCTCTCATTTGGCCCTTATGACACATAATTTCTTATGACGTTCGATTCTACAATATGACCATTACTTTATTTGTTCCAACTATTTATAAAATCTTCATACTCACACAAAGAATACTTTACATGAATCATTGTGGTAAAACTTGACATAATAAGCCGTCCTGCCATGCATTACATATATCATATTCCATAAATGAGTAGTATATGGGCAATCGGACTTTATGAATAAACTTCTCATAAGTTATTCAGGTCCTAATTTAATTTTATCCTCATGAATAAGATAACAAATGCGCACAACACTTTATAACAAAAACTATAGACTAATTTTTTTTGATAAGTAATAAGTTGGTCTTATTAAAACTAATTAGAAAGAACTAGATACAAAATGAATCAATGAGCCCCATATGACTTTTGAACAATTTTACTGGTAAACCCTTAGTCATAGAATCCGCAATCATCAATTTAGTATTGATATGCTCAATGAACACTTCATTCATTTTGATGTTCTCTCTCACATGAAGATACTTGATGCCGATATACTTACTTTTGTTTCCACTTTTATTATTCTTAAAGAAAAATATTGCAATACGATTATCGCAGATATTTTTTTAATAAGTAATAATGCAATTTTATTAAAAAAAAAAAAAAAAAAAAGCGTAAGGCATCCCTACGTACACAAACAATATACAATAGAACTCTAAAAAACCCAGAACCCAAAAATAGCAAAACGATTATCGCAAAAGATCTTGATTGGTCTTGTTATAGAATTGACAATTCTGAGACAACCAACAAAATTCCTCAACCATAGTGACTGTGTAGTGGCTTCATAGCCTACAATAAATTTTGCCTTCATTGTAGATGCAGCAACTATAGTTTGTTTGTTGCTTCTCCAGGATATAGCCCCTCCAGCAAGAAGAAAGATATACCATGAAGTAGATTTCCTACTATTTACACATCCAGCGAAATATAAATATCCAACCACCTCCAAATGGTCAGTATGTCTGTATGTCAAACTGTAGTCCTTGGTTCCTTGCAAACACTGTATGACTTTCCAATGTTCTAATATTAGGTTGCTTTGATATCAACCCAGCATTCCAACTGCCATTGGAATGTCAGGTCTAGTGCAGTCCTGTGCATACAACTGCCATTGAAATGTCAGGTCTAGTACAGATTGCCAACTGCAGATGCATATGGAACATTCTTCATTTGCTCTTGTTTCAATGCATTTTAGGAACATTGATCATTACTGAATTTATCCCCTTTAATGATAGGTGCTATAGAAGCCGAACAGTTCTTCAGTCTGAATCTTTTTAAAACCTTTTCAATGAATCTCTATGCCAATAACATTCTTTGTTTTCTGTCCATGTGAATCTCTATACCAATAACATAAGAGGCTTCACCCAAATCCTTCCTTCAACAGGACAACCCCATATGTGTAAGTGATTTACACTTGGTTTCCATTCATTCTATAATTCAAAAGGCATCTTAGGGACAACCTTAGATGGGACCCGGTTTAATACATACACAGCAGTTTTTAAGGCTTCACTCCATAGAAATAAAGGCAGCTCAGAATTACTAAGCATGCTCCGAACCATGTCTATAAGTGTGTGATTCCTTCTTTGTGCTACACCATTTTGTTGTGGTGTGTCAAGCATTGTGTATTGAGCAACAATACCTTATTCTTCAAGAAATTGCAAAAACAGACCTATCATTTGTCCATTTTTTGTGTACCTTCCACAGTACTCTCCGCCTCTATCAAATCTTACGATCTTGATTTTCTTTTCCTTTTGTTTCTCTACTTCTACCTTATAGGTCTTGAAAGCATTTAGTACTTCAGCCTTATCATTTAGAAAATAGAGATACATATAATGTGTATGGTTATCAATAAAAAATATAAAATATCTTTGACCATTCAGGTAAGGAATAGGGAAAGGTCCACAGACATCTATGTGTATGATTTTAAGAATCTCAGAACTTCTTTTGACACCTTTAATGATCTTGTTGGCTTGCTTTCCATTTATGCAAACCACGCAAGTACCAAAATTAGTAAAATCAATAGTTTTTAAAATTCCATCATTTACTAATCTTTTGATTTTCTGTGGAAATATGTTACAATCTCCTGTGCCATAACAAAGTAGAGTTCTCATTCATAAGGCTCCACTTTGTGCCAACATTAATATGCAATGATAAATTGTTGTTTTCAAAGTTGGGATCTAGATCAATTTTAACTAAACCATCAATTTTGATTCCACCACCAATAAAATTTTCACTTTTAAAAATACTAAAGGTAGAGTTTATGAATAAAAAATAAAAACTAATAATATCCAATTTAGAAACTGAAATCAAGTTTCTAGAAAAATGTGGAATGAAAAATACATTATCCAGATCCAAAAATATATCCAGTTTTCAAAATTAATCTAAAAGTCTCAACTGCCTCCACATGTGAAAACAATTTATTTCCTAAGTAGACCCGTTGTTCATTGCTTGCTGGTTTTCTTATGTTGAAAAAACTCTGCATTGTATTAACAATATGGATTGTAGAACCAGAATCAATCCACCACGTATCACAAGGAGCTTAAAAAAAAAAAAAAAAAAAAAAAAAAAAGAGATTCATGACATACTAGAGATATGATATTACCTTTCTTTTTGAGCCATCTTTGATACTTTTGGCAATCCTTCTTCATATGCTCATTTTTCTTGCAGAAGAAACAAGTATCCTTATTGTCATATTTCTTGATTGCTAACTTGTTTTCTTTCTTGAAGTGTGAGGCACTTTTGCCTCTCTTGGTCTTTCATTTATCATGAGTAGCCACAAAGTGTTCAATTTGTGGCTTCTCATGCTTTAACCTCTCCTCCTCTTGAACATGCATGGTTAGAAGTTCATTTACTGAGTTCAGTTGTTAACCATTTATCCTTATGTGTGTCATAGGATATTTTAAAATGAGTATATTCAGAAGGGAGAGAGTTCAAGATGAAATGAACCAAAAATGACTCGGATATATCAACCTCTAGAAACATGAGACTTAAAGCGATTAAATCGCTCTCACCGTTCATGCTTTGCAATCTCTTGTGGCGTATCTATGTCCGTAAGGGCAGGTGATTTCGTCCACATGGAGCGCCAAGTCAAGTTCCATAAATTTAATTACTTATCCTCAATGTTGATAATTTAAACAGAGACATTTAAAAATATGACTTGCTTCTAAAATTTGAGTACCTGGTCCGAATAACCGGGTACCAACCGGGGTAACTGGTTAATTGCCGATTATTACAAACTCGGTTAACTGGCTACCCAGTTATCAGAGCCGGTTAGCAATTTTGGCCAATTGGCTACCCGGAGTCAATTGCTGGTTTTAGCCAATAACCGGAAACCGACTCCGGGTTTTCACCCCTAACATTACGGAAATGAGGGACATGTTTGCTCAACTAAAGTCCCTAGAGGTTGATATATCTGAGTCATTTTTGGTGCATTTCATCCGAACTCTCTCACTTTTGAATATACTCATTTTAAAATATCCTATAATACACATAAGGATAAATGGTCAGTAAATGAATTCTGACCATGCGTATTCAAGAGGAGGAGAGGTTAAGGCATGAGAAGCCACAAAGTGTTCACTTTGTGGCTACTCATGATAAAGGAAAGACCAAGGATGCAAAAGTGCCCCACACTTCAAGAAAGAAAACAAGTTGTCAATCAAGAAATATGACAATAAGGATACTTGTTTCTTTTATAAGAAAAATGGGCATATGAACAAGGATTGCCAAAAGTATCAAAGATAGCTCGAAAAGAAAGGTAATATCATATCTCTAGTATGTCATGAATCTTTTTTTGTTGAGGCTCTTTGTAAACATGGTGGATGGAGTCTAGTTCTACAATCCATATTGTTAATACAATACAGGGTTTTCTTAACACAAGAAAACCAGCAAGCAATGAACAACAAGTCTACTCAGGAAATAAATTATTTTCACATGTGGAGGCAGTTGAGACTTTTAGATTAATTTTGAAAACTAGATATGTTCTTGGATCTGGAAAATGTATTTTTCATTCCACATTTTTCTAGAAACTTGATTTCAGTTTCTAAATTGGATATTATTGGTTTTGATTTTTTATTCATAAGCTCTACCTTTAGTATTTTTAAAGGTAAAAATTTTATTGGTGGTGGAATCAAAATTGATGGTTTATTCAAAATTGATCTAGATCCCAACTTTGAAAACAACAATTTATCATTGCATACTAATGTTGGCACAGAGATGAGCCTTATGAATAAGAACTCCGCTTTGTTATGGCACAAGAGATTGGGACATATCTCTATAGAGAGAATCAAAAGATTAGTAAATGATAGAGTTTTTAAAACTCTTGACTTTACTAATTTTGGTACTTGTGTTGATTGCATAAAGGGAAAGCATACCAACAAGACCACTAAAAGTGCCAAAAGGAGTTATGAGATTCTTGAAATCATACACAGATATTTGTGGACCTTTCCCTACTCCCTGCTTAAATAGTCAAAGATGTTTTATGTTCTTTATTGATGACCATACACGGTATATGTATCTCTATTTTCTAAATGATAAAGCTAAAGCACTAAATACTTTCAAGTCCTATAAGGTAGAAGTAGAGAAACAAAAAGAAAAGAAATCAAGATCTTAAGATCTAATAGAGGCAGGGAGTACTATGGAAGGTACACAAAAAATGAACAAATGATAGGTTCATTTACGCAATTTCTTGAACAAGAAGGCATTGTTGCTCAATACACAATGCCTAACACACCACAACAAAATGCCGTAGCAGAAAGAAGGAATCACACACTTATGGACATAGTTAGGAGCATGCTTAGTAATTCTGAACTACCTTTATTTCTATGGAGTGAAGTCTTAAAAACTAATGTGTATGTATTAAACCAGGTCCTATCCAAAGCCGTCCCTAAGACACCTTTTGAATTATGGAATGGATGGAAACCAAATTTAAATCACTTACGCATATGGGGTTGTCCTGCTGAAGTGAGGATTTACAATCCAAATATGAAGAAATTAGACCTAAGGACAACCATCGGTCATTTTATTGGTTATGCAATAAATTCCAAAGGATTTAGGTTTTACTATCCTTCTCATAGTACTAGAATTATTTAGTCAATAAATGCAAAAATTTTAGAGGATTCTGAACATAGTGAGAGTGCTTATCCTCAAAAGATTGAATTGGAGGAAGCACAAGAGCTGACTAAAGCTCATTTATCTAAAAAAAACGTTTGATTATACTCAAGGAAATCCAAACTGATTACCTTAAACTACAATCAATTTCAGAACGGTAAACTGATGAGGAACAAGTTCAGAATAAACCTACTCACCCTCCTCTAAATGTAGAGGAAGTAGGATTAAGAAGATCCTCTAGGATAAGTAGACCAACAATCCCTAGTGATTATGTTGTATAGCTCCAAGAGTCTGATTTTAACATTGGGCCTAAGGATAATCCAAATTCTTTTTCACAAGCCATGAGTGGAGAACACTCCACATTATGGTTAAATGCCATGAAGGAAGATGATATTTTGCTTACAAGTAATGATTTAGGTTTGCTACACGAAACCAAACAGTTCCTCACTCAAAATTTTGAAATGAAGAATTTGGGTGAAGCATCTTATATTATTGGCATAAAGATTCACAAAGACAAAAAACAAAGAATATTAAAATTGTCTCAAAAGGCCTACATTGAAAAGGTTTAAGAGAGATTCAGACTGAAGAACTGTTCAACTTCTATAGCACCTATCATTAAAGGGGTCAAATTCAGTAATGATCAATTTCCTCGAAATGCATTGGAACAAGAGCAGATGAAAAATATTCTATATGCATATGCAGTCGGTAGTCTATTGTATGCACATGTCTGCACTATACCTGACATTGCAATGGCAGTTGGAATGATGGGTCGATATCAAAGCAACTAGGGGTGAGCATGGGGCGGGGGGGGGGGCGGGGATTGGCTTTTTTTGCCCCCGCCCCGCAGGCCTGCGGGTTCCCCAAAGGGAACCCGCGCCCCGCGAAAAATTCTCAGCAACCGTGCGGGGCGGGTGGGCTCGGGGTGGGGATGAACGGGGCGGGGATCCGCGGGTATGCGGGGATCCCCGCGGGGATGAACAAGTGAAGGGCTGAAGGCACAACATTTTCTTCAGAAGACTCACAACAAAATCCCCAGCAGTTGAAGAAAATCATAACAGTTGTTTATCTACTTTTTTGCCAAAGCAAGAAATATTAAGACGATAAAAGCTGAAAATGAAGCAAAGGAATGTAATCTGAGAGGCATAATGGCCACCTAAAAACAAAGACAAAAAGAAATGATGTCTGTTTGGCTGTTTGCCACCCCACGTCCTCTTCCCCAGTTGAAAATAAGCTTCCAGATCTGCATCAATTTCCCACAGATTTCAAGAACTGATTGGGGCTTTCCACAATATCTCTACCACTATTGGTAGTTTTAGCAGAAGTAGTACTAAAACTACGACAATAATCAAAATTTTGAGGATGGAAAGAAACCCTAAAATGACAATAATAAGGAAAGGATGCGTACCCATTTCCTGAGGAAGAAAAGCAGAAGCCGATCCGATGTAGGAATTGCTATGCTCAAGAGAAATAAGCAGAAGAAGAAGCAGATCTGGAAGATGGGGGAGAGGGTCTGGGAAGAAAATGGAAGAAAAGAAAACAAAATAGAGGGGGCGGCGCTTTACTGCTTTAGGTTAATATTAGGGTTTTTTGTTTTTTGTTTTTTTCTTAATGTACATGGGGCGGGGCGGGGCGGGGCGGGGCGGGGATCCGGGCAAAAAAAATAATTTAACCCGCGCCCCGCCCCGCCCCGTGCGGGTTGGTTAAAAACCAACCCGCACCCGCAAAAAAACCCCTAAAATCCGCGATTTTAGGGGCGGGGCGGGGCGGGGCATGCGGGGCGGGGCGGGTTTTCGGGTATATGCTCACTCCTAAAAGCAACCCAGGATTGGAACATTGGAAAGCTGCAAAGAAAGTCATGCGGTATTTGCAAGGAACCAAGGAAGACAATTTGGCATGCAAACACACTAACTATTTGGAGGTGGTTGGATATTCAGATTTAGATTTCGCTAGATGTGTAGATAGTAGAAAATCTACTTCGGGTATATCTTTCTTCTTATTGGAGGAGCTATACCCTAGAGAAATAACAAACAAACTATAGTTGCTACATCTACAATGAAGGCATAATTTATTGTGTGTTATGAAATCACTACATAGGCAATATGGTGGAGAAATTTTGTTGGTGATCTCAAAATTGTCGATTTTATAGCAAGACCAATCAAGATCTTCTGCGATAATCGATTTGCTGTTTTTGGGTTCTGGGTTTGTAATAGCTCTATTATATACTGCTTGTGTACATAAGGGCGCCTTACGCTTTTTTTAACAAAGTTGCATTATTACTTATCAAAAAAAGATCTTCAGCGATAATCGTGCTGGAATATTCTTCTTTAAGAATAATAAAAATGGAAGCAGAAGTAAGTATATTGACATCAAGTATCTTCATGTGAAAGAGAACATCAAAAAGAATGAAGTGTTCATTGAGGGAGTTCTAGTTAGTTTGTTGGGTTTGGTTGTATTTATGTTGGTTGTTTCCAGTAGTTTTTCTAGAGAGAGAGAGAGAGAGAGAGAGAGAGAGAGGCATGAGGGAGAGGGAGATGGGAGTGCTGCAAGAGGAGGAAGAAAGGGAGGCGATTGGAAAACTTGGGAGGAAAGAGGAGAGAGGCCGTGTGTATGTTTTAGGATTATAATAATCCATTGGGTAGCTACAGTGCTATCCAATCCAATGGTTTAGGGAACTTTTGAGAAATATGCTGCCTAATGCATTTGATCACACTGTAGCTACCTAATGCATTTGATAACACTGTAGCTACCCAATGGTTTAGAGAACTTTTAGGGAATCTGCTGCAGGTATTTTTTTGGTAGTTTTTCTTTTAGATTGTCCTTATATTTAGGAAAAAGAACCACGTATAAGGGTATCTGCCGCTAGTGATATAAGGACATTAAAACGTCCATCCAAATCGTTCATGTGGGTATCACATGTGAATCTATCAATTAAGTAATTAACAGTGCGTAGGACAGCATGCGAGTCAGTTACAACATCATACTTATACCATTAATACCAAGAACAACAAATCAAATGAAACCTTTTGATCTTAAGAAAAAAAGAAAAAAAGTCTTTATACGCGACACGTATCGCGCAAGGAAATATCATCATAAACCTCAAGATCCTCTTTCTGGATGAAATCATAATTCTACAGCCCTTTTACTAAACTTGCAGAATGCAATCAATCTGCTTTCTCCAGAAAACGTTTTACCCAGAAAAGTTTTCCCCCAAAACAAACAAATAAATATAGAGAGAAAGAGAGAGAGGGGGTACCAGTGGTTTGATTAGAGACCTGAGGTTGGAGATCCCGATCATTGGAAATCAAAGGCTGGGATGATGGGTCTGAGGCTGAGCTTGTTGTATTCTCGTCATGAGGAGGGAGGGTTTGGATCCGACCCGCTATGAGGGCTAAACGGTCGGCTCCTCGGTCCATGATCTTCTTTCTTCGGGCTTCTCTAACGTTGGTTGCCATATCCTTCAACCTTCGTTCTTAGCTCACGTAGGAGTACAATGGCAGGCAGATCGCGTAAACTTTTACCCTCTTGTTCGATTCGGGTCGGATATTTTACAGGTTGCCTCGTTTGCCCTCACAATTTATACATATTTACTCTTCTTTCGATGCCTCGCTCTACGTTCGATTCCGTGTTGGAACTTGGAAGTGTTGTCCGACTCTTGTGGAGCGGTGGGAAGAGGCGGTAGAGGAGTGATTAAAAAATAATATTAAAAAATAAACTAAAGATAGAAATTATTTTTTTTTTTTTATAACTATTTTTATATTATTTATAAGTTACAATTAATATTCAAAAGGTTTATTTGGATTACCATATTAACATTGTAAGATAATTGTAGAATAAAAATGTAGTATCTAATATTTTTTTTAAACAAATACGTAAAGAAAACTCTGGAATTTTTGAGTTAACTCTATAAAAATTCTTAAAATTTTGTATCATTAATTTTAAGAGCTAACTTTAGGGCTGTTTCTAATGGATCTGGATCCTCTCCGGTTGGCTTAAACTAGATACAAGCTGGTTCACTGTTAGAATATTTTTTTTGAAACAATTGAAGACTAACAATTAGTCACATGATATGAAAGGAAGTTAACGGGTAAGAGGCCATTGATTGACGCCTTTAGCCCACTGATCATTCAAAAAAAAAAAAACAACTTCCAAAATGTCTCCTTGCGGGTTCTGATCATAGTTCATTGGCCTAGTACGCCCTTGTCTCATAGGCCGTCGGTCTCCCTAGTTATTTTTGGTGGGTGGCCTTTCTTAAAGGGGCTGTCGGTTGCAATGCCTAACAAAAACACTTAAAACTAATTAGATTGGTTAAAACTGACCCATGTTGTTAAAAGTGAAATGGGATTTAAGAAGAAAAGTGGGAAATTTTTCTGAGTGGGATTGTTCGCATAATTCATCCTTTTCCCGCTGTTGGTGTGGTGAACCAGTTGATCATCCACAATCTCGTTCGTACGAGTTGAGGGCAGCATGCTTAGTCTGCATTCCTCTGTCGTACAAACTGCATCCGAGTTGCCTAGTGTTGCTCACTTGCTACACTCGTCAGTATGTATTGCAGATGAGGTTAGAATAGAACATCTCTTTCGCAATGGTCGGTCGGACGCATTTCAACTAAGGTCTAGTCCGTGAGACTCGTCCACATTCTCGTTCGCACGAGTTGCTGACGAATTCACTAACTTGTTCGTACGAGTGCTTACTTGTCCGGACGAGTCGCTATGACATAAATACCCAACACGCGATTTCAGCCTCATTTATCTCCTCTCTCTTCTGGTTTTCTCTCTTCCCTCACCTATGGTTTGAGCCAAAATCTTAGGTATTGATTCAAGGGAGTTTTCAAAAGCCAAATCTGACACCGACAACGTGATCCTTGGAGTTAAAAATTATTTTTCACCGATTGGTTTGAGGTATATTTTTCTTTATTTTGGATTCATTTATGGGGTTTATACTTAATCCCTCAAATTCCTTTAGTACTTTTGTGCTTAAAGGAGTTCTAATCATTACCCAAACTACGGGTAGAAATTTATTAATGCAAAACTTTGATTTCACTATTGGATTAAGGTAAGAGTCAAACCCTAACTTTTGTGAAGTTGTGTAAATGTAGGATTTTTTATTGTAAATTGTAAAGTTTCTCTATGGGTGGTTTGAAAAAGTTAATGGGTAACGAAAGGGGGAAACCCTAGATTTCTATGGGTTGCCATGGGTAGTGTAGTGGATACTTGTGATATTCAAGTATTAATGGGTTGTCTAGAGTTAAATTTGAGTTATGAGTTATGAGTTATGTTTAATTGTGGCATGCTGTTGGGGAATTATTATTCCTCACTCGGGTTATACACTTGGGAAGATATGGTTGGTCGGAATTATATGCTATGTCGGTAATTACTACTCGGATATATGGTTGGTCGGGATTATATACTATGTCAGTAATTACTACTCGGAGATATGGTTGGTCAGGATTATATGTTATGTCGGTAATGACTACTCGGGTTATATGGTTGGTCGGGAATGTATGTTTGGTCGGGAATGACCAAGATCCTCAGCATTTATTAGGATCTTCAACACTTGTCAAATCAAGTCAGAAATCAGTATGGAGCACTATGTCTGATATCTACACACATTACTGGTCACTGTTCACACTGTACAATAATAAGATTTTTGTTATGCATCAATAGTAGAATGGAGCCTACATATACACATCATCTAAAAGGTATGAATCTAATCTAACTAATATGATGATCATTCACTCTCACTCTCCCTACTGACTTGGGCGTCGGAGGAGGCACAGTCGGCCAACCCCCGGCGGGTTTTTGCTTTGTTGCAGGTTATATGCGAAGGGGCAAATCGGAGATTGCCACGTCACCAGGATAAAAATCACATCAACACATGCGACGCGACATTGTAGTGTCGAGCTTAAGTGTGAGTCATTCTTTAGCGTCAAGCGGATACTAGTAAGTATATTACTTATTGAGCAAATATACTATGTTTTATTGCCTTAAAGGTTTTAATGTTTTAAAGTTTAATAAGCATTTATGATGATATATGCTTCATGAGTACTTTCGATGATTTGAATTGTGTTGAGATATGCTTTGATGGATGCTTTATAAGTGTTTGCTTTGACTTTACAAGTGATGAGACATTCTTATTGAATGTTGTTTAAGATATGATGTTATTGACTACATGAGCATGTAACAACGAATGGTTTAGAGCACATCACAAACGTTTGCACGGACGAATAATAAGAGAAAAAAATAATGAAATAAGGATGATGATTTATGATGAATTGACAATTAGGGTAAAAATCACCAAGTCACTACAATCATACTCTAATATCATAGACAACCCAAACTAGAACCTTAATATAGCATGTAAAAGCCTAGTTACGTAATAAAACCCTAATTAATAAAGGAGATTACTTCTTGTATCGAACGTTCGGTGTCGATGTCGATAGTTTGGCTAACAAGGGTCGAACGTTCGGTCATAAGCATGAAAGACTTACAAAATCCTACTTAAACCTATCACCCAACTAAACCAAAGGCTCCTAATAATCCTATAAAGGAATATCAAACCATAATAATGTGATATAACATGGAAAGTACCATTCATATCTTTTCGAAAATATAGCTAAGCATGATTATTATAAAATAAAAAAATGCAACATAATTAGATGTTTTTAAAACCCACCTGATGTTTGTTAAACAACAAAAAGAGTAGATTAAAACCAATAAAAACATGTTAATATTTTATAACGAGATTAAGGTTTAAAAGTTACATTCTCTTGGGGATGAAGCCTCAACAAAAGTCACATTTTCTCTCTCTAGGACCTCTCTCTCTCTCTCTCTCTCCTCTAGGGTTGCTGATGTAAAGGGATAACAAAAATGGTGTTTTCTGGGCGTAAGAATGGCTTTTATATGGTTTCTGACATGCTCAAAGGGTTGAGGTGGCTAAAAGGATAAAAATATTCTCAGACAGGCTCAAATGTTGAAAGTACGAAAATCTCGATTGTTCAAGTGAGAACGTCGAAAGTTTGGAGAAAGAAGGTCTCGATCGTTCAAGTGGGAATGTCGAACACTCGGGAAAAAGATCTCGATCATTCGAATGGGAACTTCGAACGTTCGAAAACTCAGATTTGTGTTTTTAAAGAAAATGCAGGTTTCAAAGGCTTTACGAAAATTCAATTTATAGCATTTTATTGAAAATCATTTATATGTGACTTTCAATAGGGATTTTCGATTTATTAAACACTTATAGGGATATTGCTAAACTGGTCCTTGCAAGATTTGGTGTAGTGCTCCCAACCTTTTCTGCAGGTGTGCTCAGTAGTCACATATTATATTTGTCAGTATGAACACGATTGAAAACAAATAGATAGATACATGATTCGGCCGTGCCTACTGTGTGCGAGTGAGAGATGCAATAATTTATGGCATGCACGTATGGCAGCAAAACGTTTTGTAGTTTATGCGCAATGAGTAACATATACGGCCCTAAATGTGAAATGTTTCATTGATTGTGGCAAACATTCTGTTCCTATTTACAAAACAAATCTTATAATGATTTGTAAATTAGTAAAGCAAGGTTGGGTTATAATGATTCCTGGATTGTGCAAAATGCTTTGGAACAAATAGATCAACATCCCTCTAATCTCTATAATTGGGCTCATGCATGGTAAATACATTGATCTTTTCTTTCAATTGCTTCTGCTTTTGTGAAATCTATCTGTCTATCAATTGTACAAAAGAAAAAGTCAATTCATAAGAGGAAGTATGTTTATACCTTTAATTCATCCTCCAACAAGCCATTGACATCAAAATACTATCTACAACAATTTCTTAGCCAATTTTCAATACAAAAATCATAACAAAATCTAATAATAGAATAATTTCTGCTTTTGGCCATTTGTATCACAAGAATTACAGCTTCCTCTGTACGTCATGGTTGAACTAAGGGAGAGTAAATAGAATCATCATCTGCCACAATCCTTTCCTTCTCCATGTCATTGGCTTTTGCCCATAGAATTAAGTAAAGGCCCAATATAACCAAAACTCCTCCTATGATGCTACACAACAAGGAATAAGCAAAATGAATTTAAACGGAAAATAAATTACACAATTGTTTCTTAGCCAACTCAAAATTTTAGACAGAATCATTGATTTTAACCAAATAATAATAATGATAATCCTGTAAGGAAGCATATACATCACCACTAACTCAAATTTGCGTTGATTTTGCAAAAGGAAAAAAGTGGTTGTTTTACCTAGTGAATCTCGACCTAAGATATTAATGTTTCTATTTAGAGATATTGTTATAATATTAATTAAATGATTAAACTTAGTATTTCCTATCAGATTCGGATTAAGCTTTTGAAATAAATTAAATTATGCTTAAAATGGTATCAGAGCAAAAGTCTTGACTTTGAGCATTAACTCTACAATTTATCTTCCATTTATATGAAAATAATTTACATCTTTTATGGTTTGACACATGAGGGGGAGTATTAAGTCTTAATTAAATAATTAAATTTACTTCTTTTTATCAATTTAAACTTTTGGAATAAGCTCTAAGTTAACATAACATAATATCAAAACAAAGATTATTTATATTTAAGTAATCTTTCAAAAATACATTTTTGGAAATCGTTGAGTATGCTTGTTTTTAAGCGGACAAACTTATTGCTTGGTGAGGTCATTGAAAGGCAAGAACTTGAAGACAAGGGTATACTTGGTAAGAAAAATAGATCGGGTGGCTGTGGTATCACATTTAGAGGATGATACAAAAACACCCATTACACATCAATTATACACTTTCTTCTTGCATGCGGTGGGACCTACCATCACATGGGTTCACCCCATGTGAGTGGGGGTGTGTAATGGCCCTAATGGGTTTGTAATGTGGGTGTTTTTTTTATTATTACTCATAACATTTATAGACAATTAATTCTCATTCAATAACATTTTAGGCCATATATAGTGGAATTATAGAGAAATAAAATTGGAAATTACATACCTGCCCAAATGTGCAGAATTTCCCAGAAAAAAAATCTGTAGAAGAAACGAGAAAACGACAAGAAGTGGGTTAAATGCGGCTGTGAACACAGAGCCCTTCTTCTTAATGGACCACGTCATCACGTAATATGATAACCCTGTCACCAAAACTCCCTGCAATTCACCCAACCCGAAACTGGTCGTTTAGTACATGAAAGCTATTGGATATATATGCCGCTGTCATGTTTGAAAATGTTAATCAATGTTAATCATGCATTTTGATAAACAAATCCCACATATCTTTTTGTCATTTTCTTCCTTAATTAAAAACTAAATCAATGGAGAGAAAAACCAAAGATCTGTTTGTTAATGTTAATGTGTTTTGGAATTTTTTTATTTTTATTTTTTTTAATGAAATGTTCAGTATTTAAGTAGTTTGTTAATATCTTTTGATCCTTTTGCCTATTCCCTATATATATATATATATATATATATATATATATAATGGCCTAGTGGGTGGCTCTGGCTAAGAGAGGGTGGGTTCTCTTTTTCTTTTCCTCTTTTCCTTTCTCATGTGATAAAGAAAAAATTGGTGAACAATCTCTTTTTTATCCCAGTCACCCTATATAATGGGGGTAAGAGAAATGTTGTCTTTTATTTTCTTATCATTCTTTTATCCTCTCATTTTAAAAATTAACTATTAAATCTGCATGATTCACAAGTGGGTTCTATATGTGTCCTACAGATCTAATGGTTGATTTTCAAAATGAGAGGATAGAAGAAGGACCCAAGTGTACTAAATAGCATACCTCATGGGGTAATTACTGTTCGTTGTTAATCTTTTCTAGTTAATTACTTCTTTATGGCACGTTTAGGTGTTTAAATTTTTAAAATTTAAACTCAACTATAATTTATTGCGCGAATTCCAAGGCAAAATAAAGTTGAAAAGATGCTTAGATAGTTTGAGTTTCTGAGATAGAATTAGAAAAAGTTAAACAAAATCTAATTTGTTTTTGAAAAACCCAAACACTATTGCAAATAGAATTCAAATTTTATTTGGGTCCAAACATGCCATTAATCTTTAAGTATTTAATGAATATCATCACATGATCATCTAGGACACTTTTACTAAATAATTGAATTGTTTAAGACTATTAATTATAGTAACCTCTTGACTGAAATTACTAAACCTAGACTTAGGTGATCAACTCTATAAATTACTTAAGAAGAGATATTGAGATCCCTTGTTGAGATTATGGATCCTATATTAACAATAAATGTTTCAACAATCCTTAATTAACGAGACATGCTATTTAGTACACTTGGGTCATTCTCATATCTTTTTATTTTGAAAATTAATCATTAGATCTGTAGGATTCACACAGAATGATATAGATCCAATAATTAATTTTTAAAATGGAATGATAAGAAAATACAATAAAGCATTTATCTTAATTAACCATGCAAGATCTCATTCAAATGCACTAACATATTAACTAGACGTTTCCATTTCAATTACTAAGATAAATCATGCTAGCTATCACATGGTAGTTAATATGTCATACTGTTTTCAAATAAAGAACCAATTTTATTATTACCAATAAACTCGATTTAAAAACCTACAAGGAAAAGATTTTCTAAATCACATGCAATACAGTTTAAGGACTTCAATTCATCTAATTAATTATAATTGGCTCAAAAAAAAAAATTATTGTGACTATTTAAATAAAAAATAATTATTAAATAACGTCAAATTCATAATTGGCTTTAAATTTAAGATACCAACCCTAACGCGTATGTATATATTGGCTTACTCCAAGTAATATTGTGATCAAGACAAGCCCTCCTTCCCACTTTAGATTCCAAGATGACCATGATATGACAAATGCTGTGACTATGGCAGTTTGAATTGTGCCAAATAAGCTCATCATCGCCGTTAACGACAGTTCAGCTGGGTAAAACTGAATGACACGCCCCTGCAAAATTTAGACGACTACCTTAACTATATTAAAAATGTTTTGCCCAACATAAAAATGGGGCATTATATTCATGATAATGTTAGCATTGAGTATACGTGTGTGGGAGTGTAGAAAGGTTTGAGTCTTAGATTAGAAAAATGTTAGAACTGTGAGAAATAATACATTATTTGTAATTGGGCTCAAACCCATAGGCTTAAGGTTTTGGGTTGAGTGGTGTTTTAACATGCTATATTATAGGCTCACTAAAAGACTTCCTTAAGGTATTAATCTCCCTAACAAATGGTATCAGAGTGGATAGTAGTGTGCAGTATGGTGGAGTGGCACAAGTATGCCCAATGATCCATGAAGCAAAGATAAAGGTGGAAGGTGAGAGCAGGGGCGGAGCTACCAAGGGCTTTGGGCCGGCTTCGGTCCCCCCAAGCCCCAAAGTTTTCCCTAAAAAGAAAAAAAAATTTTCCCTTAAAAAGAAAATTTTAAAACTTTACCCCTAATTTTTTTTTTCTTTAGTTCCCACCCCCTAAATTTATTTTTTCAATTTTGCCCTCCCAAATCTCAAATCCCAAATGCTAGCTCCACCCCTGGTGTGAATATGAATAAGGTCCTTGAAATAAGGGGCAAAGGTTAATGACACGAGTACAAATGAGAGTTCATGGGCTAAGGATAAAAGAGTGGCGTGGGCGAACCCGCATGGCCCACTAGTGATCTTGGAAAGAGCCTATAAGACTGATAAAAAAAATAAAAAAAAAAATTCCTTAGAGGGAGAGTGCAGCAATGTGACATGGTGATGAACTTACATGTATGAGCGTAAAAAGGTTTGAGTACTCGAATATTAAAAAGATGTTATAAGTGTGAGTGATAATATAGTTAGCACAGTTGAACTCAAACTTATAGACTTAAGCTTTTAGGTTAAATGATGTCTCGACATGCTAACTCATCATCAATCTCCCTAACATTGAGGGTGGATCAACTTAATTGCAGAGATCTTTTTCTTACCACTAAAATATTCCAAAAGCTTGTGGCAAGCACCCCAACAACGATCATGACGCTGCCAAGGACGACGCTATCACTTGTTCCTTTAATGTTAAACAACATAGAGGTTAGAACGACTGGCCCCTTCCACAACACTAGAGCCAATGCACCGGCAGCCGAGAGGAGCAGACCCCATATCTTCGCCTGTCCGTTAACGTTCCAACATCTGAGATTTTCTTGACCGAACATGAGTGCCATTATAAATACTACGGAGGGGACCAAGTTCAGTCCAACGCTTTGATAGGTCGATGCTACAAATTGCAGGGACAGTGTCATTAGCATCTGACAAAGAGTAATCCTACAAAACAAGGTATATAGAGATAAATTAATAATAATTAATTAAACAAATTGCTCAAAGGCCTGTACTAGTTTAGTTTAAATATGTCAGAATTATTTCCAATTTCTACAACAAGAAAAAGATTTGCACTTAACTGCAAGAGTCCCAGAAGGAATGCATAGCATACTATCTTGAAGGAGAGTGGAGGCCTTTTGTTCCTGCATGCGACCAAGGACAACTGATCAATGCTTCAAATCCTAGTTTTCGAGGAAAAATACAATTGAAGGTTAAACATTCTCTAATCTCTCCCATTCTCTCTCCTTTTCCTTCCAAACTGGGAAGAAAGGAAATGGTGGATAGAGGGAAAAAGAATCCGTCCATTTCCTTAATTTCCCAATTCGGATTAGTTGGAGACAATCAAGAGCAAGGTCTTACGAAGAGATCAGTTGGAGACAAGCTCTGCAATCCTTGGGATTCTAACTGATTTTCTTATTTTTCTTTTTTGTTTTGGTCTAAAAGAGTGTGATTAATGGCTAAACTCGTGGACAAACAAGAGAGGAAAAAATTTATTATCGCAAGAAATTTATGGCTCTGATACCATATTAAATCATCACTTAATCCAAAAGTTTAAACCGATAGAAATAGGTAAATTTAATCATTTAATCAATACTTTAACAGAAAACACTCACTTCTCGAAGAAGAAGGCGAGAAGGGCCAAGACAATGGTGGCGATGATATGCTCGTAGACTACAATGACAAGAGCACTAATGCCAGTGGAGGTAACTGATTCTATCAAAATCATGAAAATTGCGAGGCAGAGTTCGTTCAAGCTCAGGAACAAGTATGGCTTGCTTTCCTCTAACACCCACAATAACCTCGTCCTGTCCATTTCCTGCTCTCTAACTTGCTTTTCTTCTTCTTCTTCTTCTTCTTCTTTTTACTCCTTTTGTTTCACCATTCACTGAACAGATGGGGTGCGCTTTATCAAGAAGCTAGGGTGAAGTTGACTCATAAAGTGTAGCTGATTTGGATGCCTCCTTGAATGTTAGGTTGACCTTCAGAAGCTACAACTACCACAGGCACGTGTTGGGTTCGATGCAACGTAGGACAAGCATTAAAATGACATGAAAGTTTCATCTCATGTTTGCATTCATTTACTTCTTATTAATGTATTTTATTTACTTTGTGTTCATTTCAAATTTCCGATATTATTTTATGTGCATTTATTTTCTTGGATGAAAACCCTTAAACTTGGCTCACAGCCACATATCAGAATTCTCTCAAATTTTCTGTTCGAATTTAAAAGAATTCGGGCAGATGATTGTGAGAGCTAGAGCACTTATGAAATTTACCTGATTGGATAAATAGTTGGGCATCCCAATTTTTATTTGATTAGGTGAGTTTCATGAGTGCTCTCTCACAATCACCTGTCCTAATTCCCCTTACTCAGAGGGTGGCTTGCGCTAAGATGGTAGTTGCGAGCCACTCTTCTATGAGAGGTGGCTGTCAGCCATCCCTCTGTTAGGCATTGGATCCTTTTTTCTTTTTTAAATTAATTTTTTATTAGAGGGGTATAATTGTATCTCATCCATTTCTATTACTTAGAGTTTCGAATCTATCAAATTGAATATTACAATTGTAATATCACGGAACATTAATTCATTAATAATTAACTCTTGCTGCGTCTCCCACTACCTATTCACCAAGTAAATAAGTGTCCTAAGGAATACTGGGACCCTTACTAGAGGGCTCACAACGCAAGACTTGTTATTTGCATAATAAGATAACCAATTCTACGTCTATAAATAAATAATAATAACTAGAACATTAACTAAAAACATCATAGAAAAACATAGCATAAACATCAAGTGTCACGGTCTAAGGTCTAAGACTAGTCATCAAGTCAATATAAAATATTACATCTTAAGTCTAAAAAGTCACTAAAAAGTATCTCAAGGCTTAGAGCATAAATAATCAGACAAACTGCATTCTAACTCTTCAAAAATCAGGCTAGTATCCTCCAAGGCTTTCGAAAACGATAGCTTCGTCCTCCTTGAAACCGACATCTATATATAGACCAACTATAAAACAAAACATGTTTTACATGTGGAAATAAATCAAGGCCTAATTTCACAACTTAGCGAGTTAAATACATTCAGAATATGTCATCATGCGGTGAACTCAAACAATTTACAAACAATTTATAAAAAGAGTGGTAAACCACATGTAGTATTATGCAACAGTGTTATTGTCAGTGACAAGGCAAAAAATCATGACGATACAATATAACTATAATATATGATATTTCAAGTGAATATGTCATAGTCAAACTCCATATGGTCTATTTGAGTCTACCCTTTCTTGATAAGGTTTGCATCTCTTGGCATGTAACCATTTGGGCCATATTCCCCACCCCCCACCCGCCAAAAAAGAAAAGAAAAAAAGAAAAAAGAAATGCTAGGGGGTGGTTTGCAAGCCACCCCAGAGTTGCTACTGGCCTCCTTTGGGGTGGTTCATTGCCACCCTAGGCACATGGGGGTGGCCGTGCACCACCCTCGATCCCATCTGGGGTGGCGCAGGCCACCCCAGTCGATAAGGGTGGTTGAGGGTCTCGTGCTCCATCACCTTGAAGGTAGCTGAGGCCTCGATGGACATGTTCACGCCCCCATGCTCCCCGAACTCGTGGCGCGCTGCCGTTGGTTCCTCCCACGTTGGGAGCATTTGTTGTTTCTTGGTGGTGATGAAGTTCTCGTCGGACAAGGCATCGGAGTTGGCTTGTTTCTTGTCGGAGAAGACAAAGCTTTGGGTTTTGGTTTCAACTTTGGGTTTTCTCTCCCTACTATTTGTCAACACGTGTCTTCTTCCCCCATTCATGTGCGGATATAAAGGTTGATGGGGTGGGGGCATTTTTGGAAGAAAAAATGCATTGAAAGGTCACATGCAACTCACGTGACTGACTTTCCGTCCAAACAGATGGGCGAATTGACAGATTATATTTTTTGCCACGCGTTGGCAAGTTCAGAAGGGTCATATCTAAAATTTGGTACATTATGGGGTATATTACCAGGCCGTGGATAAATCATAGGGGCAAAGTGTCTTTTTTCCAAAAATTAAATAATCGTACTTGAGTTGAGTGCTGGAGCTCGAACTCGGCCAAAATAATCGAGCTCGAGCTCGATCTCGATCTCACACAAGGATCCAACATTGGCGAACAGAGTATGAACACAAAAACTAAGATTGTCGCGAGCTCAAACTTTAGAGAAATTTATTTAAATTTAAAAAATCAGGCTTCATAGAACATACATTCTTATTCTAGTTTTAAACAAATTATATTTTGGATATTTGGTTGGAGGAGTTATAATTTCCAGATAAATCCCCTTGAAATCTAGTGTAATCTGTAAAATCCCGCAAAGATTGCCCAAAATAGCAGCTTATTAAATTCATCAGATTTTAGAACGGCCAAAAATCTCAAAAGGAAGCAAGCAAACAACCTCCAACAAAATTCATTTAATCTAATTAATGACTCCAGAAATGGTTGTGTGTTTTCTTTCAAATTCGGCAATCTACAAATCAAAGTCTGTTCATCCACTCATTCATATAAATCAAACCCATCTTCATAGTTTTCACTACTATACCAACCATGCACTCCAAAAAGAAACCATCTTCGATATTACCTGCTTGCTTGCTCACCAAAACTTCATTCACTGTCGATGATCACAACCCATCCAACGCCCACGATGATATCGGAGGACAACAAGAATCGCCCAGATACACGGAGTCACCAACAAACCTCCGTGGGACCTCAAGGTTCTTCGTTCAAACAGGCGCGTCGAGATCACTCGCCGATGAAGCTCGAAGAAGCGCGCGCCAACCCGACCAGGAACATGGAAGAGAAGCAGGACAGGATGTTCAACTCCGTGGGAACAGCGGCGCAGAAGGCGTCAAACTCCCCGGGGCTTCCCTCGCCGTTGTGCAGTACTCGCTGGAGCCTTACACGGAGTTCCGACGGTCCATGATGGAGATGGTGGGGTCTAGATTAGAGCGTAATCTCACCGTAGATTGGGATTACTTGGAAAAGCTTGTGCTTTGTTACTTGGAGCTTAACGAGAAGAGCTGCCGGGAGTATATAATAAGCGCATTTTCCCATTTGCTTGTAGAGTTGCTTGGATGAAGAATTCTCAATCTCATGATACATGCCCAAGAAACATAATTTTATTTTTTTATTTTTTTATTTTTATTTCAGTGAAATAAAATAAAATAAAAATATAAAGATGGTGACCCTACAGAAATATCCTTTATAGAGTTTTTTATTTTATTTTATTTTATTTATAAGAAATGATATTTATACAACACATTCATATGAGTTAGGATCCATGTGAATGAGACCCATCACATGGATCTCACCTCATGTGAGTGTCTTGTGTAAAAGTTGTGTAAATCTTGTTGTATAAGAATCACAACCCCTTAAACCACGCTTAGCCAAATCCATTGTTGAACTGACTGTTATTTTCAAAATACAATAGTGACAATGAAAGGAAAGGCCCCTAGAAAGCTGTTACATCAAGATATGTGAAAAGTGAATGCATCTGATCCTAATCCATCCATGTGCATCAAGTAAGCTGTTGACATACAATTCACTGTCACATTGAAACATGCAACAGAATATCAGAAGAAAGATTCATGCCTTGCGGCATTGCCCTTCTTCAATGAAGATGTGATATTGCTGCATCTAGCCTTAGCCTATTGTCCTAAGACCTCACAAAAGTTAGAACAAGTCAATTATAACTATCGCACACTTTTATTGTTTGTAGTCTCAGACTCTCAATAACACAAAAAATTGCACATCACATATTTGGAAAAACCAAATGATCCTAATGAAGACTAACTGAGCAACAATAATCATCCATTAAGTCAACTGAACTTGGGCAGTCTGAGTTTCTCCATGTATTATAGGGATGGCATAAAGCGTCTGTAAACTGCTTGGAAAGTCTGTCCACCATTCCTAGCAACCTTCTGTCCTTCCTCTGTTGCAGAACTCAAAAGCTTTACAACCGGATCCGCTTCAAGCTCTTCCTCTGTGAGGGCTTCAAACATGGGGTGACTCTCTAAACAAGCCTTCATCCACTCTCCAAGCTCTTCCACGTCTGTAATCGTGTATATAATCCCGCCAACCCCAAGAGCATAAGCATACTCATCTAACAGGTGTTTACTGATCACTCGACGACGGTGATTCTTCTCTTTAAAGTGTGGATCCGGGAACAAGAAGAACATCTTTGAAAGCTGTCCTTTCTCAAAGTAATTTGGAAGATATTTCATGGAATTTGTCCGAACCACTGAAACATTTTGGTATTGACCTGGATTTGCCACCCTCAGTGCTGAAATTCGCTCCTTGACATACTCTGTTACCTTATCCCTAAGTTCCATCCCAATCATTAGGGTCTCAGGGAAAAGGGTCGAAAGACTAATTAGCAGTCCCCCAAAACCACAACCAACATCTGCAAATTGGATCTTCTTGGCACCATCAATCTTATCAGATGAAGGAAAGAACAGAGGATAATGAAGCGAGTAGTCGACATGACAAGGGGTTATTGGTATTGGGAAGTGAGAATCACTTAACGGGTTGCTGTGTGCTCGCGCCCTGTAGAAACGCTTCCGAGGCAGGCCAGTTGACTTGCTGATATTTGCATTTGCATTGTTTTCCAACATGGTTCTTTTCTGCAAAGCTGCATCATAATAGCAAGTGAGATTTTCAAGACACCTCTGCCCAAACTTAGGGAGATTAAAATGAAATACCAAATAATGTGCTTTTCTTAATTACTAATCAAAGTCTTCTTCAGAAGATGTATGATAAGCACAAACACACTCAATATTATAAAATTCAGAAAAAACAAGTGCAAGGAATTGTAATAATATGGGGTTAAAGTTATTCATGAACAGCTCAAGTGCTATACGAACCCGAGTTCAGGAGTCTAAACAAAATTTTAACTCAATTATTAAACGAGCCAAACTCATATAAGCTTGACTTGAATCGATTTAGGCTCATAGACTGCTCGTATATGAACTTGATTTGGCTTGTTTTGCATTTAAAACTAGTAAAAATCTAATATGTATAATACTATATATATATGCGCGCGCTTACCAATCAATATCCAAACCTTAAAAATGCTTCATCACTTACCAAATCTTCTACCTTGGTAAAAAAATGGCAGACAGGAGTCCAAAATGCTGCACACCCTCCTCAACTGAAAAAAGGATCTGTTTTGACATGAAATGGATATATCCATAAGGGTCATCCAAAAAGTAAATATCCAAACTAAATAATTAAATGAGAAGATACGTGTGGGAGTTCAAATATTCATTTGAAAAAATATCAAATCACTATCCAGCTTTAGATCAGCATCAAATCACTATTTGAGTCTTTAATTTTGTAATAAGCTCTATGGGTTTTACTTGTTTTTCAAAAAGATCATCCTGCCTATTTCCTAACAGAACCCACCCTTGGAGATTTTTTTTTTCCAAAATAATTGCAAAAAAAAGAAAAAAGAAAAAAAGGTGGGCAACCCCACCCTCCTTCCTATACGGGGAGGAGGAAGGATAGCCACCAATCCCGTGGAGGAGAGATGTGGTTATCCTTCCTTCATGAGAGGAGGATGGGTGGCGCCCGACCCACCCTCCTCCACTGCAGGGTGAGGCAACCCTAGCCGTATGTTGGGGGGTGGGGCGACCTCATGGAGGAAGGTGGGTGGCCTGCTGGAAGGTCCACCACAACTTCCAGCAATCCTCTTTCTTTTTTATATAAAAATAAATTAAAAACAAACAGACAAATTTTGGACAAATTTTTCATGTGAGATATATTTTTATTTTCATATGGGTTCTGTTAGAAAATAGATGAAATAATCTATTTAAAAACTGAGTAAAACACATGGAATTGATTGCAAAAAATTCAAGGTACTGTTTGATATTTTGTCAACAAATAGTGTTAAGTCAAATTTTAACTCCCAGATTACAAAAAAGGGGTGGAGATTTGAGCTAATAATGTACTATAGCATTTTCTGTATTATTTAGTTGCTTACCTTTTTCTTTATAGATAGTACTATGGAAGATATAAAATTCCTTCACCGTGGCAAAAAATTCTTTTTCATATTTGAAAAGAGAATAAGCAAATGTGCTCAACAAGAATCACAAGATCAAAGAAGCCATAAAACTTTTCATTGCTATCCTCTGCTATGCTACGCTCTTTCCTCCGAGGACCACGTGATCTAGAAGACCCTCTTCCTCTACTTTTGCTGGATTTGACTCCATCACAGATCCCAAGGACCTCTGCCTTTGTGATATCAGTCTGTTTTCTTTAATAATTTTCATTCAAGTGTTTCTTTGTCTATCTGACTGAAATGTGAGCCGAGTATGAGCTTGAGCTCGCCTTGTTTGGTTTATTCGTGTCGAGAGTTGGCTGATTCTGGTTGAGCTAAGTTCAAACATTCTTCTAGCCGTGCTCGAGCCATGCTCGAGCCTATATATACTTTTTTCAAGCCGAGTCGATACAATAAATATTCAACTCGACTTAGTTCGATAACAACCCTACATAGGGTGCTTCAGATTAAGATATTTTATCCAAATCAATTTCATCTGCATCTTTACCTCATAATAATCACCAGACATCATCATTTCCTACCCTTAGAAAGTCCATGGCAGCCTCCGCCATTCACTTCCCCCTCCTATGCGAAAATATAACCTACAAACATTACCTTTATAACTAGCCAACCACATTCCAACAAGGCGATCTAGTATGACACTATTCCCATACCAACACAAGGAACTACAACAACTTTTTAAGTTAACAAAGAAAGTAAGTTATCTGCCTTGTAAATTACTTTTTAAAGCTGGTACAAAAATCACCTCACCAATCCAAAATTTATCTGGTTTCTGCAAGTTGCAGCAGAGGGCTCTGATACTTCATCTATTGACCTTACATATACTTTCAAGCCCCGAATTTGCAAAAACATTCCAAGAAGAATCCGGCCAACTCTTTTGAAGTTCAATATTGTACACCCAGAATCTCAAACAGTATTAATCATTACGTTCCAATAAAAACAAAAAATAAAAAAATAAAAAGTGCTAAGTGAAAGACTAGCAGAAAATCTATTGTCAATTCATGCTTATCTAGCCCTACTCTTTCTGAGAAAAAAAAAAAAAAGAAGAAGAAGAGAAAAGAAGAACAAAAGTAAACACAAAACACAAGGTTTAACCTATTAGAAACCAGTTAGCATAGCCATCAATGACTGAGTTTTTCTGATATCCAACATTATAATCGTAATCAACGAAAACAGAGAGAAAAAAGAAAGGCTTACCTGATGGAGCTGGACGGACGGAAGAAGAGTGAAGCCCTTGAGATGGAGCCGAAATTTGCTCTGAGAGACGAAACGGAAATAATAGGGCGATTGAAAGAGATTTGAATTTGGGCCTGGTTCATAGTTGAGCCCAGCTGCTTCCTGGACCCGAAGCTCACCCATTTATGGTTGGGCAACCTCACTCATACGGGCCCCAGGGAAGGGCTGAACAGTACGTATGATATTTCAACGCTTAGAGCACTTGTAATGGGCTCGTCAAAATTTCAGCAAATTTTGACTAAAAATGCCACTTTTGTTATTTTAGCTACTTAGTTTTTAAGAGCTCTAAATATCAAACTCACCAAATATTCTCTACTTCAAAATAAATACTATTTTTTATTACCTTTTCAACTGACTTGCCTTTTCCGGATTGTTCCAGAATTCAAACCTCCCTATCCTTTCTCTTCTATTCTCTCACGCACACTTCTATTATTTTCTTCTTTCTCTAATCCGATTCCTCTTCCTTCTTCGCTCTCCACACCGAGAGACAGTGCGATAGTGAACGAGAGAGAGAGATTGAGATCAAGGGAGAGACCACACCGGGAGAGATCAGACCCGAGAGATCGGGAGATAGAACCGGAGAAGATCCGACCGTCCAGAGGCGTCGATTTCCGGTGGGTTCCATGGATTGTCGCCGGAGGAGCAGGAGGCACGACGATCGGTGGCCCGTGGAGTGATTTCCGGCGAAATCGCTCTGCAACCCGTGACCAATCGGAGCCCATTTGCTAGGAGACCTGAAACTTGAGAGACCCAGCCCGATCGTGGAGGACCCGTAGCAATCTGACGAACCCAGAGACCCACGTCCATGGGTCGTCGGCCAGAACCCATCTCCGGTGGACGTGAGGTGATTTCCCGGTGAAAATCGTGGCAATTTCAGTGGGTTTCCGATGGGTGTTTTCCGGTGAGTTGAGAGATAACTTTTGGTGAATTTTTCTGTGATTAAACAGAAAATTCTTGATGTAATTTCTTGTGTTTTTTATATGGATTATTATTGATTAATTTGGGCTATTATTGATTAATGGGTTTTAATGAACCGTGTGTATTTTTGGTGTTGATCTCCCCTGTGATTTCTGGTTGTGTCTCCCCTGTGATTTCCGGTTGTGTGTTTCCCTGTGATATTTTTGGTGTTCTCTTCTACTCATCAACGACCTTCCCCGCGAAAATGAAATAAACAAATGCAAAAAAACAACAGACGATCGACTTTGCCCTCGTCTGATGAGACGAGCGTTTCTGACAATCGTCTATTTTACTATAGAGGCGACGAGCTCGTTGGAGACAAGATTTTGAGTAAAATCGTCTGATTTTGGTGAATTCGTCTGTTTGACGACTTCGTTAGGAATGCTCTTAGACAAAAGAAAAACTGCATCGTCAAAATACTGGCAAGTGGGTTTTAAGCCTCTTCCTCTTCATATATTTTTTTCTTTCATAAGTAATAAGCCAACCTTATTAAAAACGTGAGAGGCATCTTAGTATACTGGGAGTATAGAAAAACAAACGTCTAACTAGATAAACGAGTGAGGAAATCAAGAAAAAAAGTTTTTACAATATCCAACTTGCAAAGTAACCCAAGATCCCCACACTTGAGATGATTGTCTAAACATTCGCTAGCTATGAGGACTGAATTCAGAATTTGCCTACCTTTAACAAAAGCATTATGAGGCTTAGAGATGATCTTCTCCAAAACAAGACTCATTCTATTAGCAAGAACTTTAACGATGATCTTATAAACTCCACTGATTAGACTAATAGGCCGAAAGTCAGAGATATCGATTGTCTAAGCTTTCTTTAGAATTAAAGTAATAAAGGAGGCATTAAGGCTTTTCTCAAAATAGCTATTAGCATGGAAATCTAAGAAAACCTTCATGAGATCGGTTTTGATTACATCCCAGCAGCCTCGAAAAAAAGTCATAGAGAGGCCATTAGGACTTGGGGCCTTATCTCTATTCATACCTTTCACCACCTCTAAAACCTCCATCTCCTCAAATGGGAGCTCTAGCTGAGAAGCCTCCTCCACCTCTAGAGAGTCAAAAGCAAGGTTATCCAATCTAGGCCTCCAGTTGTGATGTTAAGAAAATAAAGAGTCATAAAACAGAACAATGTGATCTCTGATAACTGAAAGATCGGAATTAATTGAGCCGTTGACATAAAGCGACTCTATAGAATTGAATCTCAGGTTCGAGTTAGCAAGCTGATGGAAAAACTTTGTGCATTTATTTCCTTCTTAACTCAAAGAACCCTTGATTTTTGCCTCCAACTAATTTCTTCTTAAAGAGTTATTTTTTCTAGGTCATTGGAGATCGGACTTTTACTCAGCTTCTCTTCGGGGTCTAATGCTCTCTCTGTCTCCAGTCTATCAAAAGTGTGTTGTTCCTCGAGGTGGCGAGCTTGTTTAAGAGAATCGATATTACCAAACACCTGAGTGTTCCGCCCTATAAGGTCAAACTTTAAAGCCTTCAGTTTCTAAGCTAGAATGAAACTAGGAAAGCCTTGAAAGCTATAAGATGACTACAATTGCCTCACCCTATCTACAAAACCAGCTTCTTTCAGTCACATTCTCAAATCTAAATGGGTTTTTGCCCTATTGAATACCACCACAGTCAAGGAGAATAGGAAAATGATCCGAGCACAATCTAGGAACCCTTTTCTGAAAAAGCCTAGGACAATTAGTTTCCCAATCCGGAGAGACGAGAAACCGATTAAGTCTAGACCAAGAGGAATTGTTGGACCACGTAGACAGCCCCCTAGAAAGGGTAAGATCCATGAGACCCTGCTCATAAATAAAGTCTGAAAACTTTGTCATCACGGTACGAAAGCGAGCTTCCCTTGATCTTTCGCAAGGGAATAGGAGACATTGAAGTCGCCTTTGATGCACCAAGGCAAATCCCACCAACTAAGAAGTCCTGCCAACTCCTCCCAAAGAGACCTTCTATGACTATCGATATTGGGTACATAGATCCCTATAAAAGCCCAAGTGAAATCATCTGCAAAATTTCTAAAGGAGCATGCCACAACATACTCCCCCACATACACCTCAATCTTCTCCACAACCCTTGTGTCTCACAATAGAAAAATACCCTCGGATGCCTCACTAGAAGGAAGGTAGCACTAGCCAACATGAAGACAACCCCACAAGTTGCTCACAATATTGACAGAAATAAACTCAAGTTTAGTTTCCTGTAAGCAAATAATGTCTGCCTTCCACTGTCTTAAAAGATTTCTGACTTTCAATCACTTGTCAACTTCGTTTAGCCCTTTCACGTTCCATGAAAACAATTTAGGCTTCATGGAACGTGAGAGAAAAAATTTCCTTGTGGAGCAGAATCCACGAGGTCCTTAAATTTCACACTCCTTTCCAATACCACATTCCTCCCCAATTGAAGAATTTGTGGGATGCAGTGGTGTGACGTCCCACATCGCTTGAGAATCCGGATGTGCTTATATGTAAAAACGCACATTTTTTGACACAACGCGTTTTAAAACCGTGATGGTTATCAACCTATTAAAGCTCCGCAATTAAGTATGCTTTTGCGAGAGTAGTACTGGGATGGGTGACCTCCTAGGAAATCTGGTTTGGGGGAGCCAAAAGTAGACAATATTGTGCGTTTGGGGTGGGTTGTTACCAATTGTATCAGAGTCATTGCCTACCCTGAGATGAAGGGAGCGTGCACAAGCCCATGAGGATCGCTAGCGGGCACCTACTGGGACACCAAGAATGGGGTGATCCTATGAGGGTCGCCAGCAGAGACACTGGGTCTTAAGAGGGGGTGATTGTGACGTCCCGCATCGCTTGGGAATGGGGATGTGCTTTTATGTATAAATTCATCATTCATGACACAACGTGTTTTAAAGCTGTGATGGCCATGAATCTATTACAACTCCGCAATTAAGCGTGCTTTTGCGAAAGTATTATCGGGATGGGTGACCTTCTGGGAAGTCTGGTTTGGGAGAGCCAAAAGTAGACAATATTATGTCGTTTGGGGTGGGTCATTACAAGTAGAGTGTCCAACTTGGTGTGGTCGAACAACGACTCTAGGGGTTTCTGAGGCTGCTTGACTGGTGAAGTCACAAGTGGAGTTGAGAAAGACTCAAACTCTATAGCATTAAAGTCGTAGATAGTTTGCGAGTCTTGGGGATCCTGAGTGCTCTAGGAGGTAAAGCCCTTGACTGAAACGCACTGCCTCTTCCTAACACTTGTCATAACTACATGTTACAGAATAAACAAAAATCAAATTCTATTCTTAAGTGTCCTACCTTTAATCAACACAAGAGGGTTTAAAGTCTTGGTTTGTCTACTAGAGACTGGGTGTGAAAATATTTTGAGATGAAATTCCAGTGGTTGGTGGTAAAATGACGGAATTGCCCCTGTGGGATTTTACTTAGGTCTTTAGATAAATTAGGTCAATATAAATTTATGGTCATGGCATTTTACCAAACTAATCAAGGTTCATGAAACTTTTCGGGCATAATGATTTTTTAATAATGCAACTACACCCATAAGGGGTATAATTGTAATTTTGGGTTGCTAGGGGGCATTTTGGTAATTTCGGGTGAACATGGCATTTTGTTAATATTAGGTAAAACCCCCAAAACAGAGTGGGTGAAGCACGGGTTCAATGTCATCATAACAATGGGGTACTACCCATTGCATGGGCATCAAAAGGATATCAAGAGCAAGGAAATTTTTGAGTTTTGGGTATTGACAATACCCAAGCTTAGTCCATGGTATGTTGGACCATTCCAAGTGTTGAAGCAAGTGAACCATTTAGCATAAAAAGTTGAATTTCCTCTTAACTTGGTGGGCATTCACGACATCTTCCATGTCTCTCAGTTGCGGAGTGCATTCATGATCCATCACATGTTATAAGCTACGAGCTTCTTGATATTCAAACGAACTTGACATATGAAGAGCTGCCAATGCAAGTGTTGGATTGCAAGGAACAACAATTGAGGACCAAGACCATACCATTGGTGAAGATCTTATGGCGAAATCACGACATAGAAGAAGCCTTGTGGGAGCTCGAGCAAGAGATGCGAGGTCGATATCTCCATTTGTTCGACTAAACCCAGGTATGATCACTTTATCATACTATTTTTATATGTTCACTTAGATAAAATCATGTTTGTAATCTTGTTAAACGACTTAGAATTTGAATTTCGAGAACGAAATTCTTATAAGGAGGGAGGGATGTAATGTCCGAGATATTAATTAAACGTTAAATACATGAATTAGAGTAATTAAGTGAATAATTAGGTAAAATGAAGAAGAAAAACACTTAGAAAATGTTTAAGGTAAGAGAATTACCTCTTCTTGAAGATAGAACTACAAGAGAACTCATACTCTCTCTAGACCCATTCACTCTTTCTCTCTAGGGTTCTCTTATCTCAAAAGGGTGAAAATAAGGCTTAAAAGTGGAAGGTCCCTATTCATAAGCGCCTGTGTGCATCCAAAAAAATGAGGTGCCTTAAGAAAAAAAAAAAAAAAAGACCCTCAAACCGACATCGAACGTTTGGAATCCAACTTTGAACGTTCAGAGTCCAACTTCGATCATTCAAGATCCAACCTCGAACGTTCACCATTGAGTGTTCGAGATCCAACTTTGAATGTTTGAGTAACACAAAAATTTCTAGAAAGTCCAAAATTTTACCTATTAACACTTAAAGTCAATCCCACCACTTACTTATACCAATTAGAGCATACTTAATCCAGATTAAAGGTCGGCCAACAATGCTTCAAGTTACAAAGATCTATGTCATCATTTATATCTTCATCAATCTGATCACTTTAGAGTGGTGTTGTGATGCGGGCCAGTTTTATCAGTTTTTTTTTTTTTTTTTTTTTTTTTTTTTTTTTTTTTTTTTTTTAAGATCTGTTTTACTTAAAAAAATCATATCTTCTGATTATAACATTGGATTGAGAAAAACTTGTGGTGCAAGCTTATTCAGAGAGCTACAATTTTCCATTTCATGAAAATTTTGTAATTTCAACTTTTATTAGGCAAAAGTTATCGTTTTGTATTATTGTATTGAAAAGTGTTTTTATTTCATTTTTATTTTTTATTTTGTAGGGTTTTGAATTTAGGCTTTATATAAGCCTATTAAGATGGCGTTAGTTTCCAGCTTATGCATTTTTATTAGTTCATCAATAGAATAATTTATCTTAGGGCTTACCCCTAAGATAGACTTCAAGTTAAGCACAACAACAACACACAGCAACGGCTTCAGAGAGATCAACTCAGCTCAATAACCTCACAATATAGTTCTCTAAGCACTAGTGGAATTCAATACTGCTCTCAAGCTTAGGGCCCTCGTCAGGACAGTGGTCATAGGCCGTTTGGACAGACAACTGTGCGACCGAAATTCTGAAAATTTTGTTGAAGATCTTTCCTGTTTGAGAGTCGCGTCCGGACGGTGATGCCCTGTCGTCCGGACGGTCTCACGTTCACTGCAAGTAATTTCCATATAAAGGCTTCGCACGTCTGGACTGGGGGAACGGTCGTTCGGATGACTGATCTGATGCTCGTAATTTCCATATCTAAGGCACGTGCGTCCGGACAGTGCTGATTGGCGTCCGGACGTTTGGATTTGAATTGCGATACTTGTCTTATGGATGAGCGCGCTCGGATGGGATACCACATCGTCCGGACGGTTGCAGCAATCTTCCCATATCTGTGTTTTGGAAAGAAATCCTGAAGCTTGATCGAACACTAAGGATCGTCTGGACGGGCTACTGAATCGTCCGGACGGATGCAAGCTGGAGTAGTTCAAAGCTTCTCGACACAGAGGAAGGTTCGGACGGGAATCCACGTCGTCCAGACGAATGATGCTTTAGTTTGATGTGCGTCCAAACGGTTTGACACATCGTCCGGAAGGCTGATGCATTGGACAGCTGGGCGTCCGGACGGTATGACATGTCGTTCGGACGACTGGCAGGGAATCGAATTTTCTGACTTGCAAACTGTGCAGAATCTTCTGAAAACACTTCTAAATAGCTGAATCCCTATTAAAAAGCATCTTTACAATGAAGTGATTTTGTTCAACAGAATGCGGCCAATTACAAACTAACAGAGCTCAACAACTTTCCTGCCATGGTGCGAAGAAAACGCGACAGAGGAAACAGATATGCAAATTTTGGTGTTGTGCATAAGCACAAAGAAACAACACGTGATGAACGACAGGTGGTTCATTCGCAACACGTGGAGGAGTAATTTGCTGCGCGATTTAGGTGACTGATGGAGCAAATCAGAGCCTTATCTGACCAACTTGACACCATGGATGTTGCTAACGATTGTCGCCGTCAACCAACTCCACATTTCATGGATGAGGATGATGTGGTTACCTTTAGTGAGGCAAGATCTCAATGGAGGAAGGTATGGTTTGACAGAGTCCGCAGTGGGCCACCTTGACCATTTTTCGCAAGCTTCAAATTCATCTACCAAATCCATCTTATGTGGAGGAGGAAGATGAATTTGTTGGTGAAGACTTCCAAGAAGATGAGTTCGTTAATGAGGAGTTCAAACATAGAGATGCTCATGATGATGTTGAACATGAAGATGTTGACGATCCTTCACAAGGATTCGTGCATTGGGATTGTCCACCAACCTATGTGACAAATAAAAAGACTTGTAATTTAACTCTGTGTGTGTGCAACGTGTAACAAAATATCAAAAGTGCTGAATTAAAAGAGACAGATATTTTGTTAATGAAGTGGAAACTCAATTAAGAGAAAAATCACTTCGGGGCAGCCAAACTCAGGAAATCTACTATCAGAAGACAAAGCTAGTACAAAGACAATAACACTCACATACCCAATGCAATGATAGTATCTTGCACTCTGACACGTAACCCAATGTGAACGCTTCCAAATCAAGTCTCCTACTTAAAAGAGTCTTCTATGGATTCCTTTACCTTAGGGCTCCTCCCTAAGATAGACTTCAAACATGAGCACAACAACAGCACACCGGCAACAACTTGAGAGCTAGCAGATCTTCACAATACCTTCCTAAACACCCTCTCTAAGCTATAAAGAATTTCATACTGAATTCTGTAAAGGATACATGCCTAGATGCCTCTATACATAGGCTACGAAGACCTAAAACGAGTTTGTCTCTAATTTCTCTAGGCATCATTTGGACGGAAGCATTGAGCATCCGGATGGTTGCACTTTGTCTGCACGTAATTGCCATAATAGGACCACGTCCAGACGGTATTGCCCTGACCTCCGGACATATGCAGAGAGTATGCACACAATTTCCTTATCAAGGATTTTGGCGTTCGGGGGGTGTTGCCCTAGCGTCCAGATGGGTGCAAGCTGTCTTCCCACTCCGTGTCTGTGAAGGAAAGCTGGAATCTTCTCGAACTTTGAAGTGCGTCTGGACGTGTTGCCATGACGTTCAGACGGATGCACCCTTGAACTGTTCAGCTTCTCGACACTGATGGGTGTCTGGACGCATGACTGGGCGGTCCGAATGGAAACTTGGGATCCGACTTCTCTGAGTTGAAATCTGAACAAAATCTTCCTTGAACATCTTGAAACACTTTTCTGTAATGAAAACTCTGAAATATATGGCATCCCTGATTATGACAACAACTTTACAAGATAGTGATTTTGTCAAACGGAATGTAGCCAACACAAACTAACAAACTCCATCTTTGGCCATTTTGGGACAAAAATCACTTGACCTGTTTAAAAATACATTCCTGGTTCAAAACAAAAAATACTCCCCCTTTTTGTCTCAAAAGGATAAAGGGTAAATAGAATAGAAAAACCAGCGATAAAAGACTCCCCCTTAATGTCTCAGCAAAACAAGGGTAAACAGAGTAAATAAAATTCAGAGTTATAAAAGTTTACAAATATCCAAAACAGGGATAATAGTAAAAATTGCCTCAAAATAAACTAACAAAACATCAAAAAAATGAGTAAATAATCACTCAATCCTCATCATCATGAGAAGGATGATGGTACTGGAGACAGTCCTGGATATCTAACTAGGCACTGCTCAACTCCAGCACTGATAGAGTTGACCTCCAGCTGAATAGAGCTGACATCCCTCTGAAGAAAGCTTAATACAACCATAACTTTAGCAAATCCAGAGTTATACTGTAGAGGCGGAGGAGTAGTTTAAGAAAAGGAAGCTCCGATAGGTAGCTCAAAATGAACTGGTGGAGGTTGAGGAGCTTCATCTTGACCTTCATGCCGCAGCTGGACATTCGACTTCATAAGTGTCTGACTCCCAAGAGGATCCTGTACTCTCATCTTGGGCTCAATAGATATGTCTGTCATAACCTGAAGACAAAAGTTCGTGACCAAGCCCTCTAGAGTGATCATCTCTCATCTCCAACATACGATTGAGGATATGCTTGCACAAACAAAAAGGCATCGTCATACACGATGCATATAGAAATTGGGCCCTCTTCAGAATGAGCTCACTTTTATGAGTTGTGGGCCATAGATTGTGCAAAACAATCTATGCGAGCAGTCGGTGTAGGGGAGAAGAGGCACCGATCTTGATGTGAGCATGAACGCTCTCGTCACCCTGTGGATGAGCATCAAAATAATCCCTGAGCCTCTCTATGCTAGGAGGCTCAATAACCTCTGAGAATGGATTGGTAGAAATAGGTTGTACTGGAACACCAATGACGGTACTGATGGCCTGAGGATCAATCTGAATGGTCTGCCTTGAACAGTGGTCTGAAGGATGATCCCTCAGTCATCATCCTGAACAACCTCTAAACACCTGTAAAACTCACAAACAAGCCTGGGATACACTGGACATGCACAGGTGTATAGGTATCCCCAGTGATTCACCTCGATAATCTCAGCAATGAAATCCAGTGGAGGCCTCATAATATCAGCTCTGTGTATGTTCCTCTCTGCGAATGCTTGCCAGTTTGCCACTTTAGCCATAGTGGCAGCCTGTCCTTCCTCTGTCCTTTGATGAACTCTGCGCTGGGAGCTGCCAGCAGACATAGTTCTGCAAAAAAAAAAAAGCACCCAAATAGTTGCCAAAAAATAACACCAATGAAATTAGATTTTATTAGTTCCAAAATAATTCGGCTTTATAACGGCAGTAAATTGGATGCCCAAAAAATTACACATGAAAAAATAGCAATCCAACAACATAAATAAAGTTAAACCAACCCCAGCAACAAAAAAAATAATTAAATCTATGCATTATTGATATCAACAAAAAATTCCAAAAGAATCCTAAAATTCTAACAGTTAAAATAAACTGAAAAAAATATAAAAGATAGAGCATAATACCTAAAATGGAGAAAAAAATGCACAAAAGGACAAAAGAGGATGAGAACTCGTGAGAAAGCATGAGAAAATGCACCAAATTCGTAAGAAAAGAGAGAAACAAAGGAGAGATGCGGCGTAGGGGAGAAAAGGATGCGTAACTTACCCATCCGGATGGTCACTGCCATGTCAGCTCTTGACAAGACTGTGTTGGTCCGGACGTGTCACTAAACTGTCCAAATGTTTGAGCTGCACGCTTTTGGACCGAATAGTAGGTTTGTCTGGACGCTTCACATTGAAAATCTAAAACTGGAGGAAAATTTGCAAAAAAATATTTTTCCCTAAAAATAGCTTCAATTGATAAAGTAGTCAAATAACATTTCAAAAATATGCAAAGATATAATTAAGAGTTAATTATTCAATAAACACAAATTCCCTGCAGATAGAAAAATTTAAATAGATTGCTCAACTCATGCTGTGTATGTGTGTGAAAGCTTTCTCAATAAGATATGAAGTTCGTTGATATGATTTAAAACAACTGAATTTTCTAAACAAGAGAAAAAATCAATGTTAGATCAGTAAAAAATCAAACCTTATTATACTAGGGCTTGACCAACCTCATCTGATACACTCCCCCTAAGCTGCAACACTTTTCTTTTACTTAGTCTTTTAGTGACCGTCTATTTTTGTAATGATTTGGTTACTAACTGTTTTTTTAGAGACAAGTTTAAGAACATATTTATAGCACAAAAGCAGTGGATCTTTTCAAATATCCATATAAACTGAAATTTAAATGCTTTTTATCACTTGGTGCTACAACCTAGAAAGAGTGCTAGAATTTATAGTTTCTAGGTTCAACTAGCGAGTTGGTCAATTTGATCATCTTAGCGAAAAAAAAAATCTCTCTCATTTGAATTTCTAGAAGTTAAAAATCAGAGAGAAAAAAAAATGTAATTTAGGAGAGCTTTGGATAGTACACAATTTTATATCGCATGAGAAAAGTAACTATTTATCATTAAGATGCACAGGAAAACTCAACAGACATCAGGCATAAACTCTCAATCATATGTAAGCATATTCAAGCAATGCACAATAAACTGAGATATCAGGCAAAAACACATGCAATATCCAAAAAGCTATCAAAAGAAAAAAAAAAAAAAAAATTCTACATCTTCTCACACAATTTATTATTATTATATTATTATTATTATTATTATTATTATTATTATTATTATTATTATTTATTTTAATGATTTATTTTTTTTTTTATGAGAAACAATAAAAATATGCTTCAACGGTAAAGAAACAAAACTAAACCTAGAATGTGTGGCAAAATCAAACATGTCCTCAAGGAAAAAGGTTCAAAATTACCAAGACAGAAAAGTAGCCGCCCGATGTGCTTTTTTTGTTATCCCCAAGTAGTACATGTAGAAGATTCTCAAGACAACAAGAGAAAATAGTGGGGATAAAACAATAATGGTTCCTAGATTGCAAGGCAAACAAAATATGTCATGGAGAAAACAAAGCAATGCAATCAAACCTGATGCTTTAGGATTAGAAATCAAACCCTAGGCATGTGTACCCTCACCATCTAGGTGAGTCCACTCCCCCTCAAGGGGTGAATAGCTTCATCCTTTCTGACCCATACCTGCCTTTTCAGTGGTGGTTGTTGACAATCCTTCATCTGGTGGTCCATCCACCTTATCATGCTCTGCATCAACATAGGTAGCTCCTTATAGAATTGGTTACTCTCAGGCTTCTGCTGCTTCTTCATGTAGTGCCTTGATTTGTTTGTCTTGGGTTTGCCATTTTGAGCAGGAACAAATCGCTGCTGTTGCTACTGATGCTGATGAGCCTGATGTTGTGAAGCCTGATGCCTTGGGCCCTAATGCCATGGAGCCTGATGCTGGGCTAGATATCTAGTGTCAAATGTAGCTTGTCTTGGCAACTCCTTCTTGACCTTCGATCTCTGAGCTTTGAGAAGTGAGCAATGGGGTTGGATGTGACCACTTAAACCATAGTTGTGGGATATAAGAGGCATTCTAATGGTAGGAGGCTTCTAAGTGGCCTTTGCACTAGCCGGAACATCCCTACCAATTACTTCCTTTTCTTTATCCATGCAGGCAGATGGAGGCTGGGGATTGTAAGCTTGACAAATATAGTCTTAGAAGTAAAGGGGATATCAGAGGAAGAAGCTATATACCTGAGTCCAGTTTTATTTGTTAGGCTCTTCTAGATAGATAGCATGTGGGTAAGCTTCTCATCAGTGACCCTTTCCAACTGTAGTTGTGTCTCCAATATCTTCTCCTCTAGATCCTGAATCTTGAGCAGTAAAGAACTCTTCTCAGTCTTCAAATCGTTTAGCTCATGGATGTGCTGCTTGCGAGTCTTTCTCAACTTCAAGAACTCTACATAGAGGACTTTATAGTCCTCTTTCAGTTCTTCCCCATCTTCATCATTGTGCTAAGAGTAGTAGGATTGAGAATCCTCTTGGTCTTCATGTGGAGCCACAAAGGCTAGAAATTTTTGATCTTGAGCAAGAGTTTCTTCTTCTTCTTCTTCTAACTCATCACTGAGAGTCGCATTGTAGGCCTTCCCTTTACCCTGCTTGAGATTCCCACTGTCAGCCTGAATATGCCCAAGACCTGAGCATTCAAAACACCTGGGACCTCTTGGGTCATTCTTCTCAGTGTCTTCAAGCTTAGATTCTCTAGGGGGCCTTCTTCAGTCTTTCGGTGAACTTCTTCTTGAATTTGTTATTCTTTATTAGTCTTCCGAAGTTCTTGGCCAGCATTGCCACTACATCTTCTTCATTATCAGAGTCTTCCTTAGATGAGATCTGACCTTCTTCTTAGATGCCTTGAGGGCAATAGTCTTTGCCTTCTTGATTGGTGGCAAGAAATACTCATAGGTTTTAAAAGATCCTACCAACTCTTCAATCTTTATTTCTTCTAGATCCTTGCTTTCTTCAATGGTAGTCCCTTTTATTTTGAAACGCTTAGGCAAAGATCTTAGAATTTTTCGGATGAGTTTTACATCCGAGACTGACTTCCTGAGACTCACTATCGAGTTTCTCAGGTCGTTGATCTTAGTGGAAAACTCCCCAAATGTCTCTTCTTCTAGCATATTAATTTCTTCAAATCTAGAAATCAACATTTGGAGCTTGGTAGATTTAACAAGTTTTGTGCCCTCATATATTGTTTCTAAGATCTGCCATGCTTCTAAAGCGGTTTCACAGTTTGAAATTCTTGCAAATTCAGATGGTGAAAGAGCTTGACATAGAGCATGGAGGGCTTTATTGTTAGTAAGTCGTGCGTTTTTTGGATGAACTAGTTCGATAGTTGTATCCTCTAGCTAATCCAACTAGATTCAACAATCTGCCAAACATCAATGGATTTTAAAAAGAAACGTATACGAGCTTTCCAATAGCCATAGTTCGTGTCATCAAAGGCAGGGACAAAATTAAGATTTTGAGACATAGCCATAATAAAATAGAAGTAAAAAAGATTACATTCAAGAAATTAATCTAAACAGAGTGTACCAAGCTCTAATACTAATTGAAAAATAAAAAGACTTCTAATTTAATCTTTTGTGTGTGCTATGTGTAACAAAATATCAAAAGTGCAGAATTAAAAGAGACAGATATTTTGTTAACGAAGTAGAAAATCAATTAAAAGAAAAACCACTTCGGGGCAGCCAAACCCAAGAAATTCACTATCAGAAGACAAAGCTAGTACAAAGACAGTAACATTCACATACCCGATGCAGTGATCGTATCTTGCATTCTGACACGTAATCGAACGTGAACGCCTCCCAACCAAGTCTCCTACTTGAAGGGGTCTTCTATGAATTCTTTTACCTTAGGGCTCCTCCCTAAGATAGATTTCAAACACGAGCACAACAATAGCACATCGGCAACAATTTGAGAGCTAGCAGATCTTCACAATATCTCCCTAAACACCATCTCTAAGCTATAAAGAATTCAATACCGAATTCTATAAAGAATACATGCCTAGAGGCTTCTATATATAGTTATATAGGCTAAGAAGACCTAAAACAAGTCTGTCTCTGATTTCTCTAGGTGGCGTCTAGATAGAAGCATTGAGTGTCTGGACGGTTGTCTGTGCAACTGGCTTTCCATAATGCACTCCACGTGTTTCCATATTAAGTCCGTGTTCGGACGGTGTTGCCCTAGAGTCTGGACGGTTGCACTTTGTCTGCACATAATTACCATAACAAGACTGTGTCCGGACGGTGTTGCCCTGACGTCCGGACGGATGCAGAGAGTATGCATGCAATTTCGTTATCAAGGATCTCGGCGTCCGGACGGGTGAAAGCTGTCTTCCCACTCTGTGTCTGTAAAGGAAAGCTGGAATCTTCTCGAACTTTGAAGTGCGTCCGAATGTGTTGCCATGACGTCCAGACGGATGCAACCTTGAACTGTTCGGCTTCTCAACACTAATGGGCATCTGGATGCATGACTTGGCTGTTAGGACGGAAACTTGGGATCCGACTTCTTTGAGTTGAAATCTGCACAGAATCTTCATTGAACATCTTGAAACACTTTTCTCTAATGAAAACTCTGAAATATACGGCATCTTTGATTATGACAACAACTTTACAAGATAGTGATTTTGTCAAACAAAATGAAGTAACACAAACTAACACTATGATACCGATATCAACGATGAAGATCTTGTGGGAGGTTCCTTCTCATATGATCAAGAGAAAGAATTTGTAGTAGATTGAGTCTATCCACTAATTTACGACATTTATCCTGAGAAAGAGGAACCATTGGAAAAGGTAAATCTCTAAGATAATATTGAAAATTTTGTTGATGAGAATTCTATACATCATGTGCTTGATGAAAGCCCTAAAAGTGAAGTATTTGATTTGGATGTTAATGAAATTAATTTTGCTTGGAGTAGAAAATATTTTATCAAATTCTCTTGATGTTAATGCTTTTGATGATTTTTATGCGGAGAAGAATTTTATGTTTAAAAGTGAAGAGATCGTTGATCCCTTTTGGGTAAATATTAATGCGCATGAACGAAAGAAGATGTGTGACAATTGTCTAAAGCTAGAGTTGTTTGAATCCAATATGAAAAGTTTTCAAGTTGATCATCGCAGTCTTGTGGTGATTAGTGAACTATTATTTCTTGTGGGATGTTACATTATTTTGCTTTTGAAGAGAACTAGATGAAATGGATTGATTGGGCATATGAAGGATTGGGGCAAGAATCATCTGAATTACTGCAGGCCAATTTTATCAGTTTTTTGTTAGACTCATTTTACTTAAAATATCATATCTTCTGATTATGACATCAGATTGAGACAAACTTGGTGGCATTAGAAATCATATTCTGACGGCTACAATTTTGTATTTCATGAAAATTTTGTAATTCCAACATTTACTAGGCAAAAGTTGTTATTTTGTATTATTTGTACTGCAAAGTGTTTTTATTTCATTTATTTATTTATTTTTTATCATGTAGGGTTTCGAATGTAGGCTCTATATAAGCCTATTAAGATGGCTTTAGCTTCCAGCTCATGCATTTTTATCAATTTATCCATATGAACCATTTAATGAGTGATTTTCTATCATTTTTGTCTCGATTCCATGATAAAATCTTAGTTTGAAAAGAGTTGTGATTCTATTGTTGTTTACTATTACTAACCCACTATGCCACCGTGCATCATGTTGGTATCTGATAAGCGTTGAATGTTGCACATTCAAGCTCCTTAACTTATATATGTTAATTCCTTAGCATTGTTATTTATTTAATTTTGTGTTGTTTTATTGTTTTCAGGTAGTAAATAAAGATGCAATTAATTCTATTGATTTTGAACTTAAAGCACACTTTGAGAAGACCTAGAAGATGTGGTTAAGTTTAATCAAATCAAGGGAAGGCTTAAATCAGAATTTCTCTAATAAGAGTCAAAATCGGATTGGGTTCAAATTTGAATTCTGCATACGTCTCAGTGTTTCAATCATAACTTTTTGCTCAAGTCTTGGATTGCACTGAAATTGGTGGTGTTGGAAAGCTAATAAAAAATAAAACAAATATATCAGAAATAGTTCTTTCCTAATTAGGATGTTTACTATACTAAAATCTCCCCACAATATTAGACCACCAATCTGGACGAATTTGAAATCATTTTCCTACTTGGACTAAGAGACTGAGTTCCAATTTTTCTTGGATTCCTAAGGCTTTTAGGCCTTTCCTAATATCTATAAATAAACTCTTAAGCTTCAAGAGAATGTGTGCTTAGCTTTAGACAGAAAATTCTTCTTGGAAGTTTGAGAAGTTGAAGAGGAGAAGAATATGACAGGAGGCTATCTCATCACCACGATGAGCGGCTAAATTCGTAATAGGGGTTGATGTAGCCATTTTTCAAGTAACAATGATTTAATTGTATTTTAATTTGGGATTTTTTTATATGTATGATGGTTGTATAATTGTGAGAATTGATCTTAATGTTTATATTCAATCATTATGAATTTCTTATCTTGTCTTAGAAAGTTTTTTATATTGATTGAACTCAATCCTTCATATTTTTTGCGATTATGTGAATGATGTAAATACAACGGTTTTAATTGATATATGATCAAGAGGGTTAGATAGGCTATGCCTATAGAAGACGGATTGTACTACACCCTAGTTTAGTGTAATTTAGGTAGATGGTTCGTACCAACCGAAGATGGGTTATACTATTCCATTGATTGTGTATATCCTATTAAAGACGTAACTAATCCATACCTAGGGAAGACGGGTCGTACCGCATCTTAATAGTTAGGTGGACGGTCTGTGCCAATCGAAGATAGATTATACTTATTCTTTAGCGGTAGTTTCTTGACTACTCGAGTGAGACGAGCCCTATATCATGCATAATATGAATTTTTCTTGTTAATTTATGATTGACCATTGTTATGTGGTGAATGGTGAAATCAATCCCCTATTATTTGTCTCATCACTACAATCTTTATTTTTATGTCTTTAGTTTTATGCATTTAATTTAGTTAAAAACAAAATCAAATCAAACTTCTTTTAACTAAGTTATATTTAATCTTAAAAAACTTGATAGCAATTCCTACTCAGTCCTTGAGGTTCGATACCTTCAATATAGCTCTATCCTACAAGAATTCGTACTATTGCGAGTGGTAATTTTATTATTGATATTTTTGTACACAAAACGACCACATCAGTATCCCAACTACTCATTGAAGACAATTACAACACAAAGTCGTGCCATGATCATCGCTATTGGTGCCAAGAATAAACTTGAAATCATCAATGGTACAATCCTTCTGTCACCACAGTCATCAGCTAGGGAATACCAACAATGGCCTCGCTATAACAACATGGTATTATAGTCGAGGTCTTGAGTTCAAACCTTGACTCTATAGTCTATCCCCAATTTCAATTAAAATAGCCTACGTGTTGTATTGTCCCACACGTAAGGGGGAGTATGTTAGTATTAATTAATAATTAAATTTTCAATTTCGTATGAAGTTAATCTGTTAGGAAAATCGTTATCATTTAACACACAAAGACAATAATTATCATGATGAATGATTTCCGGACGATATTATATCTAAAAATTAATTTATTAATTACACATATGAAATTTATTTGGTTTTATTATTTTTACATCCTCTTCAAGGTGTGTTGTTTAAACATTCTAGTTAGGGTCCATTTGAGTTTGCGATTTCAAAAAGTGCGATTTAAAAATAGCGATTTTAAATTTGCGATTTGAAAAAATGATTTTTAAAAACGCAGTTAAGTGTTTGACAAAATCGCAATTTGGCTTTTAAAATCGCAGATTAGCCTTTGAAATTTAGTTTAAAAAAGCAGTTTTTTGCGTTTTCAAATTGCAATTTTTTAAAAACGCAATTCCCAAACGATTCATTTTTTACGATTTGGTTTAAAATTGTACTTTTTGTCTACAAAATCACAATCTCAAATGCACCTTTAATCAACAAGTTGCTTTACTGATGCAATCATGCCTTGAGGAGCATGTAGGGACTAATAAGAGTATAATCTCCATATAATTGCTAGTTGTTTCTTTCCTAGTCTAATAAGGAAAATATATTCCAAATAAGGTTATAATAGACTAATCGTGAGTATTCTTTCTCACTAGGGTTTAAGTCAATGATGGCTAAACCTAGCCTTGTAACATGTAGCTATTATTCCTCTAGGGTTCCTGCATTTAAACGGAGGCTAGGGTTCTTGTATGATGTAAATGACGGCTAAACCTAATGGTTATATTTTATGACCTAACCGTCTCCTATTTAAGTATAATCCTAATGAATAAAATATCATGCTTAAGTATTATCAAAATCTAGAACATCTTTTGGTGTCTTAGAGGTCACGACTCCCTTGAAGAAGCCCATATCCTTTCCCTTTAGTTCTTTTGCTGTTTGATTCACATCATTTACATGTACGAGAAATGGGCACCCTTTATTATACATAGATGTACTTTAATTTGTTGAATGCAATAAGTGATTATTTTATATATGAATGGAGTATTTAAACTACATCCCTTGTGATATAATCATTTGAGAATTTTATTTAATTTTTAGTGAAATTTAATTTTTTCAGTTTTACTAATTTTTCTTTTTATATTGACTCGCCAAGTGTAGACGTGTAGTTCTTAATCTTTTATCTATGTTGCAGAGGGGGAAGGGGGTGAGGTGAATAAAATCTATATTTCGAACAACCTGTATATATATGTTTCAAATTGGAATTACGAATTCAAAGTATAATTTTTTATATTTTGAGTAATAGGTAATATTATGATGATCATCGAAATCGAAATCGAAATTCAAATTAATAGTGTGCAATTAACTTATATGATGACAGAAGAAACAAGTCGACCAAAAGGTCATTATTAATATTTGTGCTCACCAATGTGTGTGTGTGTGTCTATATATATATATATATATATATATATATATATATATATATATATATATATATATATATATATATATATGCTGCATGCTATTAAGAATATTATGGATAATTTTGACTAAGTTGTAGGAAACAAGTAAGACGATGGAGTGAGTTTCCTAGAGCATTGAGACGAAAGAAATCTGGAAACAGCTCTCATTGGATCATAAATATATATATATATATATATATATATATATATATATATATATATATATATATATATATTAAAAGCTATTCAAAAGGCAACTTGGAGGACATATTTTTCTTAGTTAGGTATCCCGTGAAAAACTTATCAAACAAGGGTTAAAGTGACGTATGGGGATTAGCCTTCATTATAGACAGACATACACGCGTGCGTACATACATTCATATATCTATAGTCTACACACACACACACACACACACACACACACACACACACATGTGTGTGCTTTATCTTCTGATTCATTTTAGTCATTCAGAAAACACACTTCCATAACATTTTGACCACCCTCCAACCAATTATTATTTCGTGATGATCCATACAGAGACATCCCTGTCCCATATTTTCCTGAATTCCCGACAATTGTGATTCAGTGTTTTCTTCATGAGCTGCATCACAAGGTTTTTGTATTACATACAGGGCCGGCCCGATATATTTGGGGGCCTTAGGCGAGAAGTTTAAGTGATGCCTTTTATTTAAAATTAAATATTATTTAATTTAAAATTATATTTCTATTTAAAATGCATTCTTCTCGCTTTTTGGGATGCAAAATTACTTACTAAGTTTTTATATTTTTAACATTTCTTTTTCAATTGATAATATGACTAATCTATTTAATCTTTCTTGTGACATTGTTGATCTTAGGTAGGATTTTATTAATTTCAATTTCGAAAAACTTCTTTCTACAGAAGCAACTGTAACTGGTATTGTCAATAAAATTCTATAAGCGATACTTGCATTAGGAAAAGAATCAAATCTTTTTATATAATTTAATGTGTCAATTGGAGCACTTTCTTCGATTTGTAAAATTTCTGTTAAAACTTTTAATTATGAAAATAAATCTAAGCCATCAATATCATTTAGAAAACCTTCAAGATTAAGACATTTTTTTTGCAAACTATCATCTTTTAGTGATTTTAATTTCTTAAAATTAAATAAAATACCAAAAATATTTTCATACACATGAAATTGTTTAAACGTACTTTGAATTGAAGAAATAGCTTGATCTACTATATATAAGAAATAATCAATTCTAAAAGATTCTTCAGCAGATTGTGTTGTCTCGTCATTGACAATCTCATCAAACTGTTTCTTTCTTCGAATTATACGTTTTTCAAGAAATACATGTTCTATTTCCATTTTAGTTGCAATCTCTTTAGATGAAATCATAGTAGATGTAAATCCATTTTCTCTATAATTTTTAAAACAAGAAATAAGAATTCAAATCAATGCATGTCCTTTGATTGTAAATTTTTACTAACAGTATTAACGGCAAATAATATATCCTACCAAATAGTCATGCTTAATAAGAACTTTCAATCTCATAGCTTGCTAAACAATTAGCTTCACTTTTTGTTTTCGGATCTTCACTTGTTTTTGCTAATTGCAACAAAGCATCTCTAATCTGTGGGGTTTGAAATTTTATGGCTTTAATACTTTTAATCCGACTTCCCCAACATGTTTGTGAGAGAGGTTTAAGAGTTAAACCTAACACGTTGTCTTGTAAAATTTTCCATCGTTTGTAGACGAAGAAAACAAAGAATATATACGTTGTACAATTCCTAAAAAAGTTAATAGCTTTAGGACAAGAATTTGCCATATCACTTATTACAAGGTTAAGACTATGACAACCACATGATGTGTAAAACGCTTTAGAATTAATGTCAAGAAATCTTTTTTGCACCCCTCCTTCTTTTCCTTTCATGTTAGACCTATTATCGTATCCTTGTCCTCGTATATCATTAATATTCAGTTCAAGATTTTTAATTATGTTTATAATTTCATTAAAAAGACATTTTCCAGTAGTATCATCTGCTTTTATAAATTCTATAAAATGTTCATCTATTTTGATTGTATTTGTTGAAATATCAATACATCTTAGTATGAGAGACATTTGTTCTTGATGACTTGCATCAGGGGTACAATCAAGCATAATTGAAAAATATTTTGCATATTTAATTTTTTTAATAATATTATTTTTAATTTCAGTTGCTAACAAATGTATCAATTCATTTTGGATATTATGTCTAAGATAATGATTATGAATTTCACCATCTTTAATACGCAGAATATGTTCTTGCATTATTGGATCAAATTCTGCTATCATTTCAATTAGACTTAAAAAATTTCCATTATTTTCTTGGTAAATCTTTTCATTATTTCCTCTAAATGCCAAATTATTTTTACCAAGATTCTTTACTACAACAATAATTCTCAATAATACTTTTTTCTAATGATCTTTCTCTTTGTTAATTTGTTCTTGGACGCTTTTATCAATTGTTTTATTTTTTGACAATCTCATTTCTGAATCAACCCAAGCATTCATGTTAGTAATATGTTCATTGGTTGTTTCATGACTTTTAAGCTTAGCACTAAGATTTTTCCAGTCATTAGTTCCTTCATCGGCTAGTTGATTTATACTAGATTTTGAATTAAACAACTGGCAACAAAAACAAAATATTCTATCTAGATCTTTTGAATAGACTAGCCATTTTCTATCATTCTTCTCCCCATTTGATAATTTTCGTATATAAAATGTACTAGAAAAATGTCTAGAGTTTTCATCTTTAGGAAAATTTATATTGTTCTCTCTTGTTGGACCATTTTCTACTAATAAATCTCTTAATTTTACTTCAATATTTTTCCATTGACCTAGGTCATAAATATTTGTAACAATAGAATTAGATATATCATCAATATTTTTATTTTCTTCTAAATTTTCTTGAACTTCTTCATCAAGAGTTGTTATAAAACTTATATTACATTATTGAACGTCACTATCATTATTTCCAATGTCATCTTTTTGTTGTATTGTTTCATTATCTTCTAACTTTTTTTCATGAATTTCTTGTTCATTTATGTGTTTTTCAACTTTATTTAAAGATCCTTTTTGAGATTCAATTAATTTTTCTACTTTTTTTTTTTTTAATCCATAAGCATATTTTTCTAGTAGACATCTATAACTAAAAGCAATTACAAATTAAATAAACACGATTTATGTAAAAAAGAAATTATATATATTATGACTATAATAAAATAAATTAAAAAATAGAACAATAAAACCTGATTTGTCAAAGATTGAATTCTCTTTAATCTTTATGGTAGGATTATCTAACACTTTTAACCTGCACAAAGAAAGACAAATTAGTGTAAAAATATTTCCTAAAATCAAATAAAAAAATTAATGCAATTGATTGATTGATTTTTTTGGTAACTAACCCTTTTTCTTTTTTATCATTGAGTAGATATGGAATGATTTTAAGGACTTGAATAGTAAGTTATAGAGAAAGAATGAAAATGGAGAAGAAGAGAGAAATTCAAATTCGAATAAGATCTACTTGAATGGAGAACTTGAAATAAAAAAAAGGAAACTTATATAGACTCTAACAGGAACGTTGGAGGTAACTTAAAAAAAGAAAAAAAAGAAAAAAAGAAAAAAAGAAAAAGGAATGTTGGGCGTACAAGACTTTCCATCTTCAATGAGACTTTCCATCTTTCAAAAACACTTTTCATCTTCTTTTACTCTTAGCATTTAATTTTTTATTTTTTATTATTATTACTTTTTTTAATCCTATATTTTTCTTTGGTGGACAAGACATTCCATTCATGACTCTAGCCAGTAGTCGTATGCTGTGCATGCCAAATTGAACGTTGAAACTTGGAAGTTGGGACAGGTTGGACAATCTACTTAATTATGACTTTTTTCTATTTTTTTTAATGAGACTTTCCATCTTCATTGATATTTCGTAAATTGGGGCCTTATTAATTTTATTTTTAGTTTTTTACCATATTTTGGAGCCTTATTAAAGTGTAATATTGATGACAATTAAAGTATTTTTTTTTTTTAAAAAAAAAAAATTATTAATAATTTTTTATTAGGGGCCTTAGGCGACCGCCTAATTCGCTTAAGGCCCTAGCCGACCCTGATTACATATGTAATGACTCACTCCCAATAACACAATATTGTCTGTTTTTGACTTCCTAAAATAGACACCTTAGGAGGTCACTCATCCTGTTACTAATCTCTGATAAACACGCTTAACTGCAGAGTTCTAATAGGTTCATGACCATCACAGCTTTAAAACGTGTTGTGTCAAGAATGATGCGAATATGCATATAAGTACATCCTCATTCTCATACTCAGGCAATTTGAGACGTCATATTACCGATCAGTCAACAGAAAAGAGTAAACACGTTTGTGGTTAATTTATTAAATTAGGTTATAATTTCTCACTAGATCAGCTAATAGCATTATATATGCATTTTTATAGCTTGGCATTGGACCTAGATCTCAAGTCTGCCTGAAGTACTGTGACAAGAGCATGCAAAACAAATTGAGAAGATTAATATGTTTAATAACTACTTTTGTGTCACTTTACGTATTCTTTAAGTAAATTTGTCGGAAAATTCGCCCTAATCGTAGTCTTTCGGGTTTTGTTAATTTTTTTTTTTGAAAGTAGGTTAGTTATGATTTTGGAAAGATTTGAGAGGTTTGGAAACGAATTATTGAAGAAAATATAAAAAAATGCATTAGCAGCTATCGATCACAATCTTTCATTTCCTTGTTGAACACTTCAAATATCATATTTCAAGAGGGTCTGGATCACACTTAATTACCGGTTCTAAGAGGAACCCCCCCCCCCTATTCTTTACTGAGAAGCTGCAATATTGCAACTTGATTGATACTATGAAGATGATATGTGATTGATTTAGAAACTAAACAATAAAAAATGGAAGAACTAGCCGGTTGTTATCAATCAGCACTGCCAGATTAATATATATATATATAATGAGAAGGCATGGGTGGCTTGAGCCTTCGGCGACTTAGGCGGTCACCTAAGACTCCCAATTGAATAAGGCTCTCAACTAATAATTATATAATAAATTTATATATATTTTTTTAAAAAAAATTAATACTCGAAAAAATATTTTAAAGCTCTAATATGGTAAAAAGTTAGTAAAGTGCTCTTTAATTAAGGCTCGCACTTAATAATTGTACAATAAATGTTATTTCCAAAACAAATTTTAAGACTCTAATATGGTAAAAATTTAATATATAGTTTCTAAATAAGGCTCTCAATCATGGTAAAAATAATTATAAATTAAAGTCTCATTATTTACATTCAGAAAAACATTCATAAATTCTTGAAAAGTTTCACTTATTTACTCTTTTTAAAAGCCTTATTTTTATATTCATGAAATTAGTCCAGTATGCATAATTTTTTCTCTAACTTTTATTTGAATTGAATGTTTAGAAAAATATGAAAAGTCTTCAAAGTATATAAATTCTCATTGTTTGCGTTGTATATATATAATAGATAGAATTACACTATTGGTGAGTCTTCAATGTCCAACATTTTTTTTTCATTATGTTCTATTACACACAATCTTCATATAATTTATTTCCATTTTTCTCTTTATTTTTCTTTTAAGTCTTATTATTCATCTCTTTGAACCAAGTGATAAATCATTCTATATCTAATAATTAGTTATTAAAAAAAAAAATTTACAAATAGAAAAAAGTGCTCTAATTGACATATTAAATAAACAAATTTAATATAAATATTAAAATAAATTTAATTTAATTAATATTTAAATATAAAAAAATAGCATCACTTAAACTTATCGCGTTAGGCTTCAAAAATTCATCGAGCCGGCCTGTGAGGAGGCAACAACTCGCGGATACTTCACCATCAGGGAGGATATCATTATTTTCCTCAGAATTAATATCTACCCGAAGGATCTGTGTGTAAAAGAAATCCAAAATAGCCTTTTGAAGGATTAATTAATTACAGTGTGATTAATCAAATTAAATAGCTAGCCTTTTGATTAATTAATCAAAAGTGGCATTTTTATGGGTATATATATATATATATATATATATATATATATAAAGATGCTGAAATAAAAATAATTAATTTTTAATTATAAAAGACAATTAATTACCAGCTTAATGTAGATTGTGTAGGCATACCGACAAACTGTACATGATCGATCAGTTAGTATGTAACCTGCAAAGTAATGTTTAACATTTACAAATAAGAACAAATTTAGCCATTTTAGGTAATATTTCCCTTAATAATTTAGGAAGGTTTTTATTTTTTGATTTCGCCAGATTTTTTGCAGAATACTTGTTTTGGTGTGCAATTTGATTTTATGTAATAATTTGAATTTGCCATTTTTGATAAAAGTCAATATTCTTTTTAGCTATTTAAACTCGGCTTGTAGGCTAGCTTAGTTGAGCATGAACTTCGAATTTTGATAATTAATAAGACTTCAGTATTTTGAGATATATATATATGTTTCCGACTAATTAAGGTTTCCTCTTCCCTATTCAACTTTCTTTCTCTTCCTGAATTACCGAATTACAACCTTCAATCTGCACTTTTTGTTTACTTGCATATCTACATGCTAGATCTATATGAGTTATATATGTTCAACTTCTCCTCTCAAAGGGTATTTATTTTAGTTTTCAAGTTCTAATCTGTTCAAGAAAAGATGACTCATATATGAAGCAGATGTTTGATTTTTGTCAAATTCAAGCTTTTCTGGGTATATACGATGGGAAAACTCTTTTCTGGGTTAGTAGGTGTGATGTGAAAACGTGTAAGAAGAGACAAACAAAATGGCAAAGAAAGCTGCTAACTTGCTAATGTCATCCAGTTTGAACTAGAAAGTACTTTTACGAAGTTTTAGTTTGTCTAGAAGCTCTAAGGAGCCTATCTAGCTAGCTAGCTAGCTATCTCAATCTGTTTAAAACTGAACTAGCCACTGATTGAGAAACAATTTCTAGCTTAAAAAGAATGATATTTACTTGTACATATGTGTACACAAGTAGGTTTTTTCGGGGCTACATGCTGCTAATTATTTATATTGAATGTTTTAACTCCACATATATAAATTATTTCAATTTATCGGGTGTGTTAGAATAGTAAATAAATTATCAAATTTATCAATTCCTATAAGGTTAATTTTTTGAGATAAGTGATGATTTAATATGGTATCAATTAAAAGGCCCTGAGTTCTAACCTTAATTATATATTTTTGTCATTCACCTCACCTCTCATTTCAATTAAATATTTCATGTGCTATACCTTACTTATTAAGGGGGTCGTTTAAGTGCACACGTGAGAGAGTGTTAGAATAATAATTAAATGATTAAATTTACTCATTCTTAATTATAGGCTTAAGTTTGTGAAATAAACAGTAATTTAACAGGTTAGAAGGAAGCACCTTCTTAATTGTTATTGACATAGAGTCTGTTATTGAGCGTAGCTCATGATATCAAAGTATAAATCATCTTGTTATATAACCACAATAGTAAGTTAATTAGCTTGCGTATTCATTTGTCTAAACCTTTGCTGAATAAATTATATTACAATCTAATTGCGCCATAGACACCATCCCAATACGTCATCTTTTCTGGTAGACGATTCACTTTTGAAAATTAAATTATTTCACAATATACTATTTACCTGTTAGGATGAATAGTAATTAAATGATTAAATTTACTAATTCTTATAAGTATAAGCTTTTAGAATAAGTATTGGTGATTTAAAAGAGTATTGAAAGGGGACACCTTTTTAAATGTTATTGACGTATGGAGTTTGTCATTGAGCGTAATATGAAATCAAAGTAGATCGAAATCATCTTGTTATATAACCAAAATAATAAATTAAGCTTGCGTATTGATTTGTCTAAACATTGCGGAATAAATTATATTAAGATCTAATTGCGTCATAGACACGATCCTAATACGTGTTTGATCATCTTTTCTGGTTGACGATTCACTTTTGAAAATTAAAATGATTTCACAACAATTTCGTCAACTCTCATGGTGAAGTAGTTGATAAGTATTTGTCAAGAAAGACTCTCGATCTAGAAGGGATATGCGATGGATGAGGAACCCTAAAGGCCAGGAGTCACAGATTGATGCTATATATACACTTAATTGTTAAGCACTTCATAATAAATGCTGGACTGCTGTTTTATCTCATATTGTTACGTCTTTCCCGGTGTGCTTTACCATACATATAGCACAATGATTAAGCAACTTTTTTATAATTAATTAATTTGTAGAGATAAATATATAAGTTGTTGGAGTAGCAAGGATGCAAGAAAACGATAGAGTCGATCACTGGTGGTGAGATAAATTTTGTTCCAAAACTACGACTGTTCACAAAAAATCAAAAGAGTAGTTGCATTTGAAAAAGACATGCATACAGACTAAAGTTAGCTTAAGATTTACGTGTTCGATATATCGAGCCCTTGTTATATATAATTAACGGATATTTAGCTTGCAATTTTCTCTGTGTAAATTGATTAATTGATCATATATTCTACAGCTAGCTACTTATTTGAGACGACGTTAATTAGTATTTAATTGGTCCGTGAGTGTTTGTTTCTCTTCCATTTCGTGTTTGGATTTGCTCAGATATGTTAGGTAGGAAGTGCCATACACCATACTCTACCTAGCCCTAGACTTTGTAGTTTCACGTACATGCACCCGCCTTATTAATTTTTCCTAGTCTTTCAACTTTCAAGTATTGGGAAAATTATATATATATATATTTCGACAAGACATGTTCATCTTAATCGATCCCCAAGTGTTTTTTGGATGAATAACTGATCAGTACTCCCAATTACAAGTGTTATCTAGCTCTCTCAGAAATTTATGATACTAATTAACTGAGCAATAAAGGCAATGGAAGCGTACGTGTAACAGACAAAAAAGAAAAGAAGAAAAGAAAAAGAGATTTTAAGAGAAGTTTTCCATCCTAATTCTAATTAAACCTAGCTAGCTAGCTAGAAAGTTTTAAGTACCGAGCGTAACGTACAGACTATGTAGTCAGGTTCCCATTTCTGCTAAATTTCATAGTCTTATGGCCTAAAAGAATTAATATTGGCGTAGATATAAATATACCGAATGCCCACTCAAATAACTCCCATTATAATTATGACAAATAATCCAGAGGATTAGAAGCCCGCTACGTGGCAAGCATTTTAGGAGACCGCTCTCATGGAGTCTCCCTCGGGACCACCGGTGTCTGATAACTTTTTATTTTATTTTTTTATTATTATTATTTTATTTTTTTGACAATATATAGCCCCGTCGCCACTACGACCACCCAAAAATATGCATCGACAAATATTGTTTTCTTTCCTAAAGCTGTAGGAAAGTTTGATTAAGAATATTTCTCTTAATTCTATTCTGTACATGCCCAGATCATGAATTAGCAACTGCATCCAATATATCTCCAAATTAAAAAACAAAAATCTCAATCGTTTCAAATTTTCTATTTTTGGAATGGAATATTTACGGTATCGATCCCCACGAGTAGGGATCAAACCTTATTCCATATTGATTACATGGGATTTCTCTTTATTATTATTAACCAGGTCCCTAAGGGGGCTTAATTAGTTAATACATGTTTTCTTTTTCATCTTCTAAAGCCCGTTGTTGGAAAGCCAGTTATACGTACATATGCGTGCAGAGGCAGAACTTCTATAACACTCTTTTGAAATCAAATTTTTACCCCCTCAATTATTTATTTATTTTTAATTTTGCCTCTCCCACCAAAAATCGTAGTTCCAACAAATCATTCTTTTATTGGTTGAGTACGTTGATCAGGACGGGACAATTTTTTTATTTTTATTTTTTGTAAGTTGAACGAGACAATTTAAGTTAGGGCATCATGGTAGCTACAATAAATTCTTACTTTTTCTCTTATAAGTACCACAAATCGTACTTATGTAGCTATATATGTTCAATAGAAAATAAAGTAATTACAGTACCATCTGAAAAGCTATGCATATATATATAAACATGTCAAATATATTTGCTTCATGCTATTTTCGTTTTTCTTCTCTTCTATATCAATCCTGTTCTAACCCAATTAACATATATACAGATTAGGTTATATGGGTTCAGAACCAAGTGGAGATAAAACATTTTAACAAATTAATTTCATAATCCCAACTAGCCCTACAAAAGAGCAGCTCTACAAGTATCAAAATTTTCTTTTGGTGGGTGAAATGAATTCATAATTTTTTTTTATTTTTTTGGTAGTATCATTTTAAAGCAAGATTATCGATCGATAGCTTTGATTCCCTAGCTCGCTTGACCACCATATATGGACCACCGAAAATTGGCCTATCAAGAATCAGAAGCTGTTAACTATATACCAAGTCTTTTTATGCTTAGGGTAAACCGGCCAGCAGAGTCAGATTGGTAGCAACTTCCTTTGTGGCCGGTGGCAAATATGTGAAATATACTCTTCTTGATGATGGTCAAACAAGAAAGTACCACATGATGAAAAACTGTCAAACACGAAGCCTTTTTTGGAAGCTATGAAAAGTAAGAAGGCAAGGAAAAAAACAAAAGCATTAAAAAATAAAAAGAAAGAAAGAAAGAAAAGCCTTTACATGAAGACTAATTTTGTGCCTGCCCTCACCCACCAATCCCCCTCTCCCCGGCAGCCGGCCAGTGCATTAGGAGATGGAGTACTTAATTTAATTTTAAGGTGGATTTGAAATTGTGGTTAATGAATCTTATTCACTCTTTCGAAGATGACTCGTGGTACTTATAAACTCATCTATCTCCTGCTCTTTGAGAGATACCTATTAAGGGAATTGGCTAAGGAGTGAAATGGTACTATTAGAATTGAAAATATGAGAGAATGATTTATAAGCAGGATTCACAAAGGTATCTAATCCAGGCAATTGCTGGCTCAGAGATGACCCATAATACTTATAAACTCATCAATGTTCCTCTCCTTGGCCGATGTGGGACAAACCCTGTCTTTTTCTATGTACGCAATACCAAGGTAATTGGATAAGGGCAAAAAATGGCACTATCAAAGCTAAATAAGAGAGAATGATTTATAAGGGAAATTAACCCACAAAGGTATTCCATCCAGGCAATTGCTGACTCGAAGAGAACCCGTGGTGCAACACCTTGGTCTTATATCAGGAAGAGATGAATAGCTCACATAGAGTGAATGATTTATAAAGATACTCATACATGGGTGTTAAATCTCACATTGCCTAGTTACTATGTAAAATTGGCCTTTATAAGAAATTCTAAGGAAACTTTAAATTAACTAGTCCTTTTGGGGTGATAGCGCAGATGTGACTAGTGCTTTTCCTTAAATCGTTACACGTGGTGCTTATAAACCCATCCATCTCGACTCCTCTCTTTCTTCAAATAACTTGTATATATCTGCTAAAATATGCTTAAGTGGTATTCCTTTACTTATTTATATATTTTTCTCCCATTTTAGATACAATTATATATTAATTAGCTATCTTTTCCTAAACAACGTAACGCAACAAGCGAGTCACACAACATATTTGTATTAATTGGAAAGATATAACAATTATATATATACATGATCTGTTTCAAAATTAGGATATTCAGACGTTTATTTAATATTATGATCATTTATTTTTCTTTTGCTGATAATATAGTTTAATTAGCTTATAATTTATTAATCTTTTCCATTCTGTCATACATCTTCTGCTTGCCCTTCTTCTCGTTTTCTCAAGTGCTTGATTAGTTGAGACAATTTGAAAAACGTATACCCAAGACTATTAACTTTCTCCATAAGTTATATGAGTCAACACTGAAGCGCACCATGAGAACAACAGAAATTAAGCCGTCATCACATTGGGTCAATATATGAGAAAAATACGTGATATTTTATTTGAATATAAATAGGGAAAAGACCCCTCCAAACTTGTATTCCTATTCCACTTAATTAAACCAACAAACTTTAAAAAAGTAATACTTGACTCTAATTACCACTCCGTTACGGTTAACACCCTTCAATTCATTATTATTTTTCGTTAGATTGAAAGGAAAATGTCTCACGTGACATGCATGATACTTTTTTGGACAAAAATTGCACAAAATATTCCATTTTCTAAGATTTCTGTCAAAATTGCCCTTAATTTTTTTTTCCTCTTAAAAAAAAAAAACAAATGAATGAAGAATTTGGGTTCAGTTACCCTCGAAAATGGAATGGGATGTGGCCAAACTACCCCCCCCCCCCCCCCCCCCCATATGCTGTGAAGGCGGTTTGGCCACCCTAAAAAATTTAACAAGGAGTGGCTCGTATGTGGGGGTGATTCAGTCACCCTCCAATCATAGAACAGGAGGTAGCCAAACCACCCTGGCCAAAACCTAGTTATTGGGTGGTTTGGTCATCCCTGATTATGGAATGGGGTGGCCTAGCTACCCCTTCATAGCTGAGGGGTGGTTCGACCATCCATTCGTTTTTTTTTTAAAATTAATTTCATTTTAAGATAATATTTAAGGGCATTTTGAGAAGTTTAAGTAAAAAAAAAAAAAAAAAAAAATCAGTGCATTTACAACATTTTTGGTCCATTTTAACGTAAATTAATTGCTAATAATAACTTGTAATGGGGATCCGAGGTAAATGAAGGGTGAAGTATTACGTTTTAAAGTTTGATCATTTAATTATTAGTCATAGGGTGTAAGTTTGAAGGAACTGTAAGTTTATTTTCCCCATACCTTCTGGGTATATGGGTGTGTTTGTAGGTGCAATATTCTCTCTTGCAAATTTAGTCTCCGCATTACTTGGAAGCTTGTACATGCATGACAACAAAGGATATCTAGTACAATGATCACGCATGGGTAAAAGAAGATTACAATAATATGAACATATATAAACGATTCGTGGTAAACAGGATATGCATCATAAAAAGCCTATAAAAATATAAAGAATATACTCTTAGGTCTCGTTTGGTTTGCGGAATGGCTATTCTATTAGGAAAATGAATAATCATTCCTAAGAATAGAAGGTGGCGGAATGGAATGGTTATTCCTAATATTTAGTTTGGTAAGGATATATAAATTTTAATTGGAATTCAATCAAAATTACTAAAAAAAACCCCATATTTTTTAAAAAAAAAAAATGAAAAGAAAATCAAATTATTAAAAAAAAAAAAAAAAAAAAAAAAAGGAAAACCCATGGGTGGCGGACCACCTATTTGCTTCGGGGGTGGCTTGGCCACCCCCTAAAATACTCGTTGGGGGTGGCCGGCCACCCTCGAAGCAAATCGGGAGTGGTGAAGAGAATCGGCCACCCTCGAAGCCAGTCCGGGGTGGCCGCGGCCACCCCCGAAGGCAACTCGGGGTGGCCGCGTCCAACTCCAATGAGAATCGGGGGTGGCGCGACCACCCCCTGCTCCATATACTGGCTGGCTGGCCACCCAAGCCAGTTAAGGGTTTGGTTTTTGGTTTTTGGTTTTTTTTTTTTTTTAAAAAAAAAAATAAAAAATAAAATAAATGGTTTTTTTTTTTTTTTTTTTTTTTTTTTTTTTCTGGAAAATATTGCATTTACTCCAAGGAATAGCTATTCCTTTCATTTTTGAGAGAAATAATGGGTGGCTGGCCAGCCAGTTAAGGGTTTGGTTTTTAGTTTTTTTTTTTTTTTTTTGTTTTTTTTTTTTTTTTTTTTTCTGGAAAATATTGCATTTACCCCAAGGAATAGCTATTCCTTTCATTTTTTAGAGGAATAGGTATTCCAATGGGAATACATATTCCAAGGAATAGACCCCTACCAAACAAAAGAATGAATATTTCATAGGAATAGTCATTCCATTCCAGGGGTCTATTCCGCAAACCAAACGAGGCCTTAATATATAATCTTAATTTATGTTCAAATAATGTAAATGTGAGTTTTAGAGAGAAACCATTATAAAGAACATTCATACACAATAATTAAAGGAGCCAAAACATAACAAAGATAGAGGAATTGAAGGGAATCTAGCTAGGAGATCAATGGTCAGTATATATGGTGAAACCCTCTCTCATATAAATGAGTAATGCTAGAGGTACTAATTTTTTTTATTAGAGATAAATACTAAAATAATGTAGAGCTTATTCTTATTCATTGGTACCCGTATCATTTATTTTTATTAATTATTTTGATCATCTCTAATGAATAAGCTCCACATCATAGTAGTACTCATCTCTTAATAAAAAATTTAGTACCTCTATCATTATTCCTCTCTTATAATATTTCAGTGGTTTCCTCTCCAGGAACCCTTCCCCATCTCTCTCCTCTATTCTAGTCTGGTCCATATATATGCATATATGTGACCCTCCCCCAATTCTTACCATTCCAATGGCTCCACACTGCCCGTGGCACTTCATGACGTGGCATGCAGCCGTTGGTAAGAAGGCCTTCATATTCAGAAAAGTTGAAAGAGCCCACCATCATGTGGCATGTTGGCCTGAATTTTAAAGGGGTTTTTGGCGCATGCGACTAAGGATATATAGCTAGCTAGGCATGCATGCATGGTGCATGTTCGGGACTGGGTCTCATTTGCATGGTCCAATTGTTTTTTAAGTCCTTATTATCATCAAAGAATATTTTAAATTTAAAGCATTTGACGTGGCCAATATATACCTTGTAAGAGAAGACCCATAGTAGGTGAGAGCTTCACAAACACATCCTCATATATAGTTTATAACATCCCTTATTTTCTTGTGCATGATCAGTGAGAGGTTCCTACACCCCTTCACCATCATTATCTAGTATCCCTCAAGCTACCTAGCTAGCTATAGTACTCTTTGGTCAATATATGATATGACAGAGAGCAAAACCTAGAAGAAGAATTTTCATCTTCTCTCCATGCAGGTAAGTTACCTTTTAGCTCCAAAAACGTTTTCAACAATTAATTATAATTACGTGCATCCTATGATTGAGGAAGAATTTGATACTCCTCCAAGAAAAGTCGAAGAGAGCCTTCTTCAGTATCTTTACTTGGTTATCTGAACAGGCTCTGCACTCTTATAACTACAAGGAATTCATTTGATCATGTCACTTTTTCTTTGGTACAGAAGCAAAGTAGTCAGAAGGGGAAGGAGCAAGGCAAGGAGATAGACATGGCAGGAGATCATGAAAAGGAGGAAACTCTGCCACCAGGCTTTCGATTTCATCCCACAGATGAAGAACTTATCACTTACTATCTCATAAACAAGATATCTGATGCTAATTTTACAGGAAAGGCAATTGGTGATGTTGATCTCAACAAATGCGAGCCATGGGAACTTCCAGGTACTTGTAACCTAAAACCTAATTGTCTTAACCTTAAGGGGTTGACTCCACGAAGCATTAGGTCTAAAGTTCAATCCCCTCGAGTAGTTTTCTTGGGCCACGCCCTCTAGCCAAAGTCCGATCTTTAAGCTTTGCACGGTGCCTGAAAGATCTAGTTGTGGTGAAACCCAAATACCCCCGTTATCAAAAAAAAAAGAAAAAACCTAATTGTCTTATGAGTTGCAGCAGTCGATCATCAGCATCAAAATCATAGGACTAGTCCACTACTAGTTCTGAATTAGGGTTTTTTTTTTTTTTTTTTTTGGAAACAAGTTCTGAATTAAGTTAATGATTATATCATGTGGTTTTACACATACGCAGGAAAACCATTTTTAATATACGGGCATGGTACTAAATTTCGTAATATAGAGAAAATGTCGTCTTCGTTTCTTGTGATAAGGATAACAGAGATTCTATTTATTTTTTTCTTCTCAACAAACATGAACAAAATTCTTATCTAATTTGACTGAATCATCTTCTTGATTGCTTTTTTTTTTTTTGGTATTTTCTCTCAACCTATTCTGCCTACTAGGGAAGGCGAAAATGGGAGAAAAAGAGTGGTATTTCTTCAGCCTTCGGGATCGGAAATACCCGACCGGCGTGAGAACAAACCGAGCGACAAACACAGGTTACTGGAAGACGACAGGGAAAGACAAGGAGATCTTCAACAGCGAAACGTCAGAGTTGGTTGGGATGAAGAAGACGTTGGTTTTCTATAGAGGTAGAGCTCCAAGAGGAGAGAAAACCAACTGGGTGATGCATGAATATCGCATGCACTCAAAAGCTGCCTTTAGAAATACCAAGGTACGTAATATATATATATATATATATATGTCATGACTCCTCTCCTGGGTTAACTCTAATGTGCAGTTCATGCAAAGACTAGCATAGAGACAAGTAGAACATTAATTTTTTCTTCGAAAAAAAATGTATAGATACAAGGGAGATCAGGTTTGTTGGCTTTTGTACTAGTTGAACACATCTAGAGGCATGCATTTACAACTTTCTAAATTTTCGGCAAGAATTCTAGTCGATCGGCCTATAAGATTATCATATATGTATGTATATATGTATATAACGCTAACTTCGAATCATTTCCTAAAACTAAACTAAATATTCATTATTTCTTTTACCAGTTTGAGTAATTAATGCTATATACCGAACAAGTATCCACCTTTTATTTATCAAAGCTGATATGATATGGTTTCCCCAAAATTTTTGGTAAAAGAAAGGTGGATACTTATTTAATATATAGCATTACTCTACTAGTTTTGCTTTTAATGTTTGAATCGATGATACTTATGCATATGCTATGAATGACTGATGAAGGAATGATGATATATATATACTCCAAGCGTGAACATGTCAAAACTAAATAACGCATGCAATTAATTTGGCCCATGTTAAATTAAGTAGTAGTGCAATAGTCGTACCCACAGATAAATGAGTAATTCTATATTTTACACTTAGTTTATTACACTCATTTCACACCGGTAACATGACATAAGCTAAATAGAGGTAGAATAATCTTTTTTTGTGGTCATTTAACCCATGCCATGTCATCCGGCTGGTGTGAATTTTGTGTGAATAATAGATTTCTTGATCAAGTTGAATACACCAAGAATATAATTAACATGTCAAAGCTAAATAGCGCAAGCAATTTTATTGGTCTATATACATAGAAGTAGTAGTAGTAGTAGTCGTCATACGCAAAGACACGACATATATTGGTGAAACCTGGAAAACCAGAAATTTGGGCTAAACAAAAGCACAAGAAACGAGAGGAAAAAGGAAAAAAGCAAGAAAGAAAACTGTATTAGTGAATTCAAAACTCACTTAATACAATGATATTAAGTTGTATTAATTAAGTGAATATTGGTGTATTTTATATATATATAGAACGTTGTGATAGTTTTATAATAGCTTTAAATGGACTCGTCAAGAGAATAAAGAAAAACTGATATAAGTTATTCAATTATGTTTGAAGAAATAAAACACTTAATACATTAATGATTAAGTCGTTGGGGGATTGGCTCCACTCCAATGGGGAGTAGTGAGTTATATATGAATTCAGAACCGGTCCTCATGCCTCTCCATCTTATATATTCTTATAATAACTTGAATTACTCTTGAGATTAATGTAATTTGTAACTTATTATTGCATGTGAATAGATTTGTTAGTAGATGGATTTAAGCTGGGCCTTTTTGTATATACAGCAGGATGAATGGGTGGTGTGCCGTGTGTTCCAGAAAAGCGCCGGAGCAAAAAAGTTTCCCTCGAACCAATCAAGGGCAGTACTGAATCCCTACACCCTGGAAATGGGTCCTAGTCATGTTGTACCATCACCAATGATGCAGCTGGGAGATCCTGGCGGTCAGTTCCATGGTGGAAGGAATTACATGAGCAATGCAGAACTAGCAGAGCTAACGCGGGTTTTCAGAGGTGGCGGCGGCGGATCTACTAGTGTCAACCACCTGCCGCCAATGCAGACACAGTTGAGCTATCCACTTGGAGCAGGAGGATGCTTCACAATATCCGGGTTAAATTTGAATCTAGGAGGGGCAGGGACACAGCCAGTATTACGAGCCATGCAGCCTCCGGCACCGCCTCCTCTAGGAATGCAGCTACAAGATCATGTCAATTCCTCCATGATGACCGGAGAAACTTCAGGCTATGGCGCGGAAATGAACCATGCAAACCAACCCAGCAATAGGTATATGGGCGTGGACCATTGCATGGATCTAGAGAACTACTGGCCTCAATATTAAGGGGGAGAGAATTCGGAGTACTCTATAAAAATGTAGAATAGATAAGGTGTCGCAATCATAGGAATACTTAATTCTGTTTCTTTTAACTTATAAACTACATTTTGATGATCCTTTTCGATCACATTGTCGTGTTGATTGGTAACAAACTAGCTTGCAATCAAACTCACAGTTTCTCAATAAGGAGATTACTAAATTTAGTTATACATGCATTTAATTAATTACCATGGTTTTCCCAATATTATTTATTTGACTACCTAAACAGATGGATGAATATATCAAGTAATATTAAAGTAAAAATATATATATAGTGCTCAAATGGCTAAGGAAGCAACTAGCAACTAGCAACTAGCAACCCAGCCTAGTGATGTTTGTAGGGTTGTAAATGAACTGAGTTGTTCGTAAACAGCTCGAGCTCGATTCGAATGAACTCAACTCGAGTTCGTTTCGTTTAATAAATTAATTGAGTTTGAACATAAATTAAAGCTCATTTATTAAAATGAGCTAAATTAAGTTGTATAAACGTTGCACGCTTAACTCGTATAAACTCATATTATAACTTTATTTTTATTATTTTTTATAATGTTATTTTTCTTCGTAATGTAATAGATATAGTTTGAATTATTGTAATTGTAATTCTTAATATAAATATGTGTATTTGTATGTATATGAGTGGGTTTGTGCGAATGCATATTTGTGTTTGCAATAAATTTTATATGCATACTATAAGACAAACATATATATAGACTCAAGATTAGAATATTTAAGATTCAAATTAATTTATCTAATTAACTCAAATTAAAAAAAATCTTAACAATAATTAATTAACAAAAATTTAGTATCGATTAATGAAAAAAAAATAAAAAATAATCACGAAATTTACTTTATATATGAAACAAATAAGTTAATTAAATAGCTCATGAACAAGTTGAAGTTCATTCGAAAAATAAATCAACAGAGTTTGAATAGATTATCAAGGTCAGTGATAAGCTCAAGCTTAGCTCATGTTCAAAAAGGAAAAATTAAACAGACGGAGCTTAAACTTTTAGGGAAAACTTTACTTTATAACTTTTGATCTTTCATCACTTTTGAAATAAAGCTTTCAAACTTTAAAATGTGTCAATTTAGGGTATCTATCTTTCAACTTTTTTTTCAAGTTTAACCTTCCATTAGAATTTTTCATTAAATCCTGTCAAAATTTCCAAAATACTGTTTTTTTTTTTTTTTAAAAAAAAAAATTATAAATTTTTTTCAAAGATTCAGGCATGGGTACTTTAGAAATTCCGTTAAATTCTGACCAATACTTAAATTCTAAAATTTTTTTTTTTTTTTTTTTTTTTTTTACTAAAAAATAAAGAAGGATATTTTAGAAATTTTGACAGGATTTAACAGAAAATTCTAACAAATGGTTGAAATTGAAATTTTTTTTGAAAGATGAATACCCTAAATTAACACTTTTTAAAGTTTGGGTACCTTTTTAAAAAAGTGATGAAAGATCAATGAGTAATTCTACCAGGCAAGAATTTGTCCATCAAGAGTTCACCTCTAGCTGACATGGCACCACACTACATCAACCCTCTCCCCATTGTTAAACAACATAGCAGGCTTTTTCTTCCACAATAAATTTCCCCCCAAATCTTTCCCTCCTTCCTCTCTCCATCTCCTCATTCAACCCCACCGATCACCACCCACGAGCCCACCAGCGTCGACCACAAGCTACCACTGCCACCGGTGCGTCCTGCTCTATCTCCGGCCAAAAGGTACGTGCGTTCTCAATCTCTAGTTCGGCTCCGACGAATTCAACGACCCATCCCCCTTCCATTTTTTTTCCTTATTTTTCCTTTTGATTTTCTCTCCAGGTCCGTTTTTGTTAGTTGTTTTTAGGTGAGGTTTGGCTGAGATTTGGTTTTCCAGTAGCCATGGAAGATTTGGTTCCTGCACTCGAGCTCAGGAGTGCAGGAGGTATATATGTTATATATGTTATATACCATATGACTCAACTATAAAGTTAAACATCAAGCAGGAAAATTTGCAAAATGTTGCAGCGGAGCAGCCTATTAAAAGTACACCATCTTTTTGACAATAGAACATCTAGTTCAAAACTTATCCTTTTGACTCAGCATCTCATACAATTAAAATGGTGTATCTCCTTCTCCTACTTATTTTGTTGCATGTGTCATGCGAGTTATATATGTCATATTATAATTTTCGACATAATGTTGCTTTGTGAATCCATTTTGGTATCATCACCATTTTTATTGGAAAAGAATGAAAAGGATTTTCTTTTTTCAAAGAAAAAAAGTACTCTTTGCACACATTTTTTTTTTTTAAAAAAAATAAAGCAAGAATTGTAATGTCCAAGACATTAATTAGGTGTTTAAAATATGAATTAGATTAATTAAATTGAAAAATAAAGAGACTTCAAATTTAACCGTGTGTGTGTGCAACGTGTAACAAAATATAAAAAATGTGGAATTAAAAGAGACAGATATTTTGTTAATGAAGTGAGAACTCAATTAAGAAAAAAATCACTCCGGGACAGCCAAACGTAAGAAATCCACTATCAGAAGACAAACTAGTACAAAGACAGTAACACTCACATATCCGATGCAATGATCGTATCTTGTACTCTGACACGTAACCCAACGTGAACGACTCACAACCAAGTCACCTACTTGAAGGGGTCATCTATGGATTCCTTTACCTTAGGGCTCCTCCCTAAGATAGACTTCAAATACAAGCATAGTAACAGCACAACGGTAACAGCTTGAGAGCTAGAAGATCTTCACAATTTTTCCCTAAACACCCACTCTAAGTTATAAAGAATTCAATACCAAATTCTGTAAATAATACATGCCTAGAGGTCTCTATTTATAAGCTATAGAAGACTTAAATTGACTTTGAATCAGATTTTTCTAAGCCGCTTCTGGACGCAAGCTAAGGTTGTCTGGACGGACAACTATGCAACCGCCTTTCTATAACGCACCTCACACTCTCCATATTACGGCCATGTCCGGACGATGTTACCCTAGCGTTCGGACGATTGCAACTCTGCTGCACGTAATTTTCATAATAAGGACCGCGCCATAACAGTGTTGCCCTGACGTCCAAACAATTGCAATTCTTTTCCATGTCTTGCCTTATTAAGGACCTCGTTCGGACGATGTTGCCTTGTCGTCCGAACGGATGCAGCTGTCTTTCCATATATGTGTCTGTGAAGGAAAACCCTAATTCTTCTCGAACCCTGAAGTGTGTCTGAATGTGTTGCCATGACGTACGGACGATTGCAACCTTGAACTTGAAAAATTGAATTGACTTCTAAAAATAAAGTGTGTGCATAAGTGTCAACAAAAATTAAAGCACAACGGAAAGTAAATGACACACAGATTTTTGTTGATGAAGTGGAAACTCAATTAAGAGAAAAACCACTCCGGGGCAGCCAAACCTAGGAATTTCACTATTCAGAAGACATAGCTAGATACAAGACAGTAACACTCACATGTACCGATGCAGTGGTCGTACCTTGATCTCTGACGTGTAACCCAACACTAATGCTTCCCAACCAGGTTCACCTACCTGAAGGGGTCTTCAATGGAATCCTTGACCTTAGGGCCAACCCCTAAGATAGACTTCACAGCTGATCAAATCACACACTTGGTAAGGCTTTAGAGGTAATATCACGTCTCTAAGCTGTAGAGAATTCACCATCGAATTCTGTGTTGAAAGCATGCCTAGAGCCTCTTATTTATAGGCTTAAGAAACCTTATTTTGAGTCAAAAACGGATTCTGTGGCATGCGCGTCCGGACGGGAGCCAGGGCCGTCCGGATGGGTCAAGTTTTTCTTGTCCGGAAAGTAATTTTGAAATTTTCTGAAGGGCCGTCTGGACGGGCAAATCTTTCTGTCCGGACACTTCTAGGGTCTGTCCAGATGCTCAAATTACAACATTTTTTCTAAGATTTCCAATGAAGCCAATTTTGTCCCAATCCGATATTTGAGTAAAACGTTATGACCAAAATACTCAAGGGTGTCCGAACTGCTTGACCGAGCGTTCGGACGGTCAACTGCAATCGCCTCTCCAAGATAGCGCTGAAAGCTTCCATAACAAGGCCGCGTCCGAACAGTGTTGCCCTAGCGTCCGGACGGTTGCACTTCGGCCACACGAAATTACCATAATAAGGCTTGGAGCGTCCGAACCTTGAAGGCTAACGTCCGGACGGTTGAACTGGTGCACGCAATTTCCATATATGAAGCTTGATCGTCCGGACCATGAAGGCTGACGTCCGGATGGTGAACTTGGTATGCACGTTCTTGCCTTATAGAGGACATCGTCCGGACGGGATCACACATCGCCCGGACGGTAGCAGTCGTCTTCCCATAACTGTGTCTTGAGGTAGAAACCCTATTTCTTGTCAAACACTGAATGGCATCCGGACGGTATAACCACGTCGTCCGGACGGATGCGTGGGAACACTAGGATTTTCTCGAACTCTAAAGAGCGTTCGGACGATTTGCCATTACGTCCGGACGAATGCAATCTTTAACTGTTCTAAGCTTTTAGACACTAATGGGCGTCCGGACGGAAAGATCTCGTCGTCCGGACGGATGTTGCTGACTGATGAGCGTCCGGACGGAATACCACGTCGACCGGATGGCTGACAGGGAACTGAAATAAATCCTTGAAAACTTCACAGAATCTTCTTGAAGAACATAGCTGAAGAGTAGACTCTGGATAAAGCAGCATCCCTATGAAAGCAGCAACATTACATAGAAGTGATTTTGTCCAACAGAATACAGCCAACACAAAAACTAACAGAACTGTTCGGCTTCTTGACGTTGATGGGCGTGCGGACGCATGACTGGGTTGTCCAGACAGAATCTTGGGATCCGACTTCTCTAAGTTGGAATCAGCACATAATCTTCTTTGAACATCTTGAAACATTTTTCTGAAATATACGGCATCCCTGATAAGAACAACAACTTTACAAGATAGTGATTTTGTCAAACAAGATGCAACCAACACAAACTAACAAACTCCCCATTTGGTCACTCTGGGACAAAAATCACTTGACCGATTTAAAAATACATTCCAGGTCCAAAACAAAAAATACTCCCCATTTTTGTCTCAAAATGACAAAAGGTAAACAGAGTAGAAAAACCAGCTATAAAATACTCCCCCTTAATGTCGTAGCAGGACAAGGGTAAACAGAGTAAATAAAAACCTAGAGTTAAAATATTTTACAAATATCCAAAACAGGAATAACAGTAAAAATTGTCTCAAAATAAGAACCAATAAAAACACAAGAAACCATAGTGAGTAAAAATAACACTCAATCCTCATTTGGATGATAATGCTTAAGACACTCCTGGATGTCAAGTTGGCACTGCTCAACTCTGACATTAATAGATTTGACATCCTACTGAATAGAGCTCAATGCAACCAAAATCTGAGCATATCCTGCCTCATTAGATGGAGGCGGAAGAGCAGTCTGAGAAGAGGAAGCTCTTGTAGGTAGTTCAAGCTAAATTGGAAGAGGCTGTGGAGCTTCTCCTTAACCTTCATGCTGCAACTGGCATTAGACTTCATGAGAGTTTAACTCCCAAGAGGATCTTGAATTTTCATTATGGGCTCAGTAAAGATGTCTGTCACAAACTGAAGACAGATCTTCATGACCACGCACGCAAAAGGAAGACCTGTAGCATGATCATCTCTCATCTCAAGCATAGTGTTGATGATGTGCTTGCATAAGCAAAAAGGCATCCTCATAACCAAGGCATACAGAAACTGAGCTCTCTTCAATACAAGCTCACTCCTACGAACAGTGGGCTAGAGATTGTGCAAAACAATCTTTGCGACCAGGCAGTGTGGGGGAGAAAAAGCACCAATCTTGATATGAGCATGTACATGCTCGTCGCTCTGTGGATGAGCATGAAAGAAATCCCTAAGTTGCTCCAAGTTAGGAGGCTCCAAAATGTCAAAAAAATGGACTAGCTAAAATGTTGAGCACTGGGACCCCAATAATATTGCTGATAAACTGAGGATCAATCTGAATGATGTGCCCTTGAACCGTAGTCTGAAGGATGATCCCATTGTCATCATCCCAAATGACCTCTAGGTGCCCATAAAAATCACGCACCAACCTGGGATATACCTGGCATGCACAGGTGTATAGATATCCCCAGTGATTGGCCTAGATTATCTCATAAATAATATCCAGATGAGCTACCATGATGTCTGCTCTGACAATGCTCTTCTCAGGAATCACTTGCTTGTTCTCCACTCTAGCCCTGGTGGCAGCGAGGCCTCCCTCTGTCCTTTGTTTGGCCCTGTGTTAAGAGCTGCCTGAAGACATAGTTATGAAAAAATACAAAGAAATATATTCCCAAAAATGCCACAAATAGTTAGAACTTGTTAGTCTAAAAAAAAAGGGCATTATGACGGCTACAAAATGGACTGTCCAAAAATTACACTTGAACATGCTCAAAACAGTTTAAATAACAGATAGATCATATAGCCTAACCTCATCAGAAGAAAATAAAGATAATTTCATTCATTATTTATCTCAACAAATATATTCCAAAATAATCCTAAAATTATAACAGTAAAAATAAACTGAAAAGCATATAAAAGATAGAGCAAAATACTTGGAAGAGAGATAAAATGCAGAAAAAGACAAAAGAGAATGAAAAATCGTGATAAAGTACGAGAAAAACGCCACAAACCACGAAAAATCGCAAGAGAAAAGAGTAAAAAAAATGGGTTGTGTAGTGTAGGGGGAAAAGAATGCGGTTTTAAAACCTGTAGGGTACCTATTCGGACGCGTAACTTACCCATCTGAACAGCCACTGCCATATCAGCACTCAGCAGGACCGCGCGCGTCCGGACCCAATAGTAGATCCGTCCGAACGCTTCATACCGAAAATTTGAAATTGGAGGAAAATTTGCAGAAAAATATTTTTCCTTAAAGTTAGCTTCATAACATGCATATATGATCAACTGATAAAGTAGTCAAATAGCATGAAGTTCGCTAATATGATTTAAAGCAACTGAATTTTCTAAACAAGAGATAAAATCAATGATAAATCAGTCAAAAGTCAAACCTTATTTTACTAAGGCATATCCACCCTCATCTGATACACTCCCCCTTAGTTACAACACTTTTCTTTTACTTGATCCTTTAGTGATCGTCTATTTCCTCAATGATTTGGTCACTGACTATTTCTTTAGGGACAAGTTTAAGAATAGATTTATAGCTTAATAACCAGTGGATCTTTTTTATTATCTAGAAACTGAAATTTAAAAGTTTTTTATCACTTGATGCTGCAACCTAGAAAGAATGCTAGAATTTATAGGTTCTAGGTTCAACTAGCGAGTTGGTCAATTTGACGATCTTAGCAAAAAAAATCTCATTAGAATTTCCAAAAGCTAAAAATCAGAGAGTAAAAAGAATGTACCTTAGGGGGGTTGGATAGTATACAATTTTTTATCGCATGAGAAAAGTAACTATCTAGCATTAAGATGCACAGGAAAACTTAGCAGATATCACGCATAAACTCTCAATCATATATAAGCATATTCAAGGAATGCACAATGAACTGAGATATTAGGCAAAAACACATGCAATATCTGAAAAGCTATCAAAAGAAAAGAATAAAATTCTGCATCTTCTCCCCTATTTTTTTTTTTTTTTTTTAATTTTATTAAAAACATACTTCAATGGTAAAGAAACAAAACTAAACCTAGCATGTGTGGCAAGATCAAACCTGTCCTAAAGGAGAAAGGTTCAGAATTACTAAGACAGAAAAGCAATCGCCCAACGTGCCTTTTTTGTTATCCCCAAATAGTACGTGCAGAAGTTTCTCAAGATAACTCGAGAAAACAATGGGGATAAAACAATAATGGTTCCTAGATTGCAAGGCAAACAAAATATGTCATGGAGAAAACAAAGCAATGCAATCAAACCTGATGCTCTAGGATTAGGAACCAAACCCTTGGCATGTGTACCCTCACGATCTAGGTGAGTCCACTCCCCCTCAAGGGGTGAATGGCTTCATCCTTTCTAAACTATACCTACCTTCCCAAGGGTGGTTGTTAACAGGCCTTCATCTGGTGGTTCATCCACCTTATCATGCTCTGCATCAACATAGGCAGCTCCTTATAGAATTGGTCACTCTCAGGCTTCTGTGGCTTCTTCATGTAGTGCCTTGATTTGTTTGTCTTAGGTTTGCCATTCTAATTGGCGGGAACAAATCACCGCTATTGTCGCGGATGTTGAGGAGCCTGATGTCGTAAGGGCCTGATGCCATGGGGCCTGATGCCGTGGAGCCTGATGTCGGGCCAAAGGTCTAGTGTCGAATGTAGCTTGTCTTGGCAACTCCTTCTTGACCTTCGATCTCTGAGCTTTAAGAAGTGAGCAATGGGGTCGGATGTGACCATTTATACCATAGTGGTGGCATATAAGAGGACTTCTAATGGTTGGAGGCTTCTAAGTGGCCTTTGCACTAGCCAGAACATCCCCACCAATTACTTCATTTCCTTTATCCATGCAGGCGGATGGAGGCTTAGGGACTGTGGGCTTGACAAATACAATCTTAGAAGTAGAAGGGATATCAAAGGAAGAAGCTACATACTCGAGTCTGATTTTATCAGTTGGGCTGTATTGGATAGATAGCATGTGGGTAAGCTTCTCATCAGTGACCCTCTCCAACTATAGTTGTGTCTCCAATAGCTTCTCCTCTAGATCCTGAATCTTGAGCAACAAGGAACTATTCTCAGTCTTCAAACTGTTCAGCTCATGGATGTGCTACTTCCAAGTCTCCTTTAACTTCTAGAACTCTACATAGAAGACTTTATAGGCCTCTTTGAGTTCTTCCCCGTCTTCATCACTGTGCTCAGAGTAGTAGGATTCAAAATCCTCATGGTCTTCATGTGGAGCCACAAAGGCTAGAAATTTATGATCTTGAGCAAGAGTTCCTTCTTCTTTTGACTCATCACTGAGAGTCGCATTGTAGGCCTTCCATTTTCCATGCTTTAGATTCCCACAGTCAGCCTGAATATGCCCAAAGCCTGAGCATTCAAAACATCTGGGACCTCTCGGGTCCTTCTTCTCAGCTTCTTCAGGCTTAGATTCTCTAGGGGCCTTCTTCAGTCTTTCGGTGAACTTCTTCTTGAATTTGTCATTCTTTATTTGTCTCCCGAAGTTCTTGGGCAGCATTGACACTGCATCTTCTTCATTATCAAAGTCTTCCTCAGATGAGACTCTGGCCTTCTTCTTAGATGCATTGAGAGCAATAGTTTTTACCTTCTTTACTGGAGGCAGGGAATACTTATAGGTTTGAAGAGATCCCACCAACTCTTCAATCTTCATCTCTTCTAGATCTTTGCTTTTTCAATGGTAGTCACCTTTATTCTGAAACGCTCCGGAAAAGATCTTAGAATTTTTCGAATGAGTTTTACATCCGAGATTAACTTCCCGAGACTCACCATCGAGTTTCTCAAGTCACTGATCTAAGTGTAAAACTCCCCGAATGTCTCTTCTTCAAGCATCTTAATTTCTTCAAATCTAGAAATCAACATTTGGAGCTTAGCAGATTTAATAAGTTTTGTGCCCTCATATGTTGTTTCTAAGATTTGCCATGCTTCTAGAGCAGTTTTACGGTTTGAAATTCTTGCAATTCAGACAGTGAAAGAGTTTGACATAGAGCATGGAGGGCTTTATCGTTAACAAGTCATGCATTTTTTCGATGAACTAGTTCGATAGTTGTATCATTTGGCTTAGTCCAACCAAATTCAACAACCTGCCAAACATCAATGGATTTTAAAAAGAAATGAATACGAGCTTTTCAATGGCCATGTTCATGCCATCAAAGGCAGGAATAGAATTAAGATTTTGAGACATAGCCAAAAAATAGAAGTTAAAAGGATTACACTCAAGAAATAAATCTAAACAGAGTGTATCAAGATCTGATACCAATTGAAAAATAAAGAGACTTCTAATTTAACCGTGTGAGTGTGTAACGTGTAACAAAATATCAAAAATGCAGAATTAAAAGAGACAGATATTTTGTTAACGAAGTGAAAACTCAATTAAGAGAAAAACCACTCCGGGGCAGCCAAACCTAGGAAATTCATTATCAAAAGACAAAGCTAGTACAAAGACAGTAACACTAACATTTCCAATGCAGCGATTGTATCTTGCACTGTGACACGTAACCCAACACAACCAAGTCACCTACTTGAAGGGGTCTTCTGTGGATTCCTTGATGTTAGTATTTTCTATTGGCAACATTCTGGTTGACAAAAACACTTTATATAACGGTTGCTTTTTAGCAAGATTTTTGGTTCTATTCAGAGTCTTCAAGTAATACGGATAGTGTCTCATTTTATATCTTGTGTATGGTCACAAGTTTCTAAGACGATGTCCATGAATATTCCATGCAATTTCCAAGTCAGAACAGCCGGTTCCTGTGCAACTGTCTGGACACCCCGTAGTGTCCAGTAGTTTGCTTTGAAGACGTCCGGACGGCAGAGCAACACTGTCCGGATGGCTAGTTCAATCAGTATTCAACATAGTGTTGGATTTCAGAAGTCGACATTATTAGGGAAGTCTCTGCAAGTCGTCCGGACGACGTGGCAACACGTTTGGACGCTGTCCAACATTTCAGAATATTTCAGTGTTTCGTTCAAACACAGGGAGTTATAGCGAAGACTGTCCAGACGCTCGGCCAAGCCGTCCGGATGTGGACCTGATAAGGATAGAATTGCGCTGTTTCTGAAAGGATATCGCAGAAGACCGTCCAGACGTAGCTAACTTCCGTCCGGACGCTCGACAGCCAGAGTTCGAATCTCAATAGTTTTATGTTTTTTGTAAGCCTATAAATAGAGGGCCCTGGGCTTGTCAATTGTATAGAATTCGTTATTGAATTCTCTTAGCTTTGAGAGGGTGTTTAGGGAGAATCGAAGATCCGCTAGCTCTCAAGCAGTTGCCAGTATATGCTCAACAGTTCGTGTGAAGTCTATCTCAGGGGTCGGCCCTAAGTTAAAGGAATCCATCAAAAACCTTTCAGGTAGGAGATCTGGTTGGGAAGCGTTCACGCTAGGCTTCGTGTCAGAGTTAAAGGTATGACTACTGCATAAGAATATGTGAGTACGAGTGTCTTGTAACTAGCTTTGTTTTTGGATAGTGGAGTTCCTAGGTTTGGCTGCCCTGGAGTGGTTTTTCTCTTCACAGTGTTTCCACTTCGTAACAAATATCTTGTCTTATTTAAATTTTGCATTTGTTGCACACAAACACACACACTTGTTTAAATTAGAAGTCATTATTTATTTTCACTTGACCTTAGGGCTCCTCCCTAAGATAGACTTCAAATACGAGCACAACAACAACACAACAGTAAGAGCTTGAGAGTTAGCAGATCTTCACAATTTCTCCTTAAACACCCTTTCTTAGCTATAAAGAATTTAATACCGAATTCTGTAAATAATACATGCCTAGAGGTCTCTATTTATAGGCTTTAGAAGTCCTAAATCGACTCTGAATCAGATTTCTCTAGGCCGCGTATGGATGCAAGCTGAGCCTGTTCGGACGGACAATTGTGCAACCGCCTTTCCATAACGCGCCTCATGCTCTCCATATTAAGGCCGCGTCCATATGGTGTTACCCTAACGTCCGGATGGTTGCAACCCTGCTACACGTAATTTCAATAATAAGGACCGCGTCCGAACGGTATTGCCCTAATGTCCGGACGGTTGCAATTCTTCTCCACATCTTGCCTTATTAAGGACCTCGTCTGGATGGTGTTGCCCTTTCGTCCTGATGGATGCAGCTGTCTTCCCATATATGTGTTTGTGATGGAAAACCTAATTCTTCTCGAACCCTGAATTGCGTCCGGGCATGTTGCCATGACGTCCGAACGAATGCAACCTTGAACTGTTTAGCTTCTTGACACTGATGGGTGTCTGGACGCATAACTGTGCCGTCTGGATGGAATCTTGGGATCTGACTTCTCTAAGTTGGAAACTGCACAAAATCTTCTTTGAATATTTTGAAACATTTTACTGAAATGAAGACTCTGAAATATTTGATATCCTTGATAAGAACAACAACTTTACAAGATAGTGATTTTGTCAAACAGAATGCAGCCAACACAAACTAACATAAATGTTTAATTAGGTAAAGTGTGATGAAAACACCTTGAAAACACTTAGAAAATAGTCAAAATTGAGTTTTTGTGAATCGGGTCCAGACGGGCCAAATTGGTGTCCAGACTGGTAGATTTGGAAGTCATTTTTGACTTCATGAGGGTTGTGTCTGGACAAGGAATACCCTGTGTCTGGACACAAGTGGTAGAATGCTCAATTCTGCGACACTTAAAACGCATGTCCTAGACAGGTCTTTTTTATGTCTAGACAGGCCTCTGATTAAAACGTATTTTACTCATTTTCTCTGAAAATCTCTCATCTCTCACGCCCCTCTCTCATTTTCTCTTAGGTTTTTCATCTAAAACCTTTGATCCTTGAAGATTCAAGCCCCCAAACTCAAATCCGAATCTGGAAATGTGATCTACAAAGTGGGATCTACGTTTCACCGATTGATTTGAGGTAAATTCAAAAACCCATATCTCTCTAGATTTTGGGTTGATACTTAAAAGATTGAGTTTAATCTTTCATTATTCTTTAGGTTTTAAGTGTTTTGGAGCTTTCTAAACAATCTCCAAGCTTTGGGTCACATTTGGTAAAGATTTAAGGTAAAGGTCCCTAAACCCTAGTTTTTGGTTTGGTGTTAAAATGGTGTCTAACCCAAGGTAAACCTTACAGATTAGCAATTTTGGTAAGTGGGTTGTCAAATGGAGCCCTAAGAATTCTTTGAGTTTTCCATGGCTTTAGCCCTTGAGCAATTCAAGAGCTATTTGGGAGTTATAGTTAGACATATTAATGTGTTATGCAATGTGATAATGTAGTGGCATATTGCGAGGCTTTTGTTAAGGATTCATCATTAAACCTTATACCGAGCAACCAAAGTGAGTATTTTATTCACTAAGAACCTTATGATGTTTTATGCAAGAAATGTTATGTTTTATTAAATCTCGAGCCAATGATATTTTAGATGATGATATATGCTTGTGAATGTTTTCAATATGTTCAATTATATTAAGAAATGCTTTGATGATGAGTATGTGTTTTGAGATATGATTTGAGATTGATTTATGAGATTTTATGACGTGATTGTGAAGTAATGATTTGAGATATGTTTTCATGAGTTTTATGGAAGTTGAGATTTCATGATGTGTTGGAATATGTATGTGATGAACATTGAAAAATTAAAATGACTTCTAATATAAACAAGTGTGTGCAAAGATGTGTAATAAAATATCAAAATGCGGAATTAAAGGAGACAGATATTTTGTTAACGAAGTGGAAACTCAGTCAAGAGAAGAAAACCACTCCGGGGCAGCCAAATCCAGGATATCCACTATTCAAAAGACAAGACTAGTTACAAAGTAGTAGCACTCACATACCCCTGATGCAGTGGTTGTACCTTGAACTCTAACGTGTAAACCCAACATGAACGCCTCCCAATCAGGTCTCCTACCTGAAGGGGTCTTCAATGAAATCCTTTACTATAGGGCCAACCCTTAAGATAGACTTCAGATCAGCGCAGCAACAGCACACACAACAATGGCTTAAGAGAGACTAACTCAGCATAATAACTCTACAATATAACTCTCTAAGCACTAAGGAATTCAATACCGAATTCTTGCTATTCTCAAGCCTAGGGACCTTTATTTATAGGCTGCAGGTTTAAATTAGCGTCTGGCTTGATAAACCTAGGCACCGTCTAGACGGTAGACCTAAGGCGTTAGGACGGACAACTGTGCAATCGGCTTTCCAAAATTTCCCTAAAATTTTTTCCTGATTTGAGCCGCGTTTGGACGGTGTTGCCCTGTCATTCGGACGGTTGCACTTCAGCTGCACGCAATTTCCATATTAAGGCTTCGTGCGTCCGGACCAAGGGAATGGTCGTCCGGACGGTTGATTTGATGCACGCAATTTTCATATATGTAGGTCGCAAATCCGGACCATGAATGCTGTCTTTCGGACGTCTAAATTTTGAATGCGCAACTTGCCTAATGGATGAGTGCGTTCAGACGGGAATCCACATCGTTTGGACGGTTTCAGCGATCTTCCCATATCTGTGTTTTGGAAAGACATCCAATAGCTTGTCGAACACTAAGTGTCGTCTGGACGTGCTGCTGAAATGTCTGGACAAATGCAAGCTGGAACAGTTCGAAGCTTCTTGACATAGAGGAAGGTCTGGACGGAAAGTTTTCGTAGTCCGGACGGATGATGCTTTGGACAGTTGGACGTCCGGACTGTATATCACATCATCCGGATGGCTGCAAGGGATCTGATTTCTCTGGCTTGTAAACTGTGTAGAATCTTCTAGAAGAACTCTGAATAGCTGAATCACTGTTTAAATGCATCATTACAAAGAAGTGATTTTGTCCAACAGAATATAGCCAATTACAAACTAACAAACTCCCCCTTTGGCCATTCTGGGACAAAAATCACTTGACTGGTTAAAGATACAATCCCGGTCCAATCAAAAATTTACTCCCCCTTTTTGTCACAAAAGAACAAAGGGTAAAACAAAGTAATGAGAATCAAACACACAAAAATTACTACCCTTAAATGTCTTCGAAGGAAAATGGTAAACATAGTAATAACATCCAAGAGTTTAAACAGAAAAAGAACTGAATAAAAACATCTTGCTGAAAGGAGGGGAGAAGAGCAACAAGGTTAGATCCTTCACAAGTATAGTAGCACACACATGTATCCAAGTCTGAGAAATCAGTCAAAGAGCAAGTCAGAATTATGCAAACATAGAGTTGATAGACAAGTATAAGATAGACAAAGATTTCCCTGCAAACATAATAATGAAGATAGGTTACTCAACTCATGCAATGCGTTTGTGTGTGAAGGCTTTCTCAAAAAGGTATTGAAGTTTGTTGATATGACAAAGAACAACTGGATTATCTAAACATGAGAGAAAATCCAAGCAAGATCAGTCAAAAGTCAAACCTTATTAATTACTAAGGCCTAGCCACCCTCATCTGATGCACTCCCCATAAGATGCAGCACCCAATTGTTTTACTTGTACCATGAAGGATAAGGTAAAATTTTACTTGCACCATGAAGGGACAAGGTATATTGCTAATTTGGTACATAAGCAGTGAATATAAGCACATAGCACAAAATTCATAAGAGTAACTGCTTGATTCTTTTGGTGCTGCAACCTAGAGAGAGTGCCCGAATTTTTAGGTTCTAGGTTCAACTAGCATGCTGGTCAATTTGACCATCTTGTCAAAAACATTTCTCTTGTTTAGAGTACCCAAAAGCAAAAAGTCAGAGAGGAAAGTACACACCTCGGGGGAGCCTTGGATAGTGCACGAAGTCATCACATGAGACAAGCAATTATCAATCATAAAAAGTGAGCAAGAAAAACTTTGCATATGTCATACTTATGTTCTCAACCACATGTAAGAGTAATTCATCTAAGCAAAATGAACTAATAAACCAGAAAAGATAAGATAGCTGACAAACCTTTGAAAGAACCACCCTGCTACAAAACTCCCAATTTTTTTTTTTTAGAAAATAAAATAAAATAAAACCATCATGCTATTAGAGGATAAGACTTAAGAAACACAAAGAATTCGAATCCTAGCATGAAAAGCATGTCTAGGACATGTCACAAACACCAATGGCTTTCCAAAGGGACTCAAACCTGCTACCATCTAGAGGTTTGGTAAGAATGTCAGCCAATTGGTTTTCAATGGGAATAAAAGAGAGAGATACTACCTTAGATTCCATAAGATCATGCAAGAAGTGATGTCTGATGTCGATGTGCTTGGTCCGAGAGTGCTGAACGGGATTCTTGGAAATATTTATAGCACTAGTATTATCACAGTTGATAATCATGGTACCTTGAGAGAATCCATAGTCACCTAGTAGCGTCTTCATCCACAGTAATTGGGTACAACAGCTTCCCGCAGCAATATGCCTCAACAATGGAGAGAGATATAGAGGCTTGTTTCTTACTCATCCAAGCTACGAGATTGTTTCCCACATAGAAGCAACCTCCCAGTGTGTTCTTTCTATCATCAACATTTCCAACCTAGTCTGCATCAGAGTATCCTGCAACAACAAGATTTGTTTCCTTAGAATACCATATGCCATAAAGAAGAGTATCATTTACATACCTGATGATACGCTTGACTGCAGTGAGGTGACATTCCTTAGGATTTGCTTGAAAGTGAGCACAAACTCCCACACTGAAGGCAATATCTGGTCTGCTGCCGGTAAGATATAAGAGACTCCCTATCATACTCCTGTATAGAGATGGATCAACTGGTTTCCCTGCAAGGTCACTACTAATCTTGACACTGGTGCTCATGGGAGGTCAGGCACGACTCTTCCCATCTAGGCCGAAATTTTTAACTAGATCCTTAGCATACTTGCATTGGGAGATGAAAATGCCTTTAGCAGTTTGTCTGACTTGAAGACCAAGAAAATAGTTCAGCTCACCAATCATGCTCATCTCAAATTCCTGCTTCATCTATTCAAAAATTTCATGGGCAAGAGAGTCTAAAGTAGCTCCAAAAATAATGTTATCAACATAGATTTGAGCAAAAAGCTTGTGAGTACCTTGATTTCTAATAAACAAGGTTCGATCAGCCTGTCCCCTTGTAAACCCCTTGGCCAAAAGATATGTGGTGAACACTCGTACCATGCCCGAGGAGCTTGCTTAAGACCATATAGAGCTTTCTTCAGCTTGAACACATGATGGGGATGATGATGATCTTGAAATTCTTTCGGCTGTTTTACATAAACCTCTTCTTGAAGAATACCGTTCAGAAATGTATTCTTTACATCCATTTGATACAGCTTGAAACCAAGATGGCAAGCGATAGGGAGAAGGATTCTGATGGATTCTAACCTGGCAACTAGGGCAAAGGTTTCATCAAAGTCCACTCCCTCAATTTGAGTATATCCCTAGGCGACAAGACGTGCTTTATTTCGGATCACTGTACCATGCTCATCTGTTTTCTTCTTGAAAATCCACTTGGTGCCAATGATATTATGTTTAGCAGGTCGGGGAACCAGAATCCAAATATCATTTCTGGTAAATTGATGGAGCTCGTCATGCATGGCAGACACCCAGCTTTCATCTTGTAGGGCTTCTTCAACTTTCTTGGGCTCTGTTTGAGCAAGGTAGCAGCTGTAGAAAACTTAATTAGCTATTTCACTGGTCGGCTGAATGACTCTGTTTCTTAGCCTACGCCCTTCATCAACAGTCCCAAGAAACTGTTGAGGAGGATGATTGAGCTTCACCCATGACCGCTTAGGACGATTTGCAGGAGTATCCTCATCTTCGAAAGCACTGGTAATGGTATCCGAAGTTATGGGAGTAGAAGGAGATTCAGTCGTAGACACACTTGGAGAAGTCTTGATAATGTCAGTTGAAGTTACTGGCAGTTTAGCTGAATTGAGCTGATTTTCCTCCCCACTGCTTGGTGCCTCAACTTCTTCATCATCAATAACAACATTGATAGATTCCATCACAGTCTCTGTTATTCTATTAAAAACCCTGTAAGCACGACTGTTTGTGGAATACCCCAAGAATATACCTTCATCAATTTTGGGATCAAATTTTCCAAGATTCTCCCTGTCATGAAGTGAAAAATGAAATTTGACTTCTAAAATAAATAACAAGTGTGTGCACAAAGTCTCAACAAAAATAACTATGCGGAAAATAAATGACAAGGATTTTTGTTAACGAAGTGGAAACTCAATTAAGAGAAAAACCACTCCAGTGCAGTCAAACCCAGGATATCCACTATTCAGAAGACAAAGCTAGATACAAGATAGTAAGACTCACATATACCCGATGCAATGGTCGTAACCCAACACGAACGCTTCCCAACCAGGTCTCCTACCTGAAGGGGTCTTCAATGGAATCCTTTACCTTAGGGTCAACCCCTAAGATAGACTTTAGTTGTAACGCAGCAACATCACACTTGCAATGGCTTTAGAGGAAACTTAATCAGCTCAATAATCTCTCAAAATAACTTCTCTGAGCACTTGTGGAATTCAATACTGAATTCTTGCAGTTCTCAATGCCCATGGGCCTCTATTTATAGGCTGAGGTACAGAATGGGCGACTGCAGTGATATATGCAGCTGTCGTCCGGACGATGGACATGGGCCGTCCGAACAGACAACTGTGCGATAGATTTTTCTGAAAATTTCGCTGAGAAATCTTTCCTATTTAAGAGTCGCGTACGAACAATGAGACACTATCGTCCAAACGGTCGCCTTGTCCGCTGCAAGTAATTTCCATATAAGGCTTTCACGCGTCCGGACCATGAGGAATGAGCGTCTGGACGGCTGATCTTCAACACGCAATTTCCATATCTGCTATGCGAGCGTCGGGACCATGAAAGGCAGGCGTCCAGACAGTTGACGTCGAATCAGCAATTTCCTTAACTGATAATGCGCGTTCGGACGAGAATCCACATCGTCCGGACGATTGAAGCAATCTTCCCTTAAATTGAACTTGGAAAGAATCTGAAGTTGATCGATCACTAAAAGGCATTCAGACGGGCTGCTGAAACGTCCGGACGGATGCAAGCTGGAACAGTAGCTTCTCGAAACAGTGAAGGTCCGGACGGGAATGCACGTCGTCTGGACACATGATGCTTGGTCTGTCGGGCGTCCGGACGGTATGGCACGTCGTCCGGACGGCTGACAAGGAACCAAAATCTTCTAACTTGTAAGCAGTGCAGAATCTTCTGACATCACTCTGAATAATGGAATCCCTGATAAAAGCATTTATACATACAAGTGATTTTGTCAACCAGAATGTAGCCAATCAAAACCTAACACGAAGGATGTAGCATTTACTTCCAAAAGTTCTGAAGTACTTAACTGTGGGCTTTTTACCTCGCCAAATCTCATAGGGAGTCTTGTTTGTTTCAGGCCTTAGGTAGACTATGTTGATAATATGGCATGCAGTATTAACTACTCCCCAAAAGTGTTGAGCGAGATTCTTTGAGTGGATCATCACACGAGCCTTCTCCTGATCACCCTGTTCTTTCGTTCTACAACTCCATTCTGCTGAGGAGTGATAGGAGAAGAAAATTCCTGCTTGATTCCATATGAAAGGCGGAATTCTTCAAATTTGGTATTTTCAAATTCCCTTCCATGATCACTGCGGATTCTCATAATCTGGCAGTTTTGCTCAACCTGAATCTTCTTGAATAAATGTTGAGCTGCATCAAAATCATCACATTTTTCCCGAAGAGGAATAGCCCATGTATATCAAGAGAAATCATCCACAATTACCAATATATACCTTCTCCCACCTAGATTAGCAGTTCTAGTGGGACCCATGAGATCCATATGCAGTAATTCTAAATTTATGGAAGTTTGAATACCTAAGGTCTTTTTATGAGCTGCTCGAGTCTATTTCCCTAGTTGGCAAGAACCACAGATTTCTTTCCTAGTCTTCTCCATTTTGGGTAGATCTTTGACAATATCTTTGCTAGCAATCTTCAACATATTTGTGAAATTTAGATGCCCCAACCTTTGATGCCACAGTTCACTATATCTATGGTTGCCTTATTGCAGAAAATTTGAGGGTCTACAGTGAGACCATAGCAGTTGTCAGCATTTCTTTCTCCCCTCATAAGCCACTTGCCACTGATGTCAAAAATATTACATTCCTTTTTGGAGAATTGCACCACCAAATCATTGTCACGAAATTGGCTGATGCTGAGGACATTTACCTTGAGCTCCTCCACATACAAAGCTTTCTGAGATGTTCCGAGACCTGGAATGTTGATGATTCCTTTTCCAATAACCTTGGATTGGCTTCCATCTCCATAGGTGATCCTTCCTCCTTTGCCCATCTGAACTTCTTTCAGTAGAGTTTTATCCCCTGTCATGTGTTTAGAACAGCCACTATCCAAATACCACAAACAAGTATCAAGAATTTTTAGGGCAATATGAGCAACTAAACATAGATTATCTTCCTTTTTAACCCAGACTTGTTTGGAAGCTTTCTTTTTATTATTTACCAAGACAGATCTTTGTTCAATAGGGGGGAGGTATGCTAACTTCTCACTAATAAGCTTAACTTGATCACTCAACTTCTTGACTTGTTCTTCAAAACCTGGTTCATCTTTTCTAGGAGCATGAGTTTTATTCCAAGGTTTTTGAGAATGAGTCTAGAAACAATTGGGGCGAATATGACCACTAACACCACAGTGGTGACATGTAGGTATAGAATGATTGGCCCTTTTATCCTCACAAGAAAACTGAGTATGATTATGAGACATACTAGGCTTAATGAACATAGTTCTGTGAACAGACATAGCATGAGAAATAGAAGCAACTTTAGCAATACTCAAATCAGACATGATGTAAGTAATAGAAGTCAAACAGAATAACACTCAAGAATTTAATCTTCTCAGAGTGTACCAAGCTCTAACACCAAATGAAAAATTAAAATGACTTCTAATATAAACAAGTGTGTGCAAAGATGTGTAACAAAATATGAAAATGCATAATTAAAGAAGACAGATATTTTGTTAACGAAGTGAAAACTCAGTCAAGAGAAAAAATCACTCTGGGGCAGCCAAACCCAGGATATCCACTATTCAGAAGACAAGACTAGTTACAAAGTAGTAGCACTCACATACCCCTGATGCAGTGGTCATACCTTGAACTCTAACGCGTAACCCAACACGAACGCCTCCCAACCAGGTCTCCTACCTAAAGGGGTCTTTAATGAAATCCTTTACCTTAGGGCCAACCCCTAAGATAGACTCCAGATCAGCGCAGCAACAGCACACACAGCAATGGCTTAAGAGAGACTAACTTAGCACAATAACTCTATAATATAACTCTCTAAGCACTAAGGAATTCAATACCAAATTCTTGTTGTTCTCAAGCCTAGGGACCTCTATTTATAGGCTACATGTTAAAATGAGCGTCTAGCTTGATAAAACTAGGCGGCATCCGGACGGTAGACATAAGGCGTCCGGACGATCAACTGTGTGATCGGCTTTCCAAAATTTCACTGAAATTCTTTCCTGATTTGAGCCACGTCTGGACGGTGTTGCCCTATCGTCTGGACGGTCGCACTTCAGCTGCACGCAATTTCCATATTAAGGTTTCGCTCGTCCAGACCAAGGGAATGGTTGTCCAGACGGTTGATTTGATGCACGCAATTTCCATATATGTAGCTCGCGCGTCCTGACCATGAATGCTGTCGGCCGGACGTCTGAATTTTGAATGCGCAACTTACCTTATGGATGAGCGCGTCTGAACAGGAATCCACATCGTTCGGACAATTGCAGCGATCTTCCCATATCTGTGTTTTGGAAAGACATCCCATAGTTGGTCGAACACTGAGTGTCGTCCGAACGTGCTGCTGAAATGTCCGGGCGGATGCAAGCTAGAATAATTCGAAGCTTCTTGACACAGAGGAAGGTCTGGACAGAAAGTTCTCGGCGTCCGGACTGATGATGCTTTGGATAGTTGGACGTTCGGACGGTAAATCACGTCGTCCGGACGACTGCTAGGGATCCAATTTCTCTGGCTTGTAGACTGTGCAAAATCTTCTAGAAGAACTCTGAATAGTTGAATCCCTGTTTAATTGCATAATTATAAAGAAGTGATTTTGTCCAACAGAATGTAGCCAGTTACAAACTAACAAACATGATGCTATTGAACATGAAAGCATGAAGCATGACCATGTATGTATATATGTAGTGATTGTGGACCCAAAGATGCCTCAAATGTAGAGCCAAAGTTGTCTCCATGTGAAAGTAAAAGTAAAGGGAGCCGAAGCTGTCTTCACAATGAAGGAAAAGGGAGCTGAAGTTGTCTCCATAATGGATAATATGGGCCGAAGTTGTCCCCTACTATGATGCTACTATGAGCTGAAGTTGTCTCCTATTATGACGGCATGCATTACATGAGTTTAAAGATATTTTATGAGATTTGTACTAGACGTATTAATTTGCCTATGTGTCTTAATGGGAAAGAGCATATGTATATTTCTATTCGACTAGTTTGCATATGATTTAAGTGATGTCAAGTTTAAATGTGTCTGTATACTTATATTCTCCGAAGTTGGAGAATATATGTATACTTGTATGAGCAGGTTATGATGTCAATGGTTTTTATATATAATTGATGTTATGTCTTGATGTGCATGTATACTTATATTCTTCGAAGTTGTGGAATATATGTATGCTTGTATGATCGGAATATGATATCATTGATTTTCATGTTTGGGCGTACCTGTATACATATATTCTCTAAAGTTGTGAAATATATGTATGCTTGTATGACCAGGCAATGAGGTCAATGATTTTATACTTAGAGATGCACGTATGCTTGTGTTCCCCAAAGTTGTGGAATGCTTGTATACGAGCATAGTTGAGTCAATTGCTATATATGTACATGTGTATAATATAGTAAGACTTTCTCGTTTATATGTACCGGTGTTTACTATTATCATCTACAAAATGTTTTAAAATAAAAGCATCATGTTAATAGTAGCTATTATTGTAAACATGCAGTAGAAGTAAAAATGATTGCCTCGTTTTGAAAACCAATGTGTATTATACTCTTGAGTTGGTGAACTCATACTTTCACCTATGTGGACGTGGCTAACACCACGACCATGTAGATGCTGATGCATTGGCTGCAGGTACAGCTGATGTCGACGACGGCCCAATGGCTATGTATTTGGGATACTATAATTGAAGCTCTTTGCTCGAGTCGTAGTTGTATCGGACTCGGATGGTCCATTGTTTTCTAATTATTTTGTTCATGGCTTGTGTCGCTTGTGACACGTATTCTTTTGTGAAGCCATTATTTTGATATGTAATTAACACTTTTATTAAGCCTTAAACAGATAGACTATTAAATGGCTCTGTTATTGTAATTAACAATGGATAGTTTATAAGATTTATGTTTTCCGCTGCATAGTGTTCAGCTGTATAGATGTTAATTCTGAATATTAGGTATATGTTATGGGATATGTACTGTGTGTTGGCTTAATGGCTAATCGTCATGCCACTGTGATGATTCCATTTGTGTGTGTATATATATATATAAAAAAGGGTCGTCACAAGAATAGTTTATAGATAAAGCAATTCAAGTGAGATCCAATTAAATGTTTAAATGGTACAAGGAGGATCCAACGACTGGTCTAACATTAGATGTAACTCGATCCAAAAAGATCCCCTCCTAATTTCAATGTATAATTATGACATAGAAGTCTAGTTTTGTTTATTTATTTGTTATTAATATTTATATTAACTAGTTAGATGTTTCCGTGCAATAACTCATAGATGGACTTGTCGCCATCGGTATTGGGGAACGAATGCGAAGATGATCATTCGTTGACACAGCTTCCAATTGATGATGTTTGCCCCTTGAAATTGATTCTCAAAATGGTATGTTAGGCGTTTCATTCTTCCTTTAATCTTGCTTCAAATATTAGTGAATGTTATTATTCATAGTTGTTTCCTCTAAAATTTGTTTTATTCATTTTGATATAGCTGGAAATAAAACTGTATATGATGTAGAGTCAAAAGATAATGATGACAATTGCAAAAACGATATGAAGCTCATAGATGGAGTTGAAAATGTGGAGGAACCTAAGCAAGGAATGACATTTAATTCTTTAGATGAACTCGCTTCTTATTATAAGACATATGCAAAGCAACAATGTTTTGGGGTGGTACAAAGTAATAAAAAAAGCATGCAAGTGGGCATACATGTTACATTACCACCCTAGCATGTGCTCATCAAAGCAGCAGAAAGCCAGCACAAGTAAGCCTGTTCAAACAACTAGAATCGGTGCAAGGCGTGTTTGAATGCAAGGTTAATTGATACAAAGTGGTATGTGACTAGTGTATCTACTAAACATAATCATGATTTAAGCCCAGGCAAACCTAGATCTTTTAGATGCAATAACAATTTAGACTCTACTGCAAAGAGAAAGCTTTTAATAAATGATAGAGCTGGAATAAGTATGAGCAAGAGTTATAACTCACTAGCAGTTGAAACAGGGGGGGTATGAGCATCTTGCATCTGGAGAAAAAGATTGTCGTAATTTTATTGCCAAATCAAGGCATCTTTGGCTTGGCACAGGAGGCGTTGGAGCTCTTTGTGACTATTTCAAAAGGATGCAAACAATTAATAATGATTTCTACTTTGCCATAGTTTTTTATGATGATTGTAAGTTGAGAAATGTGTTTTGGGCTGATGCACAAAGTAGGGCATCGTATGAAGATTTTGGGGATGTGGTTACATTTGACAAAATCTACTTGACTAATAGATATGAAATGCCATTTGCTCATTTCGCGGGAGTTAATCATCACGGTCAATCAATACTTTTTGGGGCGGCATTAATATCAAGTGAGAATACAAAGACATTTGTATGGTTGTTTGAGACATGGTTGAATTGCATGAATGGACGATCACCAAGTGCAATTATAACAGATCAAGATAGGGCTATGAAGAAAGCAATTAACAAAATTTTTCCAAATACCCGATGTTGTGCAAATTATAATTACTCGCAAGTGCACGAATCGTTTGCAATAAAGCGTTTTGCAAATGCGAGGTCGATCCCACAGGGAATTGAGTTGCGAAAATTAATCTCTATTCAAACTAATCATATTTTAACCTAGTTCCAAATTTAGGGGTTTTTAATAAAAGAAAACATAAACAAAATTAATGAAAATAAAGGGGTCTAGGGTTTTGGAATCCACACTCACCAAATCACAACAACCTAATCTCATGCTCATCACACATATTTTGAGGTTTTCAAATGCAAATCTTAGGTATGTTCTACTTTTGCTTCAAAAATTGTTTAAATCATTCAATGAATCCATTCTTCCACAAATCACAAAAGATATCTAGTTTCAATTAAATCATCAAATGTATCCATAGAATGAAACACAATGAATATCCAACATACATGAAAACCCAAGCCATCAATTTAATGAAACTATATCAAATCATCACTTGTATCCGGAAATCACAAGAGATTTCCAATAATAATCTCAAAAATCGGAGTAGAACCATGAGAAATCAAAGCCCATAAACTCAAATAGCATAAACAAGCAATGAAACTCAGTTTCTATTCAATGGTGAGGTTTCATCCTCAACCCAAGACGAATGTTTAGTTATACATCACTAAAGAAAACATAAATGAACAAGAAGAATCAATAAAAATATAAATAAACTTACAAAGGAAGGTGGTTCTAGGTGAAAATCACCCAAGAACCCTAAGCTAGGTCAAAATCGGCCCTTTGGGGCGCCCAGACGGTCTCTGCCGTGGCTCCTCATATTAAGAAAATGAGAAAAAGACATATTTATAGAGTTAGCTAGGGTTTCTGTCCCGCAAAAATTCGATCGATCGATTTTAAAATCAATCGATCTACTTAATATTCGATCGATCTACTTAATATTCGATCGATCTACTTAAAATTCAATCGATCTACTTTTTCAGCACTTCCGAAAATCCAGCTTTCTATGTATTTTGACTTGAAAATTGTCATTTTTCTCTTATTACCCTGCAAAAACGCAAGAACACTAAAACTAACCAAAACATCAGAAAGTAACAAAGCTAAAGGTTTAACTAATGTAAATTAAGGGGTCCAAACATACACTTTTTGGCACTCATCACCCGACATAGATGGTGTTTATGGCATATATTGAAAAAACTTCCAAAAAAATTTGGATCACATTCACAGTATCATAACATTAAGAGTGCCTTATGAAGTTGTGTATGAATCTCAGAAAGGCGATGAGTTTGATACAAGTTGGCGAAGTCTACTGATTATTATAATTTGGGAGATAATGCATGATTGTGTGGATTATATAGTGAGCGTATTTTTCTGGGTACCAGCACATCTAAAATGTGTATTTTGGGGTGGAATGACTACCATGCAACGAAGTAAAAGTACGAATATTTTTTTTTAATGGTTATGTACACTCATTAATCACATTAAAGAAATTTGTGGATCAATACTATAACGTTTTGCGTAAAAAGGTTGAGAATGAGAGTATTGTCGATTTCATTTCTTTTAATGAGACAATTGTGTGTCTAAGTAGGTTTTCTTTTGAGAAGAAATTTCAACAACTTTACACCATCGCAAAGTACAAAGAAGTACAAGAGGTGATGTATTGCTGTAATTCTCTTATCACAAGAGAAGGTGCAATGTGTATCTATCAAGTGACTGAACAGGTACAAATTAATGATGCGGACACAAAAAAAGGATGCTTTATTGTTTACTATAATGAATCTTCATGTGAAGTGAATTGTAATTTGTAACGCCTCGCTTTTACAAAAAGCGTAAGTGAAAATTTTCGAATTTTCACAAGACATTACTAACTTATCAGAGGTAATTATTGGCAACAGAATAAATGTAATGTAAATTGGGAATAGGTTGACACCTCAGAGCTACTGCTGAAATACCTCAAAATATATAATAAGCCAGTTAGCATAATTATACAAACAACAATACCAGTCATGCCTCACAGGGCTAGATAATTATTCAAGCCAAATATCTACATATAACTGGAGAATTATAAGTATTGTCTTAAGTTAGGCTAATGAACTACAACAGAGTAGTCCCAAAATATAGACTATCTAGCCTTACAAAAACTGAACTAGGAACCGTCTATGTGTCGTGATAGTCTTGATAATCCTCTTCTTCTTCATAGCCTGAACCATTACAAATACCATACAAAGAGAAGAAAACAACATAAACATTAAAGTGAGTCCGCTGTTTCCAATAATAATATGAGTGCTGATTTATTTAATTAATGCAACACAATGCAATGGCCATATAATCACATGTACATACAAAATATAATCCATGATCGCGAGTCATAGACATAAAATGAACATAAACGTAATCATAAAGCAATGACAGTTTTAAGGGTATAGTTTTAGGTATTTCTCTTTATCCATTCCTCTGTTGGCCTAGGTACGATTAACGTGTTATTTGAAGCATGGGCTTCCTCCCCTTTAACTTTTAATTATTTTCTTTGGGAACCTAGGCTCCTGGAAACCTCGGAATCCCTGGTGACCTAGGTACACCAGTTTTTGTATTTATTATTCTCTTTTCAGGTACCTCCTCATTCACTGAGAACCTAGGAACTCATGTGAAGCCTCGCGTACCCACTGTGGATCTAGATCCAACAGCTTGTTATTAGACAGATTATTAAAATAATAAAATATGCAAAGCCACATGCGCAAACAAGTAAATAAAACAGTAAACATAAAATTATAGGAAAAGTCAACCAGCTTCGTCCTCAGTAAGTATAGAGATACTTACTAGTTTCTGCTCCAAATATTTTCCTTTACAACTGCATAACCATAATATGATGATAGCGAATTAATAAAGCATTCTTATGAAATCATTATTATTACTATATCTCTTCCTAGAAATTGCAACGGCTACAGATTTAAACATGATCTCTTATTTATCTATTTTAGTGCTTACTCACCAACTCTTATATTAGCACTACTAGAATTGTCCATCACATAACATACCTTAAAATAAGGATACATTGTCATATAATCAAGCACACATATGATTTTACTCTTCTTTAATTCACACATCCTTATAACACACACCTAGATATTGCTCACCTCTTTTCTTTTAATTTATATATATATATATATATATATATCAAAACCTCAACATATATACTCTCACACTTACATTTCTTGATCCATTTTTAAAACACAATTTACCCATTCTAAATTACTAATCTTATGTAGTAAATACTCATCCACATGCTTACACATATACTCACATGTAAGTTAGCCAACTTTTCATACAATATGCATAATTAAAAGGAAGAGCAAGTCATGATTTCAAATAACAATAGAACTACTTGATCTTATGAGAAGTTTAAGGGAGAAAATACTCACCCAAAGTTCCCCAATAACTTAAAGAGTGGAGGAGAGTTGCTGTCCAAGAGAATTCCACTTGCAAAGCTTGGTTTCTTGGTCTCAAAACAAAGGAGGTTTCCACTCACACTCTACTACTGATTTTGTGGGAGAATGAGGATAGTTTTGGAGCTTAATTTGGCTTGCTAGGTGCTGGAAAGTGAGGTGAAAATGGAGGATTTTCGTGCTACTTCTACAGCACTAGAGTGAGAGAGAGTTTTGGCTAGAGTTTTGTTTCTTCTTCATGAAAATCAACTCCCCATGCAACCTATATAGAGCACTCTTGAAGGGCTGAGATTTAACCAACAAATCATCATCTCAATGGCCGAATTTGAGCCAGCTAACACCTCAAATCCATAGCTCAAATCTCATAGGTAACGATTCCATATCTTAGTCCATGATTGCATGATATCTAAGGAAATCTAGTTGGGCTTCAACCAAAATGGACTAACTAGGCTAACTAAATATGGGCATGATCGTTTGGCATCAAGTACCACATGTGGGTCCCAAATCATTAGGTGGAAAAATCAATTTTCGCAATTAGCAGAAACTGCACTGCACTGGGCGAAGTCGCTCGATCGAAAATAAAGTCGCTCGATCGACTTCGACCTATAATCGCTCGATCGACCAGAAAGTCGCTCGATCGATTTAACTTTACTGATCCAACTCTCTACATGCATAAATATATAACTTGATTAGACCAAGAGCAATTCTTAAGCCTTATACTTATGCACATATTTTAATAGCTTAAGTGGGGTGTCTTTCCCGGGTATTACATAATTGTTGCTTGTTTGAATCAAAAAGAATTTTGTGCAAACATGTCATATCTGTACTGACTAGAGTTGGGGTTACATCATTGCCAGAAAAATATTTTCTTAACCGATGGAGGAAGGATTTTAAGCGAAAATATAAACGAATCAACAGTAGTTATGATTCAGGTAGTCGCAACCCTAGTGCAGAAAGATATTCCGACTTGTGCAAAGATTTGTGTGTTTTAGCAAAAATCACCTCAAATAGCGTGGACCATTACATGACACTAAAAAATTATGCTCATATGTTAACAAAGCAATTCAGTGGTTCAATCCGTGAACATAGTCCACCTTCTTAAGCACTTGCTAGTGGCTCTACTACCTGTAATTTGTCCATTGATGGTACAGCGGTGGGAAGTAATAAGGTTCGTCATACAATCTAACACACACGCTGAAGGCGTGGAATGTACTTTCAGACCCACAATACAACACGCCAACGATCATTCGTGGTGGGGACATGATCGTTCCTGGGGAAAAACCGCAAACTTTCTTGGTTCGGACAACGAAAAAGTCAAAAGATCTCAATTTCCTAATTAGGACCTAATTAACCCTTGATAAATATCTGGGGCACTACAATTATGATATTGATGATCACGATTTAGAATCCAATTTCGAGAACCCGTATCACAACCCTATTCTGGTTCAGGAATAGTGTGGTCAGAATGAGCGACATAGAGACTTAGACTTCAGAGCTTCCAGAACTTAATTGGCACTATCACTGCCTTGACTTGCTGAGGAAGATTGTTTGGTAGATTGGGTATCTCCACCAATCTATGACATCTATCGTAATGAAAAGAGTTTATTGGAAGAGGTAAGTTTTGTGGTTGAAAAAGTAAAATTTTTTGAAAAAAAAAAATAATAATGACTACCATGTGTTTGATGAAAGCCTATAACATGGAGGATCTCAGTTGGGTAATGAGGAAATTAGTTATGTTGATTTCCTTGGGATTGAAAATTTTCTACCTAATTCTCCTAATAATAATTTGGATGTTGGTTTCAGTGTGTTAGATGACAATTTTATTTTTTGTGATCAAGAAAGAATTAATCCTTTTTGGGAGACTTTTACGGAGCATGAATTGGAGAAAACAAATTAAGGATGTGTGAAGATTGACTTATGTCCAGTTGGTGCAAAAAACTTCAGATCTAATATTCACAGTTATGTTGTGATGGGTTGCAAGTTGTTTCTCTTTTGGTATCAAGTTGCTTTGGTGTTGAGAAGTACGGGATAGAATAAATTGATTGGATATTCGAAAGATCAAGGCAAAGATGGTTCGCATTTTAGGACGAATAATTTCCAATCCAGTAAGACTAATGCTGGAGAATCAAACATAATATTTGAAAAATATTTTGTGAATAAGATCAGCACAAGAATGGAAAGAATCTTGCATAATATTTGAAGATTATTTCTTTGTCTACAAAAATTTACTGTCTCCAAGTTTATGGATATTTTTGTATTTTTATATTTTTTGTTCTCCAATTATTTTGCTTGGAGAATACTCAAAACCTAGCCTAAAGTAAGCTTGGCAATTTTGACACGACCCACGAATCCGACACGAATATATAGGGTTTGGGTTTAGGTTATAACCCGTTTCTGACCCGTCAACCCGTTTATGACTCTTTTATGACCTACCAACCTGTTTATGACCCATCAACCCGTTTATGACATATTTATGACGCGTTAATGGCACATTTTTTTACCAAATTAGTTAAACGGGTAGACACGCCAACCAAATGGGTTGACACGCTAACCCGAATTGCCAAGCCTAGCCTAAAGACATCTAGTCTATATTGATTTTAAATTCAATTTTGAAATATCAATAAAAATTTCACTCTTTCAAAGTTATTCTCTCTTTACTTCTTTAGGGCGAAAAGAATTTCTCTCTTCCCTACTCGTTATTTTATATTTTCCGGAGTTCACTTTTTAGTCTTCAATTCTTAGTTTATACTACTATCATACGCTGTTAGTTATGCTTGGCGTCAAACCCCATTAATTATTTTTAGGCTCTCCTTATGTGAGCACAAAAGTCTCATAATATGATATCATACGCTGTTAGTTATGCTTGGCGTCAAACCCCATTAATTATTTTTAGGCTCTCCTTATGTGAGCACAAAAGTCTCATAATATGAGCTACTAAAGACAATGAGGGTGAATTCACACCTCCTTCACATAACTTTGTTCCAAACTTCAAAAACCATACCTCTAAAAAAGTCGATCTCAAACTTTAAGGCATGTTTGAATAACAATTGTTTTTTTATTATATTATATTCTATTAAGATTTTATCCAACTTTTTATAATTTTGTTTTAGGTTTTCTAAACTATCTAAACATAACTTCAAAAAACTTCTCTCGGTATTCGCAATTTGAATATATAATACAACATAGTAAAATATAATACAAAAAAATCACACACCCAAATGAGCCTTTAGGTATTAATGGACACCGTGCAACTCCCTAGATATTACATGGCCCCTCAATCCAACAAAAACGAAGCAAAAATAACAGTAGCTTGCAATAGCAAGAACTGCCTTCATTGACAATCAACACGTGACCGGGACAACAACCAAAATAAATAAATAAATTAAAGTCTTAACCGCCCAAAGTTACAAAAATGTTATTCCATTGCAAAATTATGTCAAAAATTAATAGAAACAGAAAATCCAAGGCATACTATTTTATTGATAAATTAATTCGTTTTGTTTTGACTCTTCTAATATCTACATCAACTATCAAACGAACTCTTTCATACCTTAAAGTGGTTAAAACAAGACTTCCAACAAAATAAATGATGAATTTCTCACAAATAATTTAGTTGTCAACTTTGAAAAGAAAATTGCTGCGAATTCGAATTCAAATTCAAATTTGAAACTTTATGATTTAAATTTTTTAAAAGAGCGTAAATTACAATTTTAAAAGCTTATTTTTTGTATTTTTGTACTACGCCTATATGTTACCTTACTAATATATATCAATCTTGACACATTTATGAGATTGATAGATGTACTTTGGGAACACTGTGTGATAAAACACTTCGTTCCTACTTTTAATTGTTTTTATCTTTACTTCTTCCCTTTTATCTAAACATAGTACACAAAGAGAACAAGAAAATTATCTTCTCATTACATTTTAGTTGCCCCCCCCTAAAGAAAAATGAATTTCTGAAGTCCAACTCTGGCCTTACATTATGAAACCGGGCCGATCTAATGCCTGATGTCAAAAGCTTTTTTGGGGGCTAGAGGGAGGGATTGATTGTACTACCCCTTTTTGGCCATCACAATTATATATATATACAGGAAAAAGATCAAATAAATACATAAATTATGATGTTCAATTGTCGTCGTTAATAGGCACAGAAAATATGGTTCTAACAAACAGAACATAATATAAGGACGATGACAGAATTCTTGAACCCTGAAAAATTTTGAAAAAGAAAAAAATAAAAATAAAAATGAAAAATTAAGATTACATCTCTATCAACATAAATAACACGGCCCATGATACAAGAATTTCTAGACTTCTTGGACGTCTAACTATGAAGTGTGACAAAGGTTCTGAAAATTTTCTTCACAAAGAAAAAGGCAATCTTCAAAAACATTGTAGTTCAATGACAAAGGCAGGATTCTCAATAACATCAGAAGAGTGCATCTCCCATCTGCAGTAAAAGGAACTTCTGTATCAAATTATATGAAACCAAAGCCCCATATACAAATCCAAAGCAAAATGATACACCAAACAACATGAAAGTGAAAGCAACTAATGACCAAACAAGTGAAAATAATACACAACCAGCTTCACAATTATTCCAGGAAAGTATAATCATAAACCTACGATTCAAAAGATCAAAGTCCCCAAGCCCTAATTCCCCAATTGGAGATAGCTTTGTGCTTTAGTAGCTTGACCTCCAAGGTGGAAACAAAACCAAATAACAGAAGATTAATTTTCTTTCCGGCTCTCATAGGATAAGATGAGTTTAATTGCCACTAGCAAGTGTTATTAGTATCAGGGAGAAAGACCAAAACAGCTGGTGCTTTAGGGCCAGTCCTATATCAAAGTACAAATGCTATGGCATCGACAACTGAAGCTTCAATTTTAACAAACAGGAGTACTGCAAGCCCTGTGCCTAATCAAACAAGAGTACGACATTTTTAAAGCAAGAAAAATACATTATAAGATAGGAATTTTGGAGTCCCAATCCTTTTTCTTTTTTTTTTTGTATTTATGTCGGTCTGGGTAACTAGGATTAGAGTTAGTCAAGTGCTATGATTAATTGTTAACAGAATTCAAAGGTTTTATGTTCCCATATATACCCGAATGACATGTCAAAAGTAGCATGTGTCCTTTGTTGCCATGCAAAGGTGTCAATGCGATGTCTTTTAACCGCCACTTTCTTCCAATTTTTTTTTTTTTTTTTTTTATAAGTAAAAAAATTGCATTAAAAAAGCGTAAGGTGCCTCTAAGTACACGGAAAATATACACAGGAACAACTCAGCTAGCCCACATAATCTAATTTTATTTTTTACATAGTGACTGCCAAAATCACCCATGGAAAGAGAAAAGGAAAGAAAAGCAAAAGGAAAACAACATGGTATTCACAATTCAGTGTCTTTTTGGGCAGATTGAGATAAAAGGCATGAAACACTGCTATTTCATTAGTCGGATGGATGGCTAATTTCCCACCAATAGGTGGAACCACTTCAATTACATCAGAGCTTCTACATGTCTCAGGTTAAGAGAAGATATGGGGGCCTACAAAGCCATAAAACAAAGAAGAAAACAATAACAAGAGCAAAAGCAACAAATGAGAAGGATGGTGTGTAAGGTTAAGTCAGCTTTCTTATTTTACCAATACCATGGAGGAATTGAAATCATGATAAGTGAACTAATATTAGTAGTTCAAAAAAGAAATAGAAGAATGAGTAACATGCAAAAAGAGCAGTGGCATCAAACTACTTGTAAGAAATGCCATTTTTCAAAAATGAAAGTGAATTTTAAGCAAACTTATAAACTAAATGAAAACAGAATGGAAGCAACAAGGTGAGTGATCAACAAGAAAGGAAGCATCATGCATCATACAACCATAAGCAATGGAGAACATATGGTATCAATGACCCAGCACAAGCAAACTGGTAGTTATATATATATATATATATCAGGTTTTCCAGTCTTGGTTCAAAAGTGAATTAAGTAGATCCCCATCTTGAAGTGGTAAGCAAAATAAAGGAGATGATATCCGAGACATTATGCTAGATGTTAATCCCATTCCAAATATTCATGAAAGAACAAGTCTCCTTAACATTAGTTTTGCTCTCTCGTCTCCCTCTCCAATAGTCCCCCCCCCCCCAAGAAAAAAGCCACTGATCTTCGCTGGGGGGAGGCTCTCAAGCCGCCCTCCCCCGGCTCTGTTTTCTCCCATTAGTCTCTTTGGGTTAAGGGGGTTTTTGTTCCTCCCTAGGGCTATCCTTGTAGAGGTTTGAGTCTCCCAACCTCTAGGGTTGTGGAGTTTTTGTCCCCCCCGGTAAAGATCCGGTTGTGGGTGTGTTTCCTCCTAGTCCCTTTTGGGCTATGGAGGTTTTAGGTTTTTGTTTTCTGACAGGAAAGCTTGCTCGTGAGGTGCTGTAAGGGGAGTGGGCCGTCCCGACGTGTCAACGGTGGATTTTGGCTGAGTCTTCATTTTTCACAACTTTTGAGACCAGATCTGTGCTTTTTCACCGTCTTCTGCTTGACACGCACCCTCCAGCCGCTTTCGCCGTCGTCTTCTAGTTCAGGAACCGCTTGCTACAGTGGTGCTAAGGTTCCGTGCTCAGCACGTGGTCACCACGCACCTGGATGTTTTTTCACCTGGGGCCACGCTTGATGACCACGTTCCATTTCCTTTTGCTGTGGCTGGTGGCGATCGTGGGAAGCTGGTGAATGTTGGCTATGGGGCTCTTTCGTAGCGACGCGTGTGCCACACGCGCCGTCACTAGTGGCAGTTTCTCCAGAGGGCAGTTCTGTATGGGTTTTTCATGTTTTGTTTTGTTGCTTTTCAATTGGCAGGTTGCTTTGTGGTTATTAACCTGGTTTTTGCTTTTAGCCCATAATGTGTGACCTACTCCCAAATCAAGAAAAGTTTTATGTTAACGCAGAGACATCATTTTGGTTGGCTAGGTTTTATTTGTAGCAATCTGTCTGTATTAGTCTGAATCTTGTTTTGACTGAGGTTGGGTGCACACCTTTATGGTAGTGGAATATGTACACATTTATTGTGGTGTCTTATGTACACCTATATGGTGGTTATTATGTACCCTTCTTCATGATTAATGAAAGTGTTAACTTTCCTTCAAAAAAAAAAAAAGTCTCCTTAACATCAGAAGAGTAGCACAATCATAAATAAACGCCAATAATAGAGAAGCTGATGAGCTTTTTTAAGGAGTATTATGCATACAGAAAGGTTACAGTACCAGGCATACGGAATTCAGAAAACACAAAAATATGGAGTTCTCTTTTAAAATGATTTTGGTGCAGCATACCTTAGATAGTCTCCTCCCCCCCACTAAAAACAAATATTAAAAAACCAGCAGATGACCTGGTTGTACTCTAGTTGCCCGGATGGACCCGTTTAGCCTTACGACGTGCATTGTTGGTATGAGCATTCCGAGTAGGTTTCTTTGCCTTTTTGCTGCAGAGATCAGGCACATAAAATAATGTCACAAAATTCAACAGTTACTAAAGAAACAAAGTACAAATATGTTTCTAAACCTTGATAAGAAGAAAGAAAGAGCAGAATTAAAAAGAAAAGCTAATTCAGAAACTGACCAGAAAATAGCAGAACCAATTCTAAAGAGAAAGATGATGGGCAGGGCCAACAAAGCAGAAGCCTGTACCATTAGGATCACCAGTAAATCATGTGCTCAGTGTCAATTAATCTAAATAAATAATTAGATTTGAGTTTAAAAAAGAAAAATGTATATGCACAAATCTTACATACCACAAACCACTCCAACTCTTTGGTGGCAAGAGGTCTCGTCAGCTCATGCCTTTTCAGCTTCTCTTGCACAGTGGCTTGAATCTTAACAAAGCACAAGAAAATATTATAATGTGTTACAAACTCTAAGAAAACGACTGTTGATTGTGCAAATGATATTTTATGCGTGAACTGTGTGACATGAATTGATTGTCCAAATGATATTTCATAGGGATGCATAGTATGTTTTCAATGATAGCCTTACCACGTTTTCACAAAGAAGTTACCATATGTTTATAAAGCTTTAAGAAAGGAAATAACAAAATGCTATGCAGTAATAGGTATTATGTAGTATAAACAGTAAAGAAAGCATAAATCGTAATAGGAAACACAAGTACCGCATGTGAAATATTTAAGCATTAGGAGGCAATGCAACACATCGCAAAGGGTGTGGCCTCATTTGGCAATGTCCAAGGCCGTTAGCCCCAAGTAAAGGGGGCTAGGCCTAAAGATTTTCAAAGATAGAGTATATACGGACTGCTCCTTGCTGAAAGGGGATGCGCAGGACACACAACCTAGGCTCTAGGGATTAAATAGAGCACAGAAAAAGGAATACTACAAAGAACAAGATAGAAAACACAGAATATAGACAGTAAAAAATAGTACAAACAATAAAGCAAACAAAAACTAGTAACAGAATTTTATAATATTAAGAAATGTTTTAGTTCGAAGATGGTCATGTTTTTAGTAAAGTGTCATCCGTTGCCGAAAGAAATAAGTCTTAGCAAAGTGATTTTTATGATTTTAGTAAAATGCTATTTGTTTACTAAGGAAATGTTTTCAGAAAATGACGTAACGGTTTCCATAGAGTTTTTTTATTTTTTATTTTTTATTTCTATTTTTAGTTAGGTTCACACATGAATAATTATGAGAACACTTCACTTATGCTCCATTTGTTTTGATGTGAAATGTTTTCCGTTGTAAGATATTTTCAGGGCGTAGAAAACATTTTCCAGCGTTTGGCACGAACGGAAAATCACAGATATTTTTTATATTTTCATTCAATCATATTAACCTATAAAAATCAATTTTTATTCACAATATAAAAATATTAATATAAAATAATTGCTTAGTGATGGTCCGATGGTGGTCCATGAGTATCTCGGTGGTGGTTCAGCAGTTGTCCAAGTGTGGCTCGGTGGTAGTCTAATGGTGGTTTGGGGGGCTCAACGGTGGTCCGGGGGTGGCTCAGTAGTGGTCCGGGAGTGGCTCGGCGATGGTTCGAGGGTGGCTCGGCGATGGTTTGAGAGTGTCTCGATGATGGTCTGAGGGTGACTAGGTGGTGGTTCTAGGGTGGATCGGTGGTGGTCTGGGGGTGACTCGGTGGTGATCCGGGGAGGCTCAGTGATGGTCCGCAGTTGGCTCAGTGATGGTCTAGGGTGACTCGGCAAAGGTCCAAGTGTGGCCTAGAAATGGTCCAGGGGAGGCTCGACGATGGTATGGGGGTGGCTCAGTGATATAGGTAGCTTGGTGATGGTCCAGTGTGGCTTGGCAATAGCCCTGTGGTGGCTCAATGGTGATCCGAGGGTGGCTCAGTGTTGTCCAGGGGTGGCTTGGTGATAGTTCGGGGGTACCTCAATGATGGTACAACAAAGTGGCTCGACGATTGTCCAAGGTGGCTCGACAGTGGTCCGGGAGTAAATCGGTGGTGGTCCGAGAGTGGCTCGGTGGTGGTCCAAGGTGGCTCGACGGCTGATCGGGGGTGGATCGGTGATGGTCGGGGGTGGCTCAGTGGTAGTCCGGGGGTGGCTCGATGATGGTCTGTGGTGATTTGGTGGTGACCCAACAGTGGCCCGGGTTTGTCTTGGTGGTGGTCCAACGATAGACTAGCGGTTTGAGAATGAGAAACTCAAACTCGAAAAATGATTTATGGAATTTAAAAATGTAAATCATTTTCTGAAGCTAAAGAAGCTTTTTTAAAAAAAATATTTTCGGTTTGACTATTATTTTCGGTTGCATCAAACATCGGAAAATAAAAAAACTATTTTTTAGAAAATATTTTTTGCTGAAACAAACGGAGCATTAATCCCTCTGAACTTCCATCACTTTTGCAATTTCCTTTCAAAGTTCAAAAACTCTCAATTTAGTGTATTGAACTTTTAAAAACTTACAATCTCACCCCTCCATTAAATCATAACAAAAGGGTGAGAAATTCTCGAAATACCCTCATTTAAAAAAAAATAATAATAATGTAATTTAAGGGTAACTTTGTAATTTTTGAAGTTTACAGGGGTGTAAGAGTCATTTTACCCTTTGATCGTCTGATTTAACCCCAAACCTTAACGAGTGGGGTGAGATTGCAAAAAAATTGAAAGTACGATACATTAAATTGAGAGTTTAACTTTGAAGGGAGATTGTAAAAGTAATGGAAATTCGGATAAGTTATTGAAGTTTCCCCAATAATTATATAATGCTCATAGTAATTTGCGGTTGATTAGAGTATTAAAGTGTCCCACATCACTAAGATTTCCTTCACCTTGGCACTTTATAAGTCATGGTGTCCCCTCCTCTCTCAAGGCGTCTCATGTATTTGTATGAGTGATGGGAAAACGTTTTAAATTTATCTGTTGTTCTAGTCCAATGGTATGTGTTAATTATGTTTCTGCTGTCAAGTGATAGAATAGCATACTTAAAGGTCAAAAGAGTAAGAGAGTAGCACGCCCAATACTAATTTATAGAATTATTAGTCTAGGGCATTACAGTGTGTTTGTGTGCGCCCTTGTATTTGCCAGAGACAGAAAGGGAGAATGAGAATTTGGGGGTGGAAGGAATGGCATGGATCCCACAAACATCTAGGAGCCAGCAACACCAAACCAGCCCAACCAGGAATTTGAAAGAAATCAAATTTCATTAGAAAGCAAGGGCTCAACCCAAGTTTCCCCAATAATTATTTAATGCTCACAAAAATAATAGGTGATAGAATTAAGATAGTCTCATATGGGCACTAGCAACCTCGCAATGGAGTAATAGGTGATCAACGGACTCCCCAATCTTCTTACACGACCAACCACTATGATACACCACTTCCTCATATTATCTATAGTGAGAATCTTCCCTAACTAGCCAACCAAGCAATGAACGTCACTCTCAATGAAACCTTATTCCGCCATATACTCTTCCAAAGAAATAGCACTGCTTTGGAAGTTTTAGGACATCAAAACCTCCATCCCTTCCCCCCCAACCCCAAAATAGAAAATAGTGAGAGAGAGAGAGAGAGAGAGAGAGAGAGAGAGAGAGTGAGAGAGAGAGAGAGAGAGAGAGAGAGAGAGAAGAAATTAGCATCATAAATATTTAGCATATTATTTTTCTAATTGGTAATTTACATGAACACTTCACCCAAATGAACCCAAAACCTTACCCTCCATCCCATTTCTTTTTTGACAAGGTCGGTCAAATTTTATTATAAAAAAAAAAATTAAAAAAAAAATGAAAAGAAAAAAAAAAAGGCATGTTGCGCCCTTGAGTACACAAAGAATATACAAAATGAACACCTAGAAAGAGGAAAACAAAAAGGAAACAAAGAACCACAAAAACCCAAAACAACACCCATAGCGAAACCCCCACCCTAACTCTTGAGACCCACCACAACTAGTAGAAAACACCCCCAACAACACAGCCCAAAACCTCATAATACTAACATAGCCCTCTTCCCTTTGCCACGACTAGAGCCTTCATAATTAATGGAACAATCCAAGTTTTTGAGTTCCCTTTTGCTTTTAGTGCCATGTTTGGAACGAGTAGTCGAGACCTCTTGACAATGTTCCTTATCAAGGCTTGTCAAAAGACCCAGTAACTGTTTCCCATCACCTCCACAAGAAATTTACAATAAAGGGCCAATCTCCATCGCACATTGCATAATCTCGGATTCCTCTACGTGCTGAACCCCAAACTCCCTCTCGCACTGAACCCCATGTTGATCAAGGACCACCAAATCTGTCAGAGGAAACTGCCCATCGCACATTGCACAATCTCGGATTCCTCTACGTGTTGAACCCCGAACTCCCTCTCATGCTGAACCCCATGCTGATCAAGTACCACCAAATCTGTCAAAGGAGACTGTTCAACCGAACGAGACATGGGGACAAACTAGGCCCATCACTTCCGGAGTAGGCTAGACCGGCTTAGGCACAGCCATGAATCACCACTGAGTAACTCGACCTAAGAAACCCCCTCCGGACAAACCCTTTGTCGATTGAACTCGACTCATTAGGACATGGGCAACCTCCAACGAAGCACAACAGGCAGAGCACTGATCACCGACATAGCCTTAGCGATCAAACTATCATCCACCTTTGATAACCTATTGGCCTTGGATTTACGATTGTAGAACTTCAAGGGCTTCAATACCGAACACTGCCTTGGTGAGATCAATGCATTCTTCAGCAAAAACTCGACTACTGCCAACGAGGCTGGAGTATAATGGAACCACGGGCTTAGCCTAGGCACGTCGTACCAGTCCCAACCTGTCAGATATCTTCAAACGCGAACGACGATAGTAGAACCACCTTCGGCGAAGCAACCAAGATCAAAACAACCTCCGACAAAGCAAAAACAAGGTTAGGAAAGCTCGAGGCCCTACAACCTTCATCCAAACCCAAATAAGACCCGACCTTGGAAAACTGGATCTTGGGCTTGCGTTCAGAGCCATGATTTGTGACTAAACCCAGCCTCTTAGAATTGGGCTTGGGCTTGGGTTTCGGCTTCGGCTTAGGCTTCAAAATAGTGTCCTTTTCAGTTACAACCCAATCTTTAAAGCCTAGCCCAAACAAGTCCAACCCTTCATATACGCATTGTAAGGCCCGCTCCACCTCCCCTTTTAATTGTTCAAGCTTAACCATCCACGCCCAAAACAATCCTAACTTATCACTCTTTCCACCCTGCGCAGCCTCGTCAGTAACTGAAACACCAGAAGGGACAAAAGCAGAAGCAAAACCTCAAGCGTTGCCTTATGCCACACGAATAGGAGAAAAACAGCAGAACCTTGATCTGTGAAATCAGCCTCTAACGCATACTGAGCCTTACCCATCAGTTCAAAGGCTTTAAACTTCTTCCCTTTGCCCAAGGGTAAACTAGGTTTCCCCGCTACAGGAGCCACCTCTGCATACGAAGGTTGATGTCCACCCACGATGAGCTCAAGACCAAAACCACCGAAATCGCAAGAAACCTCCACTCCATCACCCTTGGACAACGGCCCTTCCGGCTCCTGACCCAATAGCAATTGAAGATGGGTTTGCGAACAACCACCATGGCTCTTCCCGAAAAAAGAATCGATTGTGGTCATCAGCTTCCCAATTCCTTGACGAAAATAACGCCTTGTCTAGGTTGGAGCTATGAACCTTATTATTTTGAAAAGGTTGGAGTCCAACGTCCTCCCTTGCTTGCCAACACACCTCTTCCAGCCCTACTTTTCACGACCCTCCGGGACAATAATGAGACCTTTACAACCACCCAGGGCGTACTCCCCAGCTCCAAATAGCGATATGCTTCATTAGCACCTCTCTGAGCAAAGAAGGCCCTATTCCCATCCCTAGAAGACTCGGTGAAAGCTTGATCCTAAACCATAAACACCATCTTCTCCACCACTTTCTTTAACCACTCAACACTATATTTCCCCTCCATCATAACCCTAGAAATCCCTTTTCTTCTCTCAACCAGCCTCAATATTGAACCCCATGCCGGTACGGAGAACTCAAAAAACTTTTGATTCAACGAAGAACCAACAGACGAAATCCATCTACCCCACCCCACCAATAGCTAATAACAAAAATGAAACGAACAAAGACAGGAACCACACCAGACTACACCGAGAACTACATCCCAAAACACCACGGCCTAAGGGTGACGACTCAATGGAGATATAAGGCAGGACGTGCCTCTGTTGAGGGCGAGAGAGAGAGAGAGAGAGAGAGAAAGAGAGATCTAGTATTTCTCTGTCTAGTACTCTTTCTAATTTACCGCCATATTATTTGTATCCGATGTTATTAGTTGAAACAAAGTATACCTTTATGGAGACATTATTGAAAAGGTATAGTACTAGCAACAGTTTCTCTTAAATTTCTCCTACATTTACAGAACAAAACTACATTTTACTTCTTTATTCAAATACACTCCACAATAACTTCCTTTATCCTTTCCCCATACCATTTAAAGATTCTTTCAAATCAATGTTAGGGGAAAGAGAGACAAAAAAGAGGAAAGAAAAAGCCTTTTTTTTTTCTTAATAAAATAAGGATAAGGGAAGCAAAAGTGCTTTCCAAAGCTTTCTCTTGGTTTAGGGATGGGAAGGAGAGTCTGCTGCAGGTGGGATTTTAGGGATTTTCCCTTCATTTATAGAAGGGAATGGGGTTTAGAGAGTCTGCTATTAGTGCTCTTATAAGGAGAGGAAATTTCATTAGAATTAGAGGCTTATTAGCATAGTATTTATAATACCTTCTCCTATCATTCTCCTACAACGTACGTCTAAAGTAGTTCTGCACAAAATCATTCATGAGGGGGATGCTAGTGAGTAGATATAGAACATGTTATCAATAATAAACATCAGGCCCAGGGAATACTTAAGAATTTTTAAGAATACTTCAGCAAATTTGACCTATATAAGCAGTAAACTCTAAACAATAGAAGCTAATTTTACCAAAACTAGCTGAAATGCCCAAAAAAGAAGAAAGAAAGAAAACTTTTATCTTATGTAGAGCACTTTCTTAATCTTATACACTTTCTAAAGTAACTATTTTCCAGAGTTTACCATCAACACTAAAAGGGAAAAAAAATAATGACTGAATGCCATCAGAAAGACAGCAACAAATCTTAAGGAGCATGGATACCTTAATATAAGTGAAGAGCTAAAACAATAAAGGACAGCAGACTGATACTGATACCTGATGATGGTAAGTAGTTGCGGACTTTAGAAACTTCCCATAAGCATTAATTGCTTCCTTTATATAGGGCTTTATAGTCACCCGGACTTGATCAACATGAGGTTTTGTCACAGTAGCAATCTGATCAATGTATGGCTTGCTGACCCTTTTAGCTTCCTGTCACCCATTAAAAAAAAAAAATCAGATTCATGTTAGAACAGATAAACAAGTTGGACACCATGAAATACAATACATACCTGGAAGTAAGGATCAACAAATTCTCGCACTCTGACAACATGTGGAGTAACTGCAATCTTTGATGCCTCATAAACTTCAATACATTTTTTAGTTAGTGACTGGACATGTGGTTCACCATTTGTTTTTACCACAATCCACTGTTCCTTTATAGTCGGGACCCATTTCTTCAAGCGACAAACAGAGAATGAGAAGAATACACACCCAGATTAGTCATTTCTTACCAACAAAAAAAAAAAAAAAATCCCTTTCGAGAAGAGTAAGGGGAAAGCTTGGGATGTGTGTGTGTGTGTGTGTGTGTGTGTGTGAGAGAGAGAGAGAGAGAGAGAGGGGGGGGGGGAGGAAGGGAAAAGGGGGGAAGTGGGAGGGGAAGCAGATCATGTAGCAAATGCTAACAACCCAACACCATTAACTCACTTCATAACTTCTCAAATAACAAACCAAAATGGCTACAACAAATTCAGGTCTCAACTAGAAATACTGGAAGTCACGAAACACACAAAGCACAAAAACAGGTTTATGAAAAGACAGCTTACAGTTTTAATTGTTTCTATGTGAGGTTCAGCCCATTTTCCAGCTTGTGCCTTTTTCTCCACAGCCTGGAACAAATTTGAAACATTGGGTTGACATAATATGCGCATTCAATACAAAATCAAACTAGTAACACCAACTCCAAAACAAAATAGTGACACCCATTACATAGTCAAAACAGTGTGCCACATTTAACAAGAAGACTAATAAATAACCACATAGCAACCAGGATAAAAAATACCATCTGAATCAGCAAATCTATGGCTGGTTTCCCATGCTCATTCCAATATGTCTCCATGAAGGACTGCAAGAAGTTTTGCTTTCAGCGCTCATATGAAGAATCCTAATTGTGCAAAACACAACTGCACTAAGTTTACCTGGCAACGGACAAAATGTACAGCAAGCCAAGGTGGAAGCCATGCACCATGAACCTGACACAATTTTTATTAGTTTTGCAATCAAATTCCAGATTTAACTCCGTTCATAGTATACAAAATATCAGAGAAGACAACAGCTGCAACCATGCAAGATATCATGCATTGATGAGCTTCTGGTAATGTCAGATAGAATTACGTTACACCACTCACAGAACATTGCCTGAATGCCTAAACCATGTACACCACAAGTCCATATAATCGTAACAGCATATAAGCTTTAAACTCTTGTGGGTAAATATAAGTGGTAACCTCTGACAATGAAGTCCAAGATAAGTTCCAGTTGTGCCATCATGTGGCGTATTCAAATTTTCTATGACCTTATTAGATGTTTTTTTAATGCACATGTGCTCAAGTTTCACATATATTTGGATACACTATAAATTAATTTCCAATACTGACTTATGCTTCTGAGCCCTTCAATATCATATAGCCTAAAAATCTGAATCAAACAGATTCTTCCATAGAATTAGATCCCAGACAAGTGACTTAAACTAATCCTAAGGTTCCAAGAATGAAAGCCTTGCTAAAACTATAAGTATTATGATGGCATTTCCCAAATTTTCTGGCTGGGAGATATTTTAAACAGATTCAGTCCATCCCCCTAAAACTTAGTGAAAAACAGTATTTAAAGCAAGAGGTCAAGTACAGAAGTGACAAGCATGCCCTAAAACTTTCTGAGTGCATTATACAAGTAGCCTACAGGGAGGTAGAGAGCATCACAAACTAAGTTTAATTCTTACCTCCATTAACTCTTTAGCTTTTGAAGTGACCTCAGACTTTGCCTTAATCATTTTTTCCTAACAAGATTCCAAAAAGAAAACTGTACATAAGAACCATCATCAAGAATCTGAAATAATATGAGCTTTATCAGAATTAACTTAGATACCTCAGCAACTTTAAGATCCCGTTCAATTTTACGAATTTTTGTCTTCTGTTCATCATTAACCTTTAGGAGCTGGAAAGAAAGAAAGAAAGAAAAGGAAAGGGAAAAAATAAAAAATAAATAAATAAAAATAAAAAAAACAATCATTTTCTGGGCAGATCTATACCATATTCTTGCATGACATTGTCAATAATTTTTTCTTTTCTTTTTTTCTTTTTCTTTTTTTATGAATAACATTATCAAGAAAAATATTGAACTGCATAAAACTGGAATCAAAAAGGAATATGTAACATTATATACGGTTACTTGAACAGAACAAAAATTAAAAACCAAAATAATGCACTAAACCAATTTCAAGCGCAGGGAACCTCCCAAATTTGCTTATAACTTCAATACCAACAAACAAAAAGTGTACTTCCAACAGAAAGTATGCTTCCTCACAAATAATTATCAAATAGTCACTCCTGCCTTAAGACATGAATATACATCCTCTCAGAATATGACCTTTACCCCCATATAATTGTAAAAATATCCACTAGTACAGCCACCAAAAACAATAACGCTGCGTTTGTTTTGGCATAAATCGTCTTTTCGAAAATATTTTTCTTATTTTCCGGTGTTTGGTGCATATAGAAAATAAGGTCAACAGAAAATGATTTTTGGGTCAACAGCAAATTTTCCATTGTAGGTAGGGCTGGAAAAACGGGTTTGGGTTGACCTGCCAAACTGTTAAGGTCAACCCAAACCCGACACGTTTAGCTAAACGGGTCAAACGATTAAACCTGAACATGACGCGCTAATTTGCCGGGTAACCCAACAAACCCGTTTAGCTAACAGGTCGCTTCGGGTTGGCACAACCCGCCTAACCCGATCCCCCTTTTTTTTAAAGCATGAAGAAAAATCTAGGATAACCAAAAATGGGAATCCCGATGCCTCTTTAGATTCCGGTCCAAATGCAACAATTTCAAGAGATTCCAGTCCAAATGCAGCAGTGCTCAGCTTCATATAATTTCAAGTATCCTCGAATAGGTTACTTTACAAATACGGAACAAGTTTCAGAGGATTTTCATTTTCCGTTAACAGCTAGAAGGATAACACATTTGGCTTCAGCAGCACATGGAAGATCGCTGTGATTTCAAGAGACTCCAGTCGAAATGCAGCAGTTTTCAACTTCAATTAATTTTAGTACGCCTCAAGCAGGTTACTCAATGAATGTGGAACAAGTTTTAGAGGATGTGCAGTTGCCGTTAAAAATCAGTGCTAGAAATGAATGCTTTGTATGATTGATGGGCGCTTGAAAAATCCAACAAAAATATTTGGTAGAAATATGATTGGTTAAAGCTACAAAAATATGATTGATTCGGTGCTAGGTTTTTAGTTTTTAAAAACGGGTTTGCGGGTTAATTCGTTTAACACATTTATTAAACGGGTAATAAACGGGTTGATCCATTTATGACCCGAACCCGTTTAACCTAAACTCAAACCCTATAACTTTGTGTCGTGTTTGTGTTGGATTCGCAGGTCATATCAAAAATTGACAGCCCTAACTATAGGGGAGGGAGGAGGGAGAGATGGCTTATGCCTCTCAAGAAACGTAGATTCTTTTTTGATAAGTAAAATTTTATAGAAAAGAAAGCGTACGGCGCCCCTACGTACACATGAAGTATACACAGGAGAGCCAAAGCTGACCCGAACAAAAACCCAACAAAAAGACCCCAAGACAAAACCTAAAAACCGAAATAACACCCAAAAGACAACCTACAAAAGAACCCAAGCAACGCACCCAAAAAAAAACCAAGAAAAACCTAAAAACTGAAAAAGCACCAGCGAACAACCCACAAGAACCCCCAAGGTATACAACCCTACGACCTAATGGCCTTGTCTTTCCTACACCTCGAAGAAGCTTTAATGTCTCCGTAATTGACGAAACTTTGTAGATTCCGAAGCTCCCTCTTACTTTCGTGTTTCTTGCGCTCTATCATCTTGCCCCAGATTTCAATGAGCCTCTGTCTCTGTTCCTCAGTCACCCCCGGATACATCTCAGAGATTCTCCCCCAAAGCTCTGCCTCCTCCTTCCAAGCCTCCTTCTCCCAATTCTGGTCGCAAACAAAAGGAGGATCCTTCACCTCTGGAGGCTCTAAAACCTTCTTCAAAGGGAGCTCCCTCTCCGGGGAGCCAAACAAGGTTTTGGCTTTTTTGGAAGCCATGAAAGGTCCTCCCTTTTCCGGCCCTAGTCCTAGGGTGGAGCTATCTTCTGAACCTCCAATAAAGCAGACTCCTTCGCATAATCCATTTCAACAGTTGGGTGTAGACAACAGAGAGGGAGACGGTCATGCTGAAGCCATTCCTTCAACCGATGAGGAAGGGGCTAGGGTGGTTCAGAGAAAGAAGAAGACACTGCTCTCTCTCTTGTGGGTATGGAAGGGTAAATTCAAGAAGGTTTTAGGGGAATTGGACCAGACCATAGCTTCATTTTGGGCTAGCCTAGTAAGGTTGGGGATGCAGTCTGGGCTGGGTCGCGCACGCAAGCTTGTTACCATCCACAAGCCTTGCCAGATTGTTTCCAAATAGACTTGTAAGCCTAGTCCCAACTTCAGGGATGGGTCTGACCCGAATGGGTATTAGCCGAAGGAGTTGTCGAAGGAGTCACCAGAGCTTTCAGATTAGGTTTTCGAGAATACTAGATACGTCGTCAGATGATCTGACGGAGGTGTCGATGGAGCCATCTCGTCAGCAGGTTTCATCCAAACAATGCCGAAATCTCAAGACTCGGTCTTTCCTTCCATAGTGACAGCGAGACTCAGTTATGCAAGGATACACAAACCAGCTATAAGTACTTTCCGACGAGGCTTTCTTAATTCTCGGCAGCTAGTAGTTACGGGTAAAGCTCTGTCCACTCGAATGTTTCTGGGTTGGTTTTGAAAGATACGAACCCAGGCAAGATTATAGATATGGCTTCGTCTCCATCCGTAGCTAGGACTTCTAACACAGTGCAAGCAAACGATGTGTGTGTCCCTCGGAAGGTAAAGGGTAAATGGGAGATTCAAAACTTGGAGTGCTCCATCAACTATGATACAAAGGGTGCATCCAATAGGCAGGGGAAGGGCAAATTTCAAGTTGTATAACGTTGAGGGCTTTGGGGGTTTTTTTGGGGCTTTGTTGTTTCGTGGGGTTTGGGTTTGAAGGTTTGTGGGTCTTGGGTTGGGGTGTTTGGGTTTTCTTGTTTTGGAGCCTTTTGTGTATACTGCTTGTATATTCAGGCGCGCCTTTCGCTTTTAATAAATTATTATTCATCAAAATATATATATATATATATATATATATATATATATATATATATATATATATATATATATATATATACAAGACTATTGGTACAACAAAAAATAAGAAGCAAAGAAAAAAGCAACTTATACAAAAATAAACTCTTCAAACATTTTGAAGAAAAGCCACATGTAATTTTTTCAAAAATCAAATCAAAGAGAAAGGAAAAAAAAAAAAATTTGAACAAGAGAGGAAAAAAAATTTCCCCAAGTATCAAGAGCGTCTAAGAGAAAGAACCAATTCAATATAATTAGTAGAGAAGTATCCTCCTAAACATTAGTTCCACAAATCTTTGAATGCTACATATAAGCTTATTAAACAGTGGTGGGATTCTTATCGTTTTTATGGCACCCCCTGTTTTATCCTTGCTAGCAAATTAAAACAGTTAAAGGTTGACTTGATTCACTGGAACAAAGAGGTCTTTGGGAATATCGAAGATCAGAAAAAGGCCTTATTGGAATAAATTCAATCTCTTGATGGTTTTGAAGAGGATAGAGAGCTGGCAACAGAGGAGAGAGTTAGGAAGGAAAAGGCCAAAAATGATTTGGCAGAAGTGGCCCCTATGCAAGAAATCAGTTGGAGACAGAAATCTAGGGCTATTTGGCTTAAAGAAGGAGACAATCACACAGGGTTCTTTCATTTTCTTGCTAATTCTAATAGAAGACACAACTTTATCTATAGCTTGTGCATCGATGGAAATGTCACTTCCGAGATAGAGTTGATCAAAGAATCTATCACCCAATATTACTCAACCCTCCTAACCGAATCAGCTACTTGGCGTCCTTCTTTAGATGGTTTGGCGTTCCCTTGTTTAGATTCTTCCGAAGCGGTTTGGCTGGAGAGACCATTTCAAGAGGAGGAGATTTACCAAACCTTGTTGAGTATGGAGGTAGACAAAGCCCCGGGTCCAGATGGCTTCTCCATTGCTTTCTTTCGTTCTTGTTGGTCCATCGTGAAGGCTGATCTTATGAATTTCTTTCATAATTTCCATGAGCATGAGAGGTTTGTGAAGAGTCTTAATGCCACTTTCATTTCCCTCATTCCAAAGAGGCTTGGTCAATTGGAGGTAAGGGACTTTAGACCTATCAGTCTGATAGGGAGTGTTTACAAAATCCTGGCTAAAGTTCTAGCGAATAGATTGCAGCCTATAGTGGGAAACCTTATTTCCAATAGCCAAAATGCTTTCATTGGGGGGCGTCAGATTCTAGACTCTATTCTTATAACCAATGAATGTCTAGACAGTAGATTGAGATCAGGAATTCTTGGGGTTTTATGCAAACTTGACCTGGAAAAAGCTTTTGATCATGTTAATTGGGGCTTCTTTTCTATATTCTAAGGTGTATGGGCTTTGGCCCTAAATGGAGGAAGTGGATTTCAGCATGTATTTCCACGGCTCGCTTCTCGATCCTGATCAACGGCAACCCGCATGGCTTCTTTGGTAGTTCGAGGGGTCTTCGCCAAGGGGATCCTTTATCTCCGCTTCTCTTTGTTTTAGTCATGGATGCCTTCAGTAGGATGCCTTCTAGAGCAATGGAGGGGAGCTTTCTTTCAGGCTTCCAAGTTGACAATCGCAACAACTCCCCCTTGGAGATTTCACATCTATTGTTCGCAGATGACACTCTTATTATGTGTGATGCTGACATGGATCAAATTCATAATTTGGACCACATTCTTCTGTGCTTTGAGGCCATCTCGGGTTTAAAGGTTAACCTTCAAAAATCCAAGTTAGTTGTAGTGGGGGAGGTCCCATTCATTGAGGGGCTGGCAAACATCCTCGGTTGTAATATCTCTTTTCTTCCGTTGCGTTACTTGGGTCTTCCTCTTCCTGCTCCCTTCAAATCTTTAGCCATTTGGGATGGGGTAATTGAGAAAATAGAAAAAAGGCTAGCGAGTTGGCAGAAGATTTACTTGTCCAAGGGAGGACACCTTACTCTCATCAAGAGTACGCTTTCCAGTATTCCCACTTATTTTCTTTCTCTCTTCCCTCTACCAGCTGGCATAGCTAAAAGACTTGAGCGTTTTCAGAGAGATTTTCTGTGGGATAGTCCAGGCAGGGAACACATTTTACATTTGGTAAACTAAAAGATTGTTTGCTCCCCAATTGCGAGAGGGGACTTAGGCATCAAAAACCTTACTCTATTTAACAAAGCTCTGCTCGGTAAATGGCTTTGGAGGTTCGGGAATGAACTAGATTATTTATGGAGGCAGATGATTGTTTCAAAGTACGGGATCCAGAGAGGGGGCTGGTGCTCTAAGGAAGCACGAGGTTCTTATGGGGTTAGTCTCTGGAGGTATATTAGGAAAAATTGGGGAGCTTTTTCCAATTATATTTCCTTTAAAGTTGGGGATGGCCTTCACATCCGTTTCTAGAATGATAATTTTTTTTTTATAAGTAAGAAGACTTTATTAATGAAAGCGTAAGGCGCCCCTAAGTACACAGACAGTATACATAGGAAAGACCAAAGCTAACCCACAAAAGCACAAAAAAAAAAAAAAAAAAAAAAAAAAAAAAAAAAAAACCCAATAAGAATAACACAACCCATCACCCACCACCCACCAAGAAACCCAACTAAGAACAATACAACCCTCCCCAAAAGCCCTTCCAAGGCCCAATCCAAGGGAGAACCATCCCAAAAATCGTCTTCCTCCTCCTCCCAAACTACCATCTCCCCATTATGATCAAAGCCGATAGGCCAACTCTGAGATTGGGAGAAACCATTTCCCTCAACGGAACAAGGAAAGATGCAGCCTCTCGGAGGAGAGGAAGGACCAACCTCCCCAACGTCCATGACCTCCCGCGTCAAAACGAGAGGGACAGAAACAATCGGGGGAAGATTGAGGAAACCCTTCCTAAAAAGCCCCTGTATAGCAGGAGGCTGATTCTTCTTTTTCTTCACATGACACTCTCCACCCTTTACCTTAAAAGGAATAGGTTCTGCGGACAGCTTTGAGGCTACCAAAGAGTCAAATAGCAACCCATCATTCCATACCACAGTCTGCCCTGCCCTGATCTCCCTAACTCTCCTGTAGTAATGCTTAAAAGGCTGCAACAAGGGGGAGGAGGAAGAACGAAGCTTCTTCCCCAGCTCAGAGGCTCCTGAGAGAGAAGGAAAAACAGAGAGCTCTTCACCACTCAAAGACCCAGACAGCGCCAGAGGACCAACTAAAGTCGCCGGCGACGGCAAATCCGCAGTCGGCAGAGGAGGGAAGACAAACGGAGTAGCCGACTCAACCATAGACGACCCACCCCCAGAAACAGTCTCCGCTCAACAGGTCCCCACTGGGAACCACCATCTCCGACAAAGCGAGATCGCACAACCCAAAAGAAGCCACCGAAGTCATCTCCGGCAACCACGACCGTGAAGAACTAGGTTTTGGCATGAAGCAACCCAAGCGCAAACCTTTTCGACTCAGTCCAATCCTTGCAAGCCGGTCCAGTAGCTTCTTAACAACCCGGCCCAAAGCCAAGTTGAAACCTATGACCCGCTTACTCCACGTGCGCAACTTTGAAATTTCAAATTTCAAACTCGCACGTGGAAGAACAAACTTACCCAGCGGACGGCGAAGCTGGTCCTTACCCAACGAATCGAAAGGCTCCAAGGTAGAACAGTCCAATGCTGACCTCACATCTGCATCTAACACCCTCACCGTCAGAAGAAAGTCAAGCTCACAGTGATCCACTGGCACGACCTTACTCCCGGAACAATGACCCCCCATGACAGGCACCTTCTTCACAACAGCGACCGAGCCTGTCTTCACCACCTCCACAAAGGAGGGCCCCTTCGAGAAAGGAACCAAACCCTGCCAAACCTCAACTTCCTTCCCCTTATTCTCCACCAGCTTATGCAAGGACCCAATCCCCCCGCCCACAGAAGCAGAGAAGGAGACAGCGGTCTTCCTCAGCTCGTCGGAGAATTTGATCCAACCCCACCCTCCACGTCCCTCAGGAATCAGTATAAACCCTTTCCAACCACCCATCCCGAAAGAAGCTGCCTCCATGAAACAGCCGGCTTGGTTACACCCTCTTCGAGCGATCAGGACTCTCAATCCTTCCCTGAAGGATTTGACGAAAGCTTGATCTTCCGGAAAACCCACAAGTGATTCCAACGTCGAAGCCAACCACTCAGAGCATGAAGGACTAATGAAAATTTTGCCGGAGAAACTTTTTCTCTTCTCCCCCACCCTCATCGTCGACGCCCCATCCAAAACCGAGAAGACAAAAGTCTTCGACTCCACGAAAAAACTAACCTCCATCTCAAATAACACCCGGAACCCAAACGGCCGACCCAGAGAACGATCACATTTTCGTCGGAGAGGAGCCACACAGTCACAGAACCCACCGGTTGACGCCCCTACGCGCACAACAAGCGCAACCCACAAACACCTGACGCTCAAGAAACTATCCCCCAACCACTGAGATCTACACCCAACAGAAGAAAACCCCAAAACTAAAAGACCCAAGCGAAGAAGAAAAACTAAGAGAACCTAGGCCGGATAGTGCTCTAAAGTGTTATTTTCCTTAATTTTTTGCCTTAGCTCACAACAAGGAGGCTTTGGTTTCAGAGTACATAAATCGCTCCAATCCGCACACCTTTTGGAATTTTAATTCCTTGCGAGATGTTCATGATTGGGAAATTGAATCTCTAGATTCTTTTCACTCTTTTATACTCCATGAACCCACATTCGAGAGCTAAGGATAGCATGGTGTAGACTCCTACAAGTCGGCATAGTTTTGCGGTTAAAAGCTACTACACTATTTTATCTTCTCTTAACAGTGAAGAGCCTGGTTCATTCCCCTGGAAAAGCATTTGGAAGGTGAAGGCCCTTCTGCGCATTACTTTCTTCTTATGGGCCACAGCTCTGGGTAGAATCCTCACGGTGGACAATCTTAGAAGACGAGAGTTTCAGCTGATTAATCGATGTTGCCTTTGTAAGAAGGATGAGGAAACTATTAATCATCTTCTCCTCCATTGTGAGTTCTCTGTAGTTATCTGGCACCTAGTGCTTATCAATTTTGGGGTCTCTTAGGTCACTCCTGGTAACGTGCCACAACTGCTCCATTGTTGGAAATTCCTTGGGCATGGACATCCTAGAGAAGCTATCTGGAAAGTTATTCCAGCCCTCTTAATGTGGAGCATTTGGAGAGAAAGAAACCGTCGGATCTTTGAGGATAGTGAGTCCAGTGTGCTTCTTCTTAAATCCTCCTTCTTGAGATCTCTCCTGGATTGGGCCCTTACTCATGTTCCTACCTTCTCTTCAAGGAATTTGATAGATCTGATTTGTTTTCTAGATTGTAACAATACCTAGTTCTTGGTGCTCATTGTATAGCAGCTAACTCTTTGATGCTCTTGTTTTCTTGTATACTCTTTGTGTACGAGGATTTTTCTCTTTTTTCAATAAAACTTATTATTATTCATAAAAAAAAATAATAATAAAATAAAATAAAATAAAATAAAATAATAATAATAATAATAATAAGCTTATTAAGGGTTAAGGCTCACTCCTTGTGAGTCCTGGGTTTGAGGGTCTTTTGGGTTTCTTCTCGTGGGGAGTTTTTTGTGGGCTCTTTTGTTTGTTCCTATGTACGTAGGAGTGTCTTACGCTCTTTTCTATAAAATTTATTACTTGTCAAAAAAAAAAGGGTTAAGGCTCACTTTAGTTTCTAGGTGGTACCAATATCGCTATTTGAAATGACAATTTAAAGGCTTTAGTTTCTATGTGGGAACAATATAGCTATTTGATATGACAACGAAAACTCATAAAGGACACCATTTATGTTTAGTTTTAGACTTGAACTACATAAACAAAATTGTATCAACATAGTTCCTAGATGTTGAAGCACAAAACTCCTTAAATACTGTAAATGAAATGCACTCTCTCACCAAGCACAAGCTAAAAAGGAATTGTATTTTTTGCAATGTCGTAAGTAGTGTCAAAGCAACGACGCAGTCATTCCGAGGTTGGTGATGTGGAAGTGTATAACACTAAAGATCGCCTCTACCTGCAGGTTAACCTTTTGGGTCAAATGTCCTTTTGTTGTGGCATCAGAGCCGGTGCTGGGTTTTGAAACTCGGGTAAGGTAAGTAGTGTAAAAACAACGACGCGGTAGTTCCAAGATTGGTGATGTGGAATTGTATCACACTAAAGATCACCTCGATCTGGCTGGTTAACCTTTTGGGTCAGATGATCCTTTGGTTGTGTTTAGTTTATACTTGAATTCCATGAACAAAATTGCATCAACACAGTTCCTAGATGTTGAGGCACAAAACCCCTTAAATACTGTAAATGAAATGCACACTTTCAACAAGCACAAGCTAAAAAGGGTTTTTTGTAATGTCGTAAGCTAATGACAAACTGTATTTCAAGGAAATGGAAAATAGGGGAAGGCAGGGAAACATAACAATAACATATTAGGCCTTCATTAAAAAAAAATTCCAGCCATATAAATAACTTACATTCTCTAATTTCAAACTCAACTCCTGTACTTTCTTCTCAGCTTCATTTACCCGGGCTTCCAAGGCCTTCTTCTCCTTATTTTGCGTTTCTAGTTCCCTTTTAAGTTTGTCAACCTATATGGAAGATGAGAAACTATAAATAATCAATTATTTTGAACAGAGTAAATTGTTTGCTCTGGATATCTAACCTGCTTCTCTAAGTCACCAGCACGTGCATGAGCCTTTCCGACCTGCTCCTCAGCATCTAACGACCCTTTTTTCTGAAAAAAGAAATAAATATATTTAAACTTCTGTTAATACAGACCTCATAAAAGTAGGTATTTCTGTTCCTTGCTTTTCAAATTTTTCCCTCAAAAGAAAAATGAAAAATGTAATTATAAGGAAAACCATGCTGTGAATGCTCCCTTCAACTTATAGCATGAATTCGCAATACTTAAGAACAATGATATCCAAAAATGTGGTTGACAATGCATGCATGTTTGTAAGAAGAAATTAAGCAAGTATAGCGGTCTCTCAGTATAGAACCATAATAACTACTAATTTCATCTAAATGAGAAGAAGTGAAATATGATTATAAAAAATAAAAAATAAAAATTGGATTAAGCTATTGGTCTAGCAGAGTCTAATGCTAATGCCTCACCTGGAGTGATGTGATCTCAGTTTGCAAGGAAGCAATGCTATTTGACTTGTCTTGAATGATTTTTTCCTTTTCTGCTACAACCTCTTCCTTTGCTTTCAATTCTTTGGATTTCTCATCGACGTGGGACTCTTCAATAACAGATAGAGAGAGAGGGTGTCAGCCAACATTCACAAAATCCAGTTCTGTTTGTTAAAGTTTAATCCAGTTCCATTTGTTAAAGTTCCCTCCTATAAACAATTACAACACTCTTTTTGATGATGATGCCGATGCTGATGACACTTGACACAACTCAACTAAGCCTTAATCCCAAATAATAGGCACGCTACATAGATCCTTTTACGCCACTCATCCATATCAACAACTTATTTAAGGGAAAAACAAAGATCTTGGATAATATTAAGATGATTCCCTCTCAAATTAATACACCAAAGAGACAAGACTAATTTTCACCATGCATTGTAACCTTTGACTTAGGCTACTGTCTCTTTGCCATTGTTACTCAGATTAATATGATCTTAGCCACTCTCTCACAAGTCGTATCACTGTTCCATTGTGCTCTAGTTTGATGCATAGAAAAAATGTAACAAAATACGAGAAAACCTAAAATTTGACTCCTGAAAAAAAAAAAAATATATATATATATATATATATATATCCCACAACTCACATCTTCTACAATGCCAAGCTTTTCAAGATTTTATCATGGAAATTAAACGAACCATATTTTCTAAAAGAAATCCTAGACTCTTCGTAAACTAAAGCAAGTTTCCCTCAAATTCACCGGTAAGCAATAAACTAAACCAATTTTCCTCAAATTCAAGGAACTTGTCATATAAAAATCAACATCCAAATAAATGTTTAAAAAATAAATAAATAAATAAATAAAATAAAAAAGGATCTATTGAGTGAAACCCTCTGGATTTCTTTTCTCTTTCTAAGTCATCTCAGCAACCAAACACAACCGAAGAAATCAAAAAGAGAAACTGTAAAGGAAGCCACTAACACTAAGGTTTGTAAACAACGAAGAAAGAAACTAACCAAGGGTTTGGATCTTGGACTTGAGCTGGTCCAGTTCGATCTTCAAAGCGGACGAATCAGCATAGCCATCCGATCCGACAACCTTGACGCTCTCCTCTTCATTGTCTGATAGCTCTCCTCCGATTGAAACATCAGCCCTAATGTGCGTGAAAATTAGGGCTAGAAAGATTGAATAAATCACGAGCTTCGAGGCCGACATGGCATGCAATCACAGGCAACTAAACTCACGGACAGTAAGACGGAGAGGGAGTTCTTAGTCTCGTCGTTTCAGTTCTCGCAACTATGCGGGTAAAATATCATCGTGAGCAAAGGAATAGAGATTTTTTCAATTCCCATTCTTTTTCCAAAATAAAAAATAAATGGGAGGGGGTTTCGGGCTGTCGATCTAGCGTGCACGTGGCACGTGTCGATTTAGATGGCATCTGACGGTTGGGAGTTTGTAAAATGTGGCACGTGGCAGTTGTATGAGGAAGACGGGCATTAAGCGTGTTTCGGTTGGGAGCGGTCAACGAAACAAGGTAGGTGGGTTAGTAGCCGCCTAATAAGGTCTGGAAATAAAGGCCAATAAATTGTTTAGCACTTTTTTCTTTTTTTAACAATTTTCTTTAAATAATTTGAAACACAAAAGATAAATCTTACCAAAAAGTACTTTAAACCTTTAGATCGTATCAAAATACATTTTTAAGTAAAAAAAAAAACACATTTTAAAACATTATCAAACATATCTGTGGCCTTTTTTGCTTGGTATAGCAAGTGGGTTTTTTATTTATGCCAATTTACTTTTATTTCTATTACTAATTAAAAAAAAAAAAAAAAAAAAAGGTGCAGAAATAGGAACGTTTAAAGTTGAGGGGACCCAACTTGAAATTTTTTTAAAAAAAAGGAAAGTGTATACCACCTAATTAATAATGTCATTTTTCAAACTTTTAATTTGGACAATATCTCTCTCAAATTATAAAAAATTATCAATGTTTCCTACAATTTTGAAAATACCTTTAATAAAATAATACAAACTTTTATTAAAAAAAAAAAACTTAAGCTAAAACTAAAAATTAAAAAATAAATACATAAAACAAAGGGTGGTTTTCATTTTTTTTAAGAAATAAAAAGAAAAAATCATTTTCTTTTAAATAAAAAATTTCTTTAAGAAAATTGAATTTATAAGGGTATTTTTTCGTTTTATTGAAAAAATTGAAGGTCATTTTTTTTATCTTTTTGCTGGCCTTAGGGGACATTGACAATATTTTTGAAGTTTGGAGGGATATTAGCACAATTGAAAATTTAAGAGAACATTGTCAATTTTGTGATAGTTTGAGAGAAATATGTGGACTTTTCCCTACATATTTCATGGTTAGGACATAAAGTCAATATACATAACGTTAATGTTGACACTTTTTTTTAAAAAAAAATATATCAAATTAAATGCATCAACTTCAAATTCTAACCATTTCATTTATTTCAAAGGAAATTAAAATGATCTTCACCGATCAAACTTTTTTTTTTTTTTGGAACAAAGAATACCTGTTTTCATTAAAAAAAAAAACCCAAAGGGCAAATTACAACGTTAAGGAATACAAAGACTCCTTAAACATAAAATCATGACTAATTTCTTATTTGGGAGCAAAACTACCTAAAAATACCCAAAGATTACAAGAAACATACATTGGAAGCCACTCTAAACAAATAAGCACCACTACTAAAAATAAAAGATGGCTGATCTACATTATAAAGCGAAAAAATTCAATAATATTCGAGCATCTAACAGGCAGCCTGCAGATCTAACTAAAGAAACACAGCATCCGACAACAGATCTGGCATCAACAGAGCATGTGAAGAGAAAACGCACAGCCAGAAAAACACCCTGCCGAAAAACACCAGGTCATCTGAAAACTGCCATCAGTCATGGTAGTGGAAGGCGGGAGAGTGGCGTGTAGCCATCACGCGCCATGGAAGATCCCTAGCGCATGTATGCCACACGCCAATGTGTAGGGGCGGTGGGGGACACGCCAAACGCCGCAGGACTTGGAAGACGCTGGTGAACCCAATGGTGAGGCCGGTGTTGTACAATAATGGAGAGAGAAGCGTAGATCTAGATCCCAAGATTTCGACCCAAATAACCCTTCCAAAAATCACACAAAACATGGTGACTTGCCCTTACCACTGAGCTCACCGGTTAACCCCAGCACCTGAAAATCTCTGCTTGCACAAAGAAGCAATAGAAAGAAAAGAAAAGAAAAAAAAAAAAAAAAAAAAAAAAAAAAAAAAAAAAAACAACGACAACAACAACAACAACAACCTCCACCAGTTCAAACACCGGGAAGAACAAAAGCTCCAACAGCCCTAAAGGCTTGGAGAAAAAGACCATCTACCATTGGAAACAAGCCAAGGGGGAACAAAAGCTGCCCTAACCCTAAAGGCTAAGGGGAGACACCATCACCCGCAGGGGAAGGCGTGAAGCCCCCCCCCCCCCCCCCCCCCACCCCCTCTCCCCCCCAGTGCGAAACAAAGCTCTCACAATAACCTTGAATCTGAGCCTTCAAGATGGAGAGGAGTTGCGGCGACCTCTCACCGATCAAACTTACATATACGGAGAGTATTTAATTCACGTTTTAAAGAGGATATAACTCATAATTTTCAACTGTTAAAAAATATACCCAAAAATCTGATACTTAAACATATGAGTGGAGCCATAGATTTAAGATTGAAATAAAGGGTCAAAATGAAGAATAAATTATCATGGAAACATATAAGAAATCTAATAAACGTAAAATTAGTTCACGAGGGTTTGTCTATTTGCAATCAGCTCTTTGGAACTTAAAAAATTAAAAATTAAAAACCAAAACCAAAATAAATGAATAAAAATGGCCATTTCATTTGTGTTTTTTTGCTAATACCCATTCTTATTCACAAATAATCATCATTTCAATGTACTAATGGTGCGTTTAGGAATGCAATTTCGTAAGCAAAAAGTATGATTTTAAACCAAATCGTAAAAAATGAATCGTTTGGAAATTGTATTTTTTAAAAATTGCGATTTGAAAACGTAGAAAACTGATTTTTCAAATCACATAAAATTAGATGCTTTTTTGAAAACGCAAAATTTTAAAAACTAACCTGTAATTTTAAACGTCAAACAATGATTTTGTCGAATGCTTAACTGCGTTTTTGAAAATCACTTTTTCAAATTGCATATTTTAAAATCAATATTTTAAAAATGCATTTTCTAAAATCGTAAATTGAAACGGACCCTAAACATGTCCGATGATTTAGATTGGACATAGTAATCCTTTTAAATTGTCCACCGCTCTCTAATTGCCAACTGACCCATCAGAAAAATTCCTTTATCCGGATAAATGATAATTTTAGTCTTTAGACATATTTGGTCAACTTCATACCTACCATTGTTGTATTTTATAAACAACCAACTAAGACAAAGAAAGTATTGTGAATGTGCAATTATTTTATTTTATTTTTTAATTTATTTATTTTTAACAGAGTAGCAAATGCTACTCAATATATTGCTGAAAAAAGCCCGAAGGGTTACATAATGAGAAAGGGATACAAAACCCCTACAACTCTAAGCCAGAAGGATCGGACTTAACAAACAGCTGCCTTGGCAGAAACCCAAACCTTACAGGAATTACATTGGAGCTTCTCTTTACATTAAGCACACTCACAAAATAAAAGAGGGCTTATCTCGCATATAGCTAAAAAAATTCCGGTAAAATTTAAGCAATATGAAGACAAAACTGTACTGGAGAAACAAAAGAATACACAACACAATGACAGGAACACCCTAATACAAGCTGCCAGCAGTGAAGAAGTGGCTGAACTTCGCAGGAGTGGCGACGCATGTTCTACACGCGCCGACACCGGAAGCACCCAGCAGCAGATTTGACGCCGTAGACCCCAGGCGCCGCCAAGCACAGCCTAAAAGGTAGAGCGTGGCCTTCAAGCGCAGACAGAGAGCAAAGACTCTCTGGCGCATGAGGACCGCGCGCCGAGCACCGGTGAACCACGAGGCTGAAACTTCCGGCAGTAGGGGCGGAAGGTGACAGGGAACACAGCTAGGTGGCGCGTCTCTAGCAGAAGTCGACGGAAGTGCGTAGATCTGGCTTCAAAATTCGAGTGAAAAAAACTAAAAAATCCAGCCAAACACTTTGTCGATGACACCGGAAGTCAGCCACTCCCCAAAACTGGACTTCTTGAGAAGAATCGCTCTGCCAAAACCAGAAGAAAGAAACAACAAAACCAAAAGAAAAACACAAGCCACCATAGCCCAAGAGAGCTAGGGGAAGACAAGCCACCACCAGTTCAACCGGGGGGACAAAAAAACTCTACAGCTCAAAAGGCTAAGAGAGGCAAAAAGCACAGCCCGGAGGAGGGAGGTAAGCCTCCCTCCTCCGGCCAAACAGTTCACACCGAAAGCTCTCTCTCTCTCTTTTCTCTCTGGACGCTGGAGAGAGAGTCCCAGTTTATAATTATTTTATTATTTTATTGTTTTTTCAATAGTCGTAGTTTGATATATGCCACTGGAGATCGTTAGGGCAAGTAAATTAATTAAATTAAAATGTAGAGCTTTGTGAATGCTAAAAGCTATCATTGCCAACGGTCTCAGAGTGTACATTTATTTGAAACGTTAATCTTGCTTTATTGACTTCCATCATTTACCATTGACTGGATTTATAAAGGGCGTGATTTAGGAAACGAAATGCTACAAACAATTTCGAGAATCAATTAGAAATGATGATCTTCTTGTAGAATCAGTAAGACTTCAACAAATATTGGTTGTGTTTAGTAAATTATTGGGTTATTTCAATTTTGATGCAAGTTCTTTTTTAAAAATATAAAATCAAAATATTCTTAATTTTTATATCACATCAATTATTTTTTATTAGTATTCAAATATAAAACCCAAAATAAAACAAAACTTTTTCACATCTCCATACAAAAATTTTATCTACTTTCTATCGGATCAATCACTTATATTTACTTCAAAAAAAATATTCATCAAACTCGAGGTGGGTGAGTCGCGAAGCCAATAAGATTTAAGGATGTGCACACCATTTTATATTAATTATATAACTCTAGAATTTGGAACCTTTTAATATGTATGGTTGTTAGGAGTAATTGGTGAATTGGTTACAAACTAACATGATAGTCATAATTGGTAAATTGATTAGTAAAAATATGTTATTTATCTATTAGTTAGTTTTTAACTTGTCAATCATACACTCTTAATAATTTTACCAACTATAAGTTGTCATGTCAATTTCTAAGAAAATTATAATAAAAATTGTATTAGCCAAACCATTTTTCAACATATATATATATATATATAACAAAGTATTGAAATATCTCTGATCTCATATATTTATAATGGATTTAATCTTCAACCTCTTATCCTTTACAATGAGAAAACCTTGTAATAAAGAAAACTTTGTTAAGGTATAAGATTATCATTCTAATAATAAATACTTGGTCAATATTATATTTTCCTTAATTTTTGGCAAAGATATATGTGACGTCTCACATCGCTTGGGAATGAGGATGTGCTTATATGTATAAATGCACAATTTATGACAACAACGCGTTTTAAAGCCGTGATGGCGATGAACCTATCAGAACTCCGCAGTTAAGCGTGCTTCGGCGAGAGCAGTACCAGGATGGGTAACCTCCTGGGAGGTCTGGTTTGGGGAGCCAAAAGCGGACAATATTGTGTTATTGGAGGTGGGTCGTTACAATATATAACTACTTTAAAGTAATTTTATAAGTCTCTCTTGTGTCATTCAAAAACTGAAATGTCTTTTAAAATTATCATTTAATCAAAATTTAATAATGATCAATCACAAGCCTAATTGTAATTTTAAAAACCACGTCATTATTGGAGAGAGAGAAAGAGAGAGAGATCACACCAGGGGCTGTAATCGATCCGAGCTATAACGATCTACCTTAATAATTGCATTATTAGGCATTACACATGTGGCATTACTACTATTATTTTAAACAACATAGTGGAAAATGTGTCTATATTCTTTTTTCTCAAACTTAAAACATAACTAAAATCTGTAAAGAGAATACTAGAGCTGTCACCCGAGATAAATTAATTGGTAATTAACTTGAAGTGTGACGACCCCTTTTTTTTTTTTTTTTTTTTGAAAACATACGAACGAATCTTCACAGTAGCACGACTACATGTCACTCAGCCAATATATGGCACATGCCCCATAACATGCACCTGATAATCAGAGTTACATCTAACAGCAGAATATAATAATTAATGTGCAGCGGAACACATATCAAAAGTGGAAATACATCTAATACATGACAATTAATTACAAGAGCCATTTACAAGTCTATCTAATTAAGGCTTATAAAACACATTACACTAATTACATACCAAAATACAAGATCAACAAATACATGTACCACGTAGAACACGAGCCATAAATAAAATACCCAAAATACGGATTACCCATGGGTCCGTGACTTATGACTGTCGCGATGTCTTTCAATCATAGCATTCCATACGCTAGGTGGACGAGTCAATATCTATATCCGCAGAGCCTGCAAGCAAAGCATCAATGTCTGCACGGTTGCGGGGGTTGCCGCATCCACACAGGTGGAATTATGAGCCCACTGTCTTAGCATAAATAAATACACTAAGATCTCAGAGGTATACTATTCACTGAGCTTTTGCAAAGCACTAACTTTTCCTTATTTTAGTCATGCGTACACTATAACAGCTATCAATTTTATAAACTTTTGTTTGAAAAACCCCCATAGCTGATACAGCAAATGCTGACTATTAGAAATCATTTAAACATACTAGGCATCTAAGATTATACGTAGAAGTTTCGTTATAGAAAAAAATAGCATTTAAATCATGCAACCATCTGATATAAATATACATAAGTTCTTTTCCATTGAGACTCTTATGCATACTAATACGTCTAGCAAAACTTCTCATAGTATAAAAACATCACACTCATAAAAACAATGCTATACATGCTCATGCAAGTTTCCTCGTAGAAATTAATTCATGCCTCATGAGAATTAACACAAGTACCTCATGGAAATTAATCCAAGCCTCATGGGAATTAACCTAAGTACTTCATGGAAATTAATCCAAGCCTCATGGAAATTAATCCAAGCCTCATGAGAATTGACCCAAGTATAGTTTCCTATGGGCTATAAACCTCACTTCGATGCACGTTTAGCGTTCATATGCTCATACCTCATGCCTTAAAACAATACATTTCATTTCTTGAATTATGCCTTTAACACATGTTTTCAATCTATATCCATAAACAATTTAACACATCAATTCTTCAATCAATATTTCCGTAATTTAAATTACAACATCTCACAATCAAATCCTTCAAATCAGTTCAAATCACACTTTTCAATCACACATCATTTCTCATAAACATCATTGATACTTCAACATAATTGAAACTACTTAAAACATCCAAAATATATTGTCAACATAAAGTCGGTTCAGATTTATAAAACACATATTTTGCAATTCTATAATATATGAAAATAGTAGCTTCTTAGTGAGTAGAATACTCACCTTAGCTGCGCGGATATTAAGCATTAGGTCTCCTAGACACTACCTTGCAATGTGTCACTGTTAAAATACACATTGCACATTATTTGACATTTCTAACATTAGACTGACATTTAGCTCTTAAATTGCTCAAGAGCTAACCTTTGGAAAACCCATAATATTTTAAGGGTCCCAATTACACACCCATAAATCTAAACTCTAACTAAACTCAATTAACACTAACCCAAAGTATTTACTTGGGGTTAGACATTAAAATCACAATATAAAATAATTACCTATAGCATCAAATATCCCAAATTATATTCACTAATCTATAAATTATTTTCACTAATATTTTCTCAATATTATTAACCCTAAAATTATTTTCATTAATCTTTTACAATAATTATTAACTTATTAATATAAGTTTCTAACACATTTTAAATAACATTAACTGATAAGAAAATCTTAGGGTTAGCCTCGCAAATACTATTTAACTAAATACCCATAATTTATTTTACTTACCCATAACATAATATTGATATTTAAACACTAATAACACTAACCCATAAGGTTTACTTAGGATTAGGCACAAGAAATTCCAACTAAACCATATAACCCAAAATTTAGGGTTTAGGGAACTTACCAAAATTCACTCAAATAATATATGAAGTTTGGGGAACCACAAGCAAGCTCCAAGTAGCATAATACCTAAAGAAAACACTAGATCAAACTCATATTTTGCTAGATTTAACCAAAAATCCCAAAGTATGAATTTAACTATTTACCTCAAAATGATCAATAAAAACGTAGATCGAGCTTCGTAGATCACGTTACCGAAGACGGATTTGAGTTTGGACGGTTGGATCATAATAGATCAAGCTTTTTCTCTTAAAAAAAAAAAAACTGAGAGAATTTGAGAAAACCTTGAAGAATTTCGGAACCCTTAAAAAAAAGGGCTACTATCCGTCCTTTTAATGAGATGCGTCTCACTGAGGCGCATCACACTCCACTGATGCGCCATGTTTTGGGGCGCATCATGCCCCTCTCGCCCAACACCACATATTCTATTTTTTTTTTTTTTAAACTTTTTTTTTTTTTCTTTTCTTTTTAATTTTTCTTTTTCTGTCGGTTTTTTTTTTTTTTTTTTTTTTTTTTTTTTTTTTCATTTCTTATTTGATTTTCTATTTCTTTTCCTATTTTCTATTTTTCTATTCTACTTTCTTTTTTTGTATTTCTTATTTTATTTTCTTTGGACTAAAAATATCACTTATATTTTCTTTTCATGGCTAACATTTACAAGTTCATAGGATAAAAATAAAACACTTATCACACTAAATAAACTTATTTTTATTTAATCCTGATAAACCCATTTTATAAACTTTGGTCTTTTAAAAATATTCTCTTGCATTTTAAATACACCTAATTAAGTTTAATCAATTATTTACTTAAATTTATACTTTGATTATAAAATAATTTCCCGAACATTACATGAAGTGTCTTCTCGAACTAAGAAAATAAGTCGAAATGATTCTAGGACCCCTAACCAGAGGGCTAACAATGGAAGAAAAAGTCACTTACACCACAAGATAGCCACCACTAAATCTCGTCACAAAATAGCCAACGCATAAACTCTTTAACATAACTTAACAGAAAGGAAAGTTAACATCGAGTATCTCGATTGAAGACCGATCACCAAGTCAAATATCAAATATCAAATATTACAACCTTAATTTAATAATTATAAGGTCATCAAGTACAAAAGATAACTAAGATCTCCAGGTGAACACGGGACAACAAAACAAATGATAATGATCCCACAAAAATCCTAAGAACAAGTCATACTAAGGGTGGGAAAGATCATGCCACAAGTCGTCTTTCAAAAGAGGCTCCAACTCTTCGAAAACCAACCTAACAAGGTTATCCAACAAACTCTTCATGCTCTGGTCCCTAGTTTCCATCACCTAGGGTAAAGATAAAGCATAAGTCATGGGAAAAATGTCATCATACAATGAACTCAACAAGTTTATAAACGATTTATAAATCACATGCAGCATTATGCAATAGGGTTTTTGTCAAAAAAATAAGAAGACAAAATAATGATGTTTCATAATAATAATAATATGATATCACATGTAAACAAGTCATACCAATTCTCATATGGTCTAGTTGTAACCTTTACCCTATCACGATGAAGTTTACGGGTCCTTGAAAGTACCTTTGGTATAACACCGATGGTTCGATGAGATACAATGGCTAGTCACCACAAGTAGTCCGACCGAGTCCGACCCCGGGTGATCCACAACATTAGTGATGTCATAGGGTGTGATCGCAATTCGTGGATGGTTGCACTAGTCACTATGGCCAATGGATTCAAGACAACCTAAAATATACTAGTTTGGACTATAGGATCAAGCTCATATGTTGATATATGCTTGCTCTAAATGGTAGTTGAAAAATGGATTGAATTCTAATTTGCTCTGTGTGTGCACAATGTGTAACAAAATATTGTAAATGCGAAATTTAAAGAACACAAATATTTTGTTAACAAAGTGGAAACTCAATGAAGAGAACTTCGGGGCCAAACCCATGAAATCTACTATCAGAAGACAAAGCTAGTACATAAAGAGTAACACTCACATACCTGATGCATCAATCGTATCTAACACTCTGACACGTAACCCAACGTGAACGCCTCCCAACCAAGTCTCCTACTTGAAGGGGTCTTCTATGGATTCCTTTACCTTAGGGCTCCTCCCTAAGATAGACTTCAATAACGAGCACAACAACGACTTGAGAGCTAACGGATCTTCACAATTTCTCCCTAAAATATACTCTATAAGCTCTAAGGAATTCAATACTGAATTCTGTAAGTAATACATGCCTAGAGTCCTCTATTTATAGGCTCAACAGACCTAAAACAAGTTTGAAATGGATTTCTCTAGGTGGGGTCCAGACGGTAGCTGAGAGCGTCTGGATGGACAACTGTGCAACCGGCTTTCCATAACGTTTTTCACACAATATCATATCATGGCCGCGTCTGGACAGTGTCGCCCTAGCGTCTGGACAACTGCACTTCTGCTGCACGTAATTTTCATAACAAGGACTAGTGTCTGGACAATGTTGCCTTGACGTCCGGACGGTTGTAATCCTTCTTCATGTCTTGCCTTATCAAGGATAGCGTCCGAACGGTGTAGACCTGACGTCCAGACGGATGCAGCTGTCTTCCATATCTGTGTATGAGAAGGAAATTTGATTTCTTGTCGAACACTAATAAGCGTCCAAACGTGTTGCTGAGTCGTCCGGACGGATGCAACCTTGAACAGTTCAAAACTTCTGGACACTGATGGGCGTCCGGACGCATGACTGGGCCGACCGAATGGAAACTTGGAATCTGCACAGAATCTTCTTTGAACTTCTTGAAGTACATTTCTGAAATGAAGACTCTGAAATAAACGGCATCCCTGATAAAATGGCAACATTACATAAAAGTGATTTTGTCAAACAGAATGCAGCCAACCACATACGAACAAACTCCCCCTTTGGCCATTATGGGATAAAAATCACTTGACCGGTTTAAAAATACATTCCCGATCCAAAACAAAAATAAATAAATACTCCCCCTTTTTGTCTCAAAAGGACAAAGGGTAAAAAAATATAGAAAAACCAGCTAAAACGTACTCCCCCTTAATGTCTCAGCAGGACAAGGGTAAACAGAGTAAATAACATCCAGAGTTAAAAAGTTTTACAAAAATTCAAACCAGTAAAATGTCTCAAAATAAAACAACAAAACACTAAAAAGAAAAAACAATCAATCCTCATCGGGATGATGGTGCTTGAGACACTCTTGGATATCGAGCTGGCATTGCTCAACTCGAGTATTGATAGAACAGACCTTCCGCTGAATAGAGCTGACATCCCCCTGAAGAGAACTCAATACAACCAGTATCTGAGCATATCTAGCATCATATTGTGGAGGTGGAGGAGCAGTCTGAGAAGAGGAAGCTCTTGTAGGTAGCTCAAACAGAACAGGTGGAGGTTGAGGAGTTTCATCTTGACCATCATGCCTCAGTTGGGCATTAGACTTCATGAGAGTCTGGCTGCCAAGGGAGTCATGTATCCTCTTCACAAGCTCTTCAAAGACGTCTATCCCATATTGAATAATAAGCTTTGTGATCAAGCAAGCAAAAGGAAGTCCTATAGAGTGCTTACACAAGCAAAAAGGCATCCTCATACATAGAGCATATAAAAACTGGGCCCTTTTTAGAACAAGCTTACTCCTACGAGTTGTGGGCCAAAGATTGTTCAAAACAATCTTTGTAAGCAGTCGGTGCAGGGGAGAAAAGTCACCTATCTTGATAAAAGCATTAGCTAGCTCATGGCCCTGTGGATGGGCATGAAAGTAATTCCTGAGCTGCTCCAAGGTAGGGGCTCCATGTCCTTTGTGAAGGCACTGGCAAAAATAGGTAGTACTAGAACATCAATGATGACACTAATGACCTGAGGATCAATCTGAAGCATGTGGCCCTGAATTGAAGTTTGAAGTATGATCCCATGGTCCTCATCCTAAATCACCTCCAGATACCCATAAAACTCCCTCACCAGCCTGGGATATACTGTGCATGCACAGTTGTAAAGATATCCCCAATGATTGTCTCGAATGATCTCAGCAATGTAATCTAGGGGAGCTACCATAACATCTGTCCTAAGTTCATTCTTTTCTAGAATAGCTTGCTTGTTCTCTACTTTTGCTAAGGAGGCAGCTCGAGCTTCTTCTGTCCTCTGTCGGCCCTGCGTTGAGCACTGTCTGCAGACATAGTGATGTAGTAATCGTCCGGACGCATCACTTAACCCGTCAGGACGAGGGCTGCCATGTCAGCCTTCGGCAGGGATTGAGATCCCCGGCAATTTCCTTAAAATTGCCCAGCCACAATTTCTCCAATCTAAGCCATCCATTTAAATCCATTAAAAATAACGGTTATTAAGACGCCACCTCATCGATCCGCGTCAACCTCAGAAAAACAACATCTTCTCCCTCCGCCAAATACGGTCTGCGTCTTTCACTCTCATTATTCTGCTGATTCTTTTCTCTCTTTTTTTCTTACCCATTCTCCATTCTTCTTTCCCCCAAAACATCTTCATCTTCAGAAAAACATTTTCTTCTCCAAAACTTTCCCCTAATTTTTTCCCTCCTTCCTCACCCCACCGACGGCCATCCGCACGCCACCCATCGGAGCACCGCCCACCGCCGACTAGAAGCGCCGACCACAGTATTCTCTCTCTCTCATTTTTTTTTTTTTTAAAAAAATTTCTCTCTTGCTTAGGGTTTGTTTGGATCTAAGCTTCTGATTCTCCTAAACGTTGCCAAGACCGTTAGATCTAAAGCTTCTTTTCCGTTTTCTTCAACTGGGTCTTAAATAAATAAGTTCTTGTATTTTGGTCCTGAGTCTGAGATTCAAGCTCTTACCTTTTTCTACTTGAAAATGGTAGTGAGGTTCTGTTTGGTTCCCTGGAAAATTGAGGAAAAAGAACGAAAAGGGTAGATGCATAACGAGAATTTGAAACACCATTTCAATGGGGATTTTCCCGTGCTCTAAGACTGTAGATGTTGTTGGGTCAATTACACCATAGAAAAGGGAAATCACAATCTCAAGTACGACATAACCCATCTAGGCCATGCTTACAATTTTGAAAAATTTCATTATCAAATGATACTCAGAATGAACAGAAGGAAAAAGAACAATCATGGGTACCTTTTGTTACCCATGGGATTCGCGACCAGAGCCAACCATAAGAAGTCATAGGCCTATTACTTTTACTATTTTGTTGTTGAAAATCTTTTGCTTGTCATGGATTTTGAGTGGCTTTCTTTTTTAATACCTCTTTTCTACCTCCAAATGCATGTTGTATTCACAAGGAACATATTCTTGCTCTAAAAGTGTTGATACTGAGATGGTGGAAGCCCTACCTTCCTTGGTGTTCATCTATGCACGTTCCAAGGATTGTCATGCTGAAGAAACTTGTGCCATTTGGTTGGAGGATTACAAAGATGGGGAAATTCTGTAGTTTTTATTTTTGCACATGTCCTGTTCTTAGTTTATCGTATTATAATTTCAATTCTTGTAATTGCAGGGCATTTAAGCCTTGTATTTGGGTGCTTGCAAGAAATTAAAGTTATTATAAGTATTGCAAACAAGCAACTTCTCTTGTATATTATTTTTGTTCTAATGATGCCGTCATTTTGGAAAATATAGTATTAATATAAAAGAGCAAGGTTTGAATCATTACAAAAGAATCATTATAAGGGAGTTAGTTCATCACATTGAGAAGTCTCATCTCTTTTAGGGAATTATAAGATAATCAAATATTTCATAAAACCAAAGGTTTAGTTACAATATATAGGCATAACCAAAGGAATGAACATAACTAGATAAAATTGCTTCTAGTTGTTCTCATTGTTTATTGAAATAAATATAACTAGATAAAATTACTCTTAGCTGCTCTCATTTTCTCTAGCTGTGTCCGGTAAACTCCAGATGCACTAATGGACATATGCTCGCATGAACCAAGTAAGAACTCAATCGTGCGATCTCATTACTGACCCTTGCGGGCATATGCATACGTCTGTTACAATCCCACAAGCGCAATAATAGATTTCATGCTCTTGGCAAATCCTCTGACGGACAATAAGTAGATTTTTCTTACAAAAGTTACTTGTTGCAGACGCAACAGTTTCAATTTAAAAGCTCTAAAAAAAAGATGCCCACTCCCATCTATCCAACAAGCACATCATGCGTATTAAACAGGCTGCGATGACAACAATTTTCTTTTTCCCATTCATGTAGGTTTTTGGCTCATGTTTTATTACTATATAATTTACATACAATGATACAAACATAATACAAAGAGAATCTCCATGTGGAACACAGTTGACAACTCCATTAGAGCCCAAGGGTCAAGTTATGCTACACGTAGAATCAATCATCACAATACAGCCATGTCACAAGGCTGAGCTTAAGGCCATGTACAAAGTTTGATGGATTCAATTGGTCCACCAATGAAGAAAGTCCCTCCTGTTGATCTTCGACTTCGACTTCGACTTCGAATTCCATACAGTAATGCCTCAGCCGTTGGAGGACATTCTTTTGACTCCAATATTAATTGGGCTTCTATAGTTAAGATTTGAACAAGCAGCTAGCTACTTCATGTACTGCTAACAGTTTCGAGCACCTCATGGAGGTTCCTCTCTGCAATTTGTCCTGTATGTCTTGCCCATAAAACAATCGAAAAATGATTTTCAGATAGTCATGAAAGAGAAACATTACAGCATATGAAAAAAGACCACATGGGATTGAACCAAACCATAAAACATGTTTTTTTGTTAAAGTAATGGGGATAACGAGAAAAGAAGACAAAGCTGTGATTTTAGATTATCTTGGAACTCAAGTTGGAACAACGTAATTTGATCAATTAGTGTTAAAAAATGTCAGACCTGGATGTTCAAAATTGGCTACTGAGGAAAAGTAATTAAAAAAAAAATTGAACTGAGAGATATTGGGAATTATGGGCTATTTTCCTATGACTCCTTAGAAACCAACCACAAGGGCGATTCTAATAAATCAGACAAATCAATTCCTTTTCTTTCTCAAAAGAAAAAGTTCAACAGAAAAGAGGTAATAAAAAAGAAAGCCACACAAAATCCATGACAAGAAAAAGATTTTCAGCAACCTATGACTTCTTATGGTTGGCTCTAGTCGCCAATCCCATGGGTAACAAAAGGTACCCATGATTGTTCTTTTTCCTTCTGTTCATTCTGAGTATCATTTGATAATGAAATTTTTCAAAATTGTAAGCATGGCCTAGATATGGGTTATGTCGTACTTGAGATTGTGATTTCCCTTTTCTATGGTGTAATTGACCCAACAACATCTACAGCCCTAGAGTAGGGGAAAATCCCCATTTGAAATGGTGTTTCAAATTCTCGTTATGCATCTACCCTTCTCGTTCTTTTCCCTCAATTTTCCAGGAAACCAAACAGAACCTCACTACCATTTTCAGGTAGAAAAAGGTAAGAGCTTGAAACTCAGACTCAGGACCAAAATACAAGAACTTATTTATTTAAGACCCAGTTGAAGAAAACGGAAAAGAAGCTTTAGATCCAACGGTCTTGGCAATGTTTAGGAGAATCAGAAGCTTAGATCCAAACAAACCCTAAGCAAGAGAGAATTTTTTTTTAAAAAAAAACCATGAGAGAGAGAGAGAGAGAGAGAGAGAGAGAGAGAGAGAGAGAGAGAGAGAGAGAGAGAGAGAGAGAGAGAGAGAGAGTACTGTGGTCGGTGCTTCTGGTTGGCGGAGGGCGGTGCTCCGATGGGTGGCGTGCGGATGGCCATCGGTGGGGTGAGGAAGGAGGGAAAAAATTAGGGGAATGTTTTGGGGAAGAAAATGTTTTTCTGAAGATGGAGATGTTTTGGGGGAAAGCAGAATTGACAATGGGGAAGGAAAAAAAAAAAAGAAAAGAATCAGCAGAAGAATAAGAGAGAGAGACGCAGAATGTATTTGGCGGAGGGAGATGAAGTTGTTTTTCTAAGGTTGACGCAGATTGATGAGGTGGCATCTTAATAACCGTTATTTTAAGTGGATTTAAATGGGTGGCTTAGATTGGAGAAATTGTGGCCAGGCAATTTCAAAGAAATTGCTGGGGATCTCAATCCCTTCGGCAGAACCGCATGCGTCTAGACGTGTCACTTGACTGTCCAGCCGTCTGAGCTGCACTCGTCCGGACTCAAGAGAAGACCGTCTGGATGCTTCACATTGAAAATCAAAAACTGAAGAAAAATTTGCATACAAATTATTTTTCCTAAAGTTAGTTTCAAAACACGCATGTAGAATCAACTAATAAAGTAGTCAAATAGCATTTTTTTTAAAAAAATGCAAAGATATAATTGAGAGTTAAAAGTTTAATTAGCACAAATTTCCCTATAGATATAAATTTTAAATAGATTACTCAACTCAACTCATGCAATGCATGTGTATGTGTAAAGATTTTCTCAATAAGGTATGAAGTTTACTTATATGAGTTAAAGCAACTGAATTTTCTAAACAAGAGAGAAAGTCAATGATAGATTAATCAAAAGTCAAACCCCATTTTATTAGGGCCTAGCCACCCTCATCTGATACACCCCCTTAAGATTTCGCAATTTTCTTTTACTTAGTCCTTTAGTGACCGTCTATTTCCGCAATGATTTGGTTACTGACTGTTTTTATAGGGACAAGTTCAAAAACAGATTTATAGCACAATAAGCAGTGGATCTTTTTACTGATCCATATGTATTGATTATTGAATGCTTTTTATCACTTGGTGCTACAACCTAGAAATAATACCAAAATTTTTAGGTCTTAAGTTCAACTAGCGAATTGGTCAATTTGACCATCTTAGCAAAACAAAAAAAAAAAATTTCTCTCTTCAGAATTTCCAAAAGCAAAAAGTCAGAGAGAAAAAAAAATGTACCTTAGGGGAGCCTTGGATAGTGCATAAAATCATCACATGAGAAAAGTAACTATCTAGCATTAAGACAGGAAAACTTAGTAGATATTAGCCATAAACTCTAAATCATATATAAGCATAGTCAATCAATGCACAATGAACTGAGATATCAGGTAAAAATACATACAATATCTACAAAGCTATCAAAAGAAAAAAAAAAATTCTGCATCTTCTCCCCCAAGTTTTATTTTTATTTTTTTTATGAAAAAACAATAAAAACATGCATTAAAGGTAAAGAACAAACATAAACCTAGCATGTGTAGCAAGATCAAACTTGTCCTCAAGGAGAAAGAATCAAAATTACCAATACAGAAAAGTAGCTGCCTGACGTGCTTTTTCTGTCATCCCCAAATAGTACCTGCAAAATTTTCTCAAGAACAACAAGAGAAATAGGGGAAAAAATAATAATAGTTCCTAGATTGCAAAGCAAGCAGAAGGGATATCAGAGGAAGAAACTACATACCCGAGTTCGGTCTTGTCTGTTGGGCTCTTTTGGATTGACAGCATATGGGTTAGCTTCTTATCAGTGACCCTCTCCAACTGTAGCGGGTACACTTTTTCACTTTCCTGAAGAGAGCTCAAAGCAATAAGATGGGATAAGATGCTAGCCTTAGCGCAGAAGATCAATCATTGAGCCTTAGGGCTGTGTCTCCAGTAGCTTCTCATATAGATCCTGAATCTTTAGCAGCAAGGAACTCTTCTTTGTCTGTAGACTGTTCAGCTCATGGATGTGCTGCTTAAGAGTCTCCCTCAACTTCTCGAACTCTACATAGAGGATTTTATAGGCCTCTTTGAGTTCTTCTCCATCTTCATCACTGTGCTCAAAGTAGTAGGATTGAGAATACTCCTGGTCTTCATGTGGAGCCACAAAGGCTAGAAATTGATCTTGAGCAAGAGTTTATTCTTCTTCTGACTCATCACTCAGACCTTCCTTTTACCCTGCTTGAGATTCCCACAGTCAGCCTGTATATGCCCAAAGCTTGAGCATTCAAAACATCTAGGGCCTCTTGGGTCTTTCTTCTCAGCTTCTTCAGGCTCAGATTCTTTGGGGGCCTTTTTCAGTCTTTTGGAGAATTTCTTCTTGAATTTATCATTCTTCTTTAACCTCCCGAAATTTTTGGCTAACATTGCCACAACTTCTTCATTATCAGATTCTTCTTCAGATGAGACTCTGGTCTCTTTCTTGGATGCCTTGAGGGCAATGGTCTTTACCTTCTTGACTGGTGATAAGCGTTCAATGTTGCATATTCAAGGCCCTTAACTTGCATATGTTAATTCCTTAGTATTGTTATTTGTTTGATTTTGTGCTGTTTTATTGTTTTTAGGTTTTAAATAAATATGCAATTAATTCAATTGATTTTGGGCTTAAAGCACACTTTGAGAAGACCTAGAAGATATGTTTAAGCTTAACCAATCATAATAGAAGACCTATATGATGTGCTTAAGTTTAATTAAATCAAGGGAAGGATTAAATCAGAATTTCTCCAATTAGAGTCAAAATCGGATTGGATTTAAATTTGGATTCTGCACATGTCTCAGTGTTTTGATCATAACTTACTGCTCAAATCTCATATTGTGATGAAATTTATGGTGTTAGAAAGCTAATAAAAAATGCAACAAATATGTTTTAAATAGCTTTTCCTTAATTTGGAGTTTACTATGCCAAAATTGCTCCACAATAAAAGATCACAAATCTGGACGAATTTGGAATCATTTTCCTACTTGGATTGAATTTTCAATCTTCTACTTGGACTAGGAGACTAAGTTCTTATTTTTCTTGGATTTCTAGGGCTTTTAGGTCTCTCCTAATCTCCATAAATAGGCCTCTAAACATTGAAGAAAGACACACTGCTACCTAGAGCAAATTCAGGAAAAAACTTCTTGAAGAGTTGAAGAGAAGTAATCATGGCAGGAGGCCATTGCAGCAACGTCATAAGCGGCTAAAAACCTTTGTAGGGTATTGATGTAGCCATATCCAAGCACAATGGTTTGATTGTATTTTAATTTAGAGAATTTTAGTTTATGCATGTTGGTTGTATAATTATGAGAATTGCTACAATTTGATATTGTTCTTCATCTTTTAATGCAATTGTTCTTCAATTCATAATCAATATTGGTAGAATTCTTCTCTTGTCTTAGAAAGCTTTTTACCTTTATTGAACTCAAATCATTCTTATTTTCGATGATTATGAGAATGATGATTATACAACGGGTTTAATTGACATATGATTAAGAGGATTAGATAGGTCATGCCTAGGGAAGATGAATTGTACTACACCCTAGTTTAGTGTAATTTAGGTAGACGATTCGTACCAACCGAAGATGGGTTATACTTTTCCATTGATTGTATGTATCCTATTAAAGACGTAGCTAATCCATGCCTAGAGAAGACAGGTCGTACCGCATCTTAGTGGTTAGGTGGACGATCCGTGCCAATCGAAGATGGATTATACTTATGCTTTAATAAGGTAATTTCTTGTTTATTTATAACATGCAAAGAATGAATTTCTCTAATGAAATATGATTAACCATTGATGTGCAAATAGCGGTGAAGTCAATACTCTACTCTTTCTCTCTCTTATATTTCAATTCTCTTTTACGTTTATTTTATGCACTTTAGTTAATCACAAATTCAAGAATATTTTCTTTAGTTATTTTTAATCTTCACAAACTTGATAACAATACCCCTGTAGTCCTTGAGGTTCGACACCCTCTTTATAGCCTTATCCTACAAGGATTTGTCTTATTGCGAGTGTTTATTTATTATTAATATATTTTGGTAAACAAAAGACCACATCAATTTTTGGCGCCGTTGCTGGGGACTGCTTAACGGTTGCGTTATTAAGTTTTAAAGATTAAATCTAGCTTCATTATTTTCTATTTCTTTTTATTTTTATTTCTACTCTTGATTTTTGTTTCTAATTTTGCTTTTAGTTTTTCTTTTCCTTTTCCCATTACAAGGATTTCTCGCTGAGCGGCATCATCATCTACAGCAACTAAATTCCAGCATTCCTACGGGCCGTTTATGAGCTTTTTATTCTATTTTTATCTTTATTTTGTTTTGTTGTATGTTGGGTTGTCGTTCTTTATCATTGCCTTTAATTTCTTGCGACCCCCGACCTTGAACACACTCTTAGACAACTTAGATCCGAAAGGAACTCTAATTTGTTAGGAGAGCGCACCACTGAGACTATGGGTGACAATAACCCTATGGCTTTGAGAGATCATTATCTCCCTACCACATACACTTCTCTCACATGTCTCAGGCTGCCAGATGTTACGGCAGCTCACTATGAAATTAAGCCTAGTACTATACAGAGTTTACCATCTTTTCTAGGATTTAGTACTGAAAATCCTTACGAGTTTCTTGGTGAATTCCTAGCAATCTGTTCTACCATTAAATTGAGCGGGTTCACCGAGGACGCTCTAAGGATGCGTCTCTTTCCCTTCTCCCTCAAGGAAAGAGCCAAACATTGGTTCATTCCTTAGCACCAAACTCCATTGCTTCTTGGGCTCAATTGCAACATGAATTTCTAAAGAAGTATTTTCCCATAGGAAAGACCAATGATATTAGGAGAGCTATCACTAGTATCTCCCAATATGAGGGAGAACAACTGTATGAGACCTAGGAAAGACTCAAGGACTTACTTAGATCATGCCCACACCATGCTGTCCCAAATTGGCAGCTAGTGCAAAATTTCTATGAAGGCTTGACTGAGCCTAATAGACAAATGGTAGATGCATCTTGTGGGGAAACATTCATGATGAAGAGTGAGGATGAAGCATGTACATTGTTTGAAAACTTGAGTAATAATTCCATTCGGCATGCATCCACTAGACGTAGAGCACCTACACCTAAAGCACCAAAGACCGAAGGTCTTTATGAGATAGGACATTCTTCAGATGTAGCTACCCAAGTAGTTGATGCTATCACTAGGAAATTAGATCAAATGATGGCTGTTGGTTTTGCTCCTAATTCTGCTCACATGCACACATAGCACGCACCATGCTTATTCTGTTCTAGTCCTATGCATCACACAAATGATTGTCCTACTGCAGGAAAGTTTTCTGATGATTCAACTGAGCAGGTCAATGCAACTTTTTCACATCCGGGTAATGATCCATACTCCAATACTTATAACCCAGGGTGGAGAAATCATCCCAATTTCTCATGGAAGGCTCAAGCTTCAAGTAACTTAGTCCCAGGGGTGCACAATCAAGCTCAATCTAACAGGCAGCCCTACCAATCTTTTTCCACATATCGCCCTCCACAGTAGCAATCTCAGGCTACACCATCTCCTCAGTCAGATTCTGACATTCAGGCTCAGATGTTGAAACTTCTGAGCGAGATCAATCAGAAAGTGGACTCTCAGAATCAGATAGTGAACTCTCACTCCCAAGCCATTGCCGAAATTGAGGCTCAGATGGGACCAATGGTTCAATCCATTGCCAAGTTAGAGGTGCAGTTGGGACAGATGGCTAATACACTCAACAAGAAGGAAGAGGGGACACTTCCAAGTCAGCCGGCTGCCAACCCGAAGGGACACTACATGGTAGAAGGCGATACTTCATATCACCAACAAGTGTTGGCTATCACCACATTGCAAAGTGGAAAAAGGGTCGACAATCATGTGCAAGAAAAGGAGGATGAGCAACTAGCCACCACATAGAATCTGCAGAAGGAAAAGGGTAAGCAAGAAAGAACTGAGGCTTCTTCTTCATCTACTCCCACTCCTGAGATGCCATATGAGCCCTGGGCCCCATTCCCAGAACGTCTCAAGGCACCTTCTCACTTCGGGAAATAAGGAGAGAAAATACAAGATATGATGGAGGTTTTCAAACACGTAAAAATCAACCTCCCACTCCTTGATGCCATCAAGCAAGTGCCTGCTTATGCCAAATTCCTCAAAGATCTATGTACTCAAAAGTGACGAACAAGGGCCAACACTTTGAAGGTGTTTCTCACTAAGCAGGTCAGTTCTATGCTCCAACACAGTCTCCCTCCAAAGTTCAAGGACCCTGGTGCTCCCACCATCTCCTGTATTATTGGAGACCACAAGATTGATAAAGCCCTCCTAGATTTGGGGGCTGGAGTGAATCTATTGCTGTACTCGGTCTATTTACAACTCGGTTTGGGGGAATTAAAGCCCATACCAATTATCTTGCAATTGGCTGATCGATCCATCAAGAAACCGCAGGGAATCATCGATGATGTTATTATCCAAGTTGACAATTTCTATTTCCCCGTGGACTTCATTGTTCTTGATACTGAATTGGTAGCTAATCCCACAAAGATGATCCCTGTAATACTCAGTCGCCCTTTCTTAGCTACGACTAATGCTAACATAAACTGTAGGATTGGAATTGTGAAGATCAGGTTTGGGAATCTGAAGGTAAAATTGAACATATTCCATACCTTCCAGCAACCACCAGATAAAGCTGAGTACTTCTTTCTAGACTCCATAGAGAACTTTGATGAGTGCAAAATAGTGTATAATTGGGCCCCTTAATTTATATTTGTTAAACCCTTAGTTTTGTTATTTTCTAATACTTTTTGTTAGTTTTGGTATTTTAGTGTTTTGCAGGTCTTTGAGAAATAATGTCGTTATTTTTGTGGAATTGACATAAAGATGCAAGGAAGGTCCAAATCAATTTTATCTCTAGACTTGTGGGGACCAAATCAAGCACATATCTCCCTCCATAATGGGCAGCAGCTCTACACGTTATTGGCAAAAAGGTTTTGGAAGAAAATCCTTCAAATTCCAAGATTTTAATGAAGTGGCAAAATCCTTTATTTATGGAAAGAATCCAGATTGAGCATGTCACTCTATTTTCATCATAACTTTCGGCTCAAGAATTGGATTGCATTGAATTTGGTGGCGTTGGAAAGCTAATGAAAAATTCAACAAATAAGTCAGAAATAGGTTTTACTATTTTGGACTTTTACTATGCCTAAATTTCCCCGCAATAAAAAAGCACAAATCTGTGCGGATATGGAGTCTTTTTCCTACTTGGATTGGAATTTCAAAGGATGTGTATGAGTAGGAGACCATATCATGCAGATTTTCTTTCCAAAGCAAATGCCTTTCATGCACAAGTTGATTTTCTTTCCATATACTCCTGGCGATGGACGTGTGGAGCACAAATCAGATTGACATGTCATGATTTCTTTCCATAATTTTTACCAAGACACATGGATTCACGATCTGATTTATTTCCATCCTTGGGCTGCTGTGCAATTAATGTAAGATGTGATTCTTTCCTTAGCTAGACCACCAAGAAAGTACCAAAAAGACCTTGCAAGCTCTTTAAATACCAGCTTTGTTCTTCCGAAAAGGGAGGAGCGAAGGAGCACAGAAGAGCATAGAGACACCAAGTTGGAATTTTATTTTCTTTGTTTTTAATTTATGTTTAGTACTTTGATTATGGAATTTATTTTCATAACCATGAGTGGCTAAACCTCTAGCTAGGGTTAGAGGTGAAGCCTAGTATTTTTATTATGTATTCTTGAGACCATGTTGTTTGTTCTTCATAGATGAATGATTAAATTGTGGGGTTGATTTTTTATTTGAAAGTAATTTAATGGGACAAGTTTATTTTGATTCCTTATGATTTTTGTTTATATCAAATGCTTACTTTGTTTGATTTGTTATGATTCGAAAATATATTGAATGTTTAATTTATTGTTTCATGTTTTTGAAATTAAATACTCAATCAATCCATGTTTAATCTATTTTATATATTTTTTTTATGTCTCATGAATATATAATAAAATACTAGGTGGATCCTTGAAACCCTAGTCTTTTCTAATATCATCTTAAAAATCAAATTTATTTATTTTAGTTTTATAGTTTACTTTTTAATTTAAATTATATTCCTCTGCTCCACTTTCGAGTGGAAACCAAAAGCAAAATTCCTATTTTTTTTTTTCTTTTCTGCAAAATAGTAAAAATTATTCTCTCGTGTCTAATCATTCCTTGTGGATCGACCTCGGACTTACCGTGATTTATTACTTGCGAAAACCTACACTTGGGTTTGCACCCTTTGTGGTCCAACAAGTTTTTGGCGCCGTTGCCGGTTTAAGACACTGAGTTTAATTGTTATTATTTTTAATTTTATTTTGTTTTCTTTTTTTTTTTTAAAAAAAAAAAAAAATTAATTGTGTTTTATTTTATTTTATTTTTTTAACAGGTACCAATTGTCTAATCATTACCGCTGAGAAATTCAAGGGAGATTTATCTTTGGAAAAGAGCGAAGGCATCATAAAGTCTCCAGGTGATATTGTTCTACTTTGTAGCATATTGAGTTAATTTTTTGTGTATGAGCGTTTGGCAACGCGATTACACAAAAAGACTTAGAAAGGTAGAATTTGATATTTTCCCTATAGAGTTGCATAATTCTGAGTTAGAGTTTTTTAACGACTCTATAGACATGGCTGATGATGAAGGGAGTAACCATGAGGATGAATTTGAAAACCAAGCTGACCAACCTGTCAAAAGCCTTAGAGACTATTTGCAACCCACTAGGTCAAGTACCCCTTCCTGTGTGGCGGTCCCCACCAATACAGGAAATTTTGACATTAAACCCGGGGTAGTCCAATTGTTACCTAAGTTTCGTGGGCTTGATTCTGAAAACCCATACATGCATCTCAAGGAATTTGATATGGTTTGTGCTATGCATCTTAGTAATCATGATGATGTTGTTAAGCTGACATTGTTCCCATTTTCTTTGACTGAGAAAGCCAGATATTGGTTGCACACCCTAAGGCCTAGAACAATAGGGACATGGCAAGAGATGACCAGGGAATTTTTGAAAAAGTTTTTTCCAACTCATAAGACCAATACATTGAGAAGGAACATCATGAATTTTGCCATGAAAGAAAATGAAACATTTTTTCAATGCTGGGAACGATTTAAAGAACTTTTACTCTCATGCCCACATCATGGGTATGAAACATGGCGGGTGATAAGTTTTTTTTTTTTTTTTTTTTTTTTTTTTTTTTTTTTATGATGGGTTGTCTTCCAACATGAGGCAATTTGTGGAGATGATGTGTAATGGTGAATTTATGAACAAAGCACCCGATGAAGCTTGGGATTATTTTGATCTCTTGGCCGAAAATGCTCAAGGCTGGGAAACCACAGAGAGGACGGATAAGGCAAAACCTAAACCTAGTTCTAGGGGAGGTTTATATCACATTAAAGCAGATGAGGATATGAGTGCTCGTATTGCTACATTGACAAGGAAGGTGGAGGCCATAGAGCTGAGCAAAGTGGGTGTGACTAAGAGTCCCAAACCAATTGAAATTAGTTGCGAGATTTGTGAGGCAACTGTACATTTGACCAAGGATTGTCCCACAATCCCTGCTTTCAAAGAGGTGTTGCATGAACAAGCCAATGCAGCCAATGCATATCAAAGACCATTTAGTTCACCCTATTCTTAGACGTACAATCCTAACTGGCGGAATCACCCGAATTTTAGTTGGAGAAATGGTCAATCTGCTAATGAACCTCAAGGATCTTCTTCTCATGCGCCTTATGTGCCACCACATAAGCAAACCTTGGAAGAAACATTGCAAGCCTTCATACAAAGCTGATCTCAGATCAACCAAGATACCAGGCAAGATATTCAAGAGTTGAAAAACGCAGTTGGCAGAATTGAGTCTCAATTGAATGTGAGAGAGAAAGGAAAGTTTCCAGCCTAACCTGAACCTAACCCAAGGACTCGAGCTGGGGTAAATGAAGTTAGCAATACTCAAATGGAACATGCCAAGTCTGTCACTATCCTTAGGAGTGGAAAGGTAGTTAATAAAGAGGTCCCAACAAAGGTTTCACAACCTAAGGGAGATTTAGAAACCAAGGAAGATGACAAGCCTAGTGAGGTTGAAGATGTAGTGGAGAAAGTGTATAAGCCTGTTGCCTCATTTCCCTAAAGGTTGCTTGCACCTAAAAAGGGAACAGAGAATCAAGATATTTTGGAAGTATTCAAGCAAGTGAAAATAAACATTCCTTTGTTAGATGCCATCAAACAAATTCCTTCATATGCAAAATTTTTGAAAGATCTTTGCACGGTCAAGCGAAAGCTTTTTGTTCGCAAAAAGGCATTTTTAACAGAGCAGGTAAGTGCTATACTTCAGCAAAAAATTCCTTTGAAACAGAAAGATCCTGGATCACCAACTATCCCATGCATCATTGGAAATTCTAAGATTGATAAAGCATTAATGGATTTAGGAGTAGGTGTAAATCTACTACCCTACACAGTTTATGAGCAGTTGGGCATTGAGGATTTAAAACCGACCAAAGTTGTTCTTCAACTTGCCGACCGATCTGTTGTTATACCAAGAGGGGGTAGTAGAGGATGTTTTGGTGCAAGTGGATAAATTTTACTTTCCTGTGGATTTTATTGTTTTAGATACAAAGCCTATTTCGCATTCTAGCATTGATGTTCCTGTCATTTTGGGACGACCATTTTTGGCTACTTCTAACGCTTTGATTAATTGCAGGAATGGAATCATAAAGCTTACATTTGGAAATATGACCGTTGAGTTGAACATCTTCAACAATTGTAAACAACCTGGCATTGATGATGATGCGGAGATCCTTGAAAAGGACATGATCCAAACCTTGGTGGAAGAGTACTTCTACTTCACATGCTTATTGTTGATGATATGAGTACTTCTACTTCACATGCTTCTGATTCTGAATTAAATTATATTGATATTAAGCCTGTGATAGTAGATACAGCTTGCTTAGAAAATTCTTGCTTAAATAATCATGTGATGCCAAGGTCCAAGGAATTAGGAACACGAGGTAGTTTGTTCCTACTTGTCATAATTGTGAGAAAATTGATCATATTAGGCTAAATTGTTATTTGTTGAAATTCCACAGGCCTTAGATTAAGCAGGATGCTCCGAGGAAAAGTGAAGTTTAAGATTCTTCCTCATCAAAATATGTCCCTCTGCATATGAGACATATAAAAGGTAAGGGCAATGTTATTTGTAAGAATGCTAACTATAATTCTGTAGAGAATGTTAAGAAGCATTCAAACAAAAGAAGCTTACCCACCTGTCATCACTGTGGCATCACTGGTCACATCCGACCCAAATGTCCACAGCTCCAGGCTCAGAAGTCAAAGGTTCAGAAGGAGCTACCAACAAGAGCTACATCAGGCACTCTACCTCCTACGACACTTCAGGCTCCACAGCATCAGCAACAATTTGTTCTTGCCTATTAGAGTGGCAAATCAAAGAAGAACAAATCAAGGTGCTACATGAGAAAGCCGCAGAAGCTTACTAGCAACCATGGCTATGAAAGGTTGCTGAACCTGATGCAAGGTATGCTAAGAAGAATGGCCAACATGGACATGACCCGCAAACCATCTCCACGGGTCAAGCAGGTATGGGTCAAGAATGATGAGACCATTCACCCCTTGAGGGGGAGTGGACTCACCTAGTAGGTGAGGTCTCCCATGCCTAGGATTTTGGTTCATAAATCCTAGTGCATGTCAGGTATGTTTGCATTGCATTGTTTATCTTGTCATATCTTATTCATGCCTTGAATTCTGTTGAGGAACCGTTTATTTTATCCCCCATATTTTCTCTTGTTGTCTTGAGAAACATCTGCAGATATTTTTTTTGGGATGATAGTTAAAGCACGTCAGGCGGCTGCTTTTCAGTCTTGGTATTTCTAAACCTATCTTCCTGAGGACAGGTTTGATTTTACCTTAATGCTAGGACTAGATGTTATTTCCTTTTCCATGAGCATGTCCTTGTTGTTTTTATGTTTTATTGTTTTCAACATAAAAAATAAAAAATAAAAATTGGGGTAGAAGATGCAGATTTTTTTTTTCTTTTCTTTTGATAGCTTTTGCCTAATATCTCAGTTCATTGTGCATTAATTGAATATGCTTATATATGATTGAGAGTTTATGTTTGATATTTGCTAAGTTTTCCTGTTGCATCTTAATGATAGATAATTGCTTTTCTCATGCGATTAAATATTGTGCACTATCCAAGGCTCCCTTAAGGTACATCATTTTCCTCTCTGACTTCTTGCTTCTGAAAATTCTAATGAGAGAGATGTTTTTGATAAGATGGTCAAATTGACCAACATGCTAGTTGAACCTAGAGCCTAAAAATTCTAGCATTCTCTCTAGGTTGCAGCACCAACAAGAATCAAGCAGTAATTCTTCAGTTTTCTGTGCTATATGCTTATATTCACTGCTTTTGTGCTGAATTAGCTTTATGCCTTGTCCTTCATGGTGCAAATAAAATTTTACCTTGTCCTTCATGATACAAGTAAAACAATTATATGCTGCATCTTAGGGGGAGTGTATCAGATGAGGGTGGCTAGGCCTTAGCACTTTATGATGTTTGACTTTTGACTGATCTTTCATTGATTTTCTCTCTTGTTTAGAAAATCTGGTTGCTTTAAGTCATATTAGTGAACTTCATACCTTATTGAGAAAGCTTTCATACACACATGCATTGCATGAGTTGAGTAATCTATTTAAAATTTCTATCTGCAGGGAAATTTGTGCTTATTGAATACTTAACTCTCATTTATATCTTTGTATATTTTTGCAATGTTATTTGATTGTTTTATTAGTTGATTCTACATGTGTGTTCCGAAGCTAACTTTAGGGAAAAATATTTTTTTTCCTGCAATTTTTTCTCCAGTTTCAGATTTTTAGTGTGAAGCGTCTAGACGGACCTATTCTTACATCTAGACGAGCGTAGTCTTGTCGTATGTTGACCTTGCAATAACCGTCCGGATGGTTAAGTGTCACGTCCAGACGGGATCTCTACAGGTTTAAGACTTGCGTCTCTTTCTCTGCCATACATACATCTCTGCATTTTTATTGATTTATCATGTCATGTTGTGTATTTTTCTCTCTGATTTCTCCCGAGATTTTGGCATTCTCTGCACATTTCTTCTCATTCCATGGTATTTACTGTATCTTTGTTCTTTCAAGTTTTTGTGCTTTTTAGAATATTGGAATATTTGGTGATTGGAATTTTTTTTGAGATATTGTGCATGTAAATCCTATTTTGTTTGTGTGTTGGGTTGATATTGATATATATGGGTCATTTGGATTGCGATCTTTGCTTTTGTAATGCTTGTGCATCCAATTGACAGTTATCATAATAACACTTTCTTTTTGGGACTAACATGATCTAATATTTCTTTGTGGTATTATTTTTGGAAATATTTCTGTTTAAATGTTTTAGGAATATGTTGTCCAGTAGCTCCCAGCACAATATTTGACAGATGGATCCTTTGGAAAACTGACTGTTGTTGAAGTCGGATGTTCAAATTTGTTAGTATTTTGACCTTATACTGTGTTTGGACAAAATCACTTATGTGTAATGATGCGGTTAATAGGGATTCCACTTACAGAGTGATGTCAGAAGATTCTGCCTGCAAGTCAGAAGAATTTCAAGTTCCCTGTCAGCCGTCTGGACGATGTGCCATCCCGTCCGGACGCCCATCTGTCTACTGTTCCATCCGTCCGGACGACGTGTCATTCCGTCCGGACATCAGACAGACAAGCATCATCTGTCCGGACGACGTGTTTCTTCCGTCCGGACACCTACATCGTATCGAGAAGCTTTTGTGCCAGCTTGCTTCGTCCGGACGTTTCAGCAGCACGTCCGGACGCCTATCAGTTCTCGAACGGTTCACTGATTCTTTCCAAGTTCAAGAAAGGGAAGATCAATCAACCATCCGGACGATGTGGTATCCCGTTTGGACGCGTATCTCCGTAAGGCAAGAATCACAGTTCAAAATGAACCGTCCGGACATCTGACAGCTGTGGTCTGGACGTTGGTGCATCGTATATGGTAACTGCCGATTCGACTTCAACCGTCTGGACGTCTCCCCCTCATGGTCCGGATGCACGCGCATCAGATATGAAAATTGCGTGTTGAAGTTTAGCCGTCCGGACGCTCCTGCCCCATGGTCAGGACGCGCGAAGCCTGTTATGGAAATTACTTACAGCGGACGTGCGTTCGTCCGGACGATCGAGCCATCCCGTCCGGACGATGTTCTTATACAGGAAAGATTTCTCCGAGAAAATTTTGAAAAATCCTGTCGCACAGTTGTCCGTCTGGACGGCCATGGTTCACCGTCCGGACGGCTCCCAGGCATATTTTGCCTGACGCCCATTCTGACCCCAAGCCTATAAATAGGGGCCCCTGGGCACTTAGAGCTGCAAGAATTCGGTGTGAATTCCATTAGAGCTCAGAGACGTGATATTTCCTCTGAAGCTGTTTTTCAAGTGTGCTGTGCTGTAAACCGAAGTCTATCTTAGAGGTCGGCTCTAAGGTAAGGAGTTCCATTGAAGACCCCTTAGGTAGGTGAACCTGGTTGGGAAGCGTTCGTATTGGGTTACACGTCAGAGATCAAGGTACGACTACTGCATCGGTACATGTGAGTGATACTGTCTTGTATCTAGCTTTGTCTTCTGATTAGTGGAATTCCTGGGTTTGGCTGCTCCGGAGTGGTTTTTCTCTTAACTGAGTTTCCCCTTTCGTCAACAAAAATCTCTGTGTCATTTACTTTCCCCTGTGCTTTAATTTTTGTTGACACTTGTTGCACACACTTTACTTTTAGAAGTCATTTCAATTTTTCAAAATTTCAAAGGTCTCAGGTTTAAGATGAGCCTTTTCCCCTAGCTCATGCAGAGCCTTTCGTAGCATTCCCTCAGATCTGTATCAGTTAGTGGTTCAGTGGTGAATCTCCTCATTTATCTTGCAGACTAGTTGCTTAGAGGATGTCAATCTGCGGATAACCAGTTTCCGGCTTTGCAAAATCAAGAGATTGAAGATTTTTCAGTCCATGGTTCCCGACTTCGGGAACTAGAAGCCGGAGTAGTACAAATCCAGCCTTCTTGTACGGATTTCTCTCAGTTGCTTGCTTTCAGTGGATCAGCAGGATTTGGTACTTGGAGGATTTTTGTTAATCTCGTTTGGGCCACTTGCAGACTCTTCTCTATTTTCCTTTTGTTTTGGATTATAGAACGCTTTTGTCTGTGGATTTTATATACTTTGTTTACCCTTGTCTTGTTGAGACATCAAGGGAGAGTATTTTATTACTATGGTCTTTCTATACTCTGTTTACCCTTTGTCCCTTTGAGACAAAAAAGGGGGAGTATATGTTTGATTTGGACCGGGATTGTATTTTTAATCGGTTAAGTGATTTTTGTCCCAGAATGGCCAAAGGGGGAGTTTGTTAGTTTTTGTGTTGGCTGCATTTTGTTGGACAAAATTACTATCATGTACTGTTGCTGATTTCATAGGGATGCCTTATTAGTTCAGAGTTTTCAAATATTCAAAGTTTATTTCTCTGATATGGAAAGAGCCTCACTAAGACAAGATCAGTGTCACAAGCGTCAAGAAGGAATGCCTAGACTCCAAGAAGACTTTGCAAAGTCTACAGTTCAGCAAAAGTCAAATCCCGAGTTTATCGTCCGAACGGCATAGTGAAACGTCTGGACACTCATCAGTCAATAACATAAACAATGATGCTTTTAATTAGGGGTTCAGTCAGTTTTTAGAAGTCTTCTTCAGATACATGTTTCTAGAAATTTCTGAACAGTCTACAAGTCAGTGAAATCGGATCCCTTGCAGCTGTCTGGACAACGTGATATACTATCCGGACGCCCAACTGTCCAAAGCATCATCCGTCCAGAAGACGAGAACTTTCCGTCCGGACCTTCCTCTATGTCGAGAAGCTTCGAATTGTTCCAGCTTTCATCCGTCTGGACGTTTTAGCAGCACGTCCGGACGCCACTCAGTGTTCGATTAGCTATGAGATTTCTTTTCAAAACACAGATATGGGAAGACACTGCAACCATCCGGACGATGTGGATTCCCGTCAAGACGCGCTCATCCATAAGGCTAGTCACGCATTCAAAAATTAGACGTTCGTACGACGGTTTTCATGGTCCTGACTTGCGAGCTTCATATATGGAAATTGCGTGCATCGGATTCACCGTTCGGACAACAGATGTCATGGTCTGGATGCACCAAGCCTTGATATGGAAATTGCGTGCAGCTCAAGTGCAACCGTTCGGACGACAGGGCAACACCGTCTGGACGCGGCTCAATTCAGGAAAGAATTTCTGCGAAATTTGGAAAGCTGATCGCACAATTGTCCTTCCGGATGCCTTATGTCTACCGTCTGAACGGTACGAAGGTATTTCAAGCCAGACGCTCATTTAAACCTACAGCCTATAAATAGAGGCCCTTAGGCTTGAGAATTGTAGGAATTCGGTTGTGAATTTTGTAGTGCTTAGAGAGTTATATTTTAGAGTTATTGTGCTGATCTGCTCACTCTCAAGCCGTTGCGAAGTGCTGTTGCTGTATTGAAACTGAAGTCTATCTTAGGGGTTGGCCCTAAGGTAAATGATTCTATTGAAGACCCCTTCAAGTAGGAGACTTGGTTGGGAGACATTCGTGTTGGGTCACATGTTAGAGTTCAAGGTACGGCCACTGCATAAGGACATGTGAGTGCTACTACTTTGTAACTAGCTTTGTCTTCTGAATAGTAGATATCCTGGGTTTGGTTGCCCCGGAGTGGTTTTTATTTTAATTGAGTTTCCACTTCATCAACAAAATATCTGTCTCTTTATTTTCCGCATTGTAATATTTTGTTGCACACTATTGCACACACTTGTTAAAATTAGAAGTCTATTTAATATTCAGTAAGTCTTTAGGGTGTTTTACACCTAATGCTCTAAAACCATCTGGTTTAGGAGTCATTGACCTAACACTTATTACATGGGTCAGTTAGAAAGCTTAAGGGAGCTAAGCATTGCACAGCCTGCATGTATACAAAAGAAAAGAAAAGAAAAGAAAAGAAATAAAATAGAAAATATGCCTTGGTTGTTTTCTCTAATGGGGAGTCCAACGAATTTTGAGTATTGAATCATTCATGATTGAGATTCGTTTTTGAAACCTCATGACTATAGTTTTTGAATCTTGTGATATCTCATAATGCCATGTTAGTAGCTTAATTTTTAATTCCCTGAAATTGTGAAGATGGAGTTTATTTTGTTAATCTTGCTAATGAATGAGAATCATTGTTTTTGTGACCCTTCAATCTTATAGATAACATGATCTTGCATAATGCTTGTGGGTATCAATTTTGGCAAACCTTCATGAGACTTCACTCGTCCACTAGGGAGTCCTAGGGGTTTAAAAGGCTTGTTGCATACGCTAAATGTAATCGTACATCCCACGAAAGAAGCATTTATCTTGTTGTTTTTTAGTTTTATTTCTTGTTTTGTATTGCTAAGGGACTAGCAATATGTAAGTTTGGGGTTGTGATAAGTATTGAATGTTGCACATTCAATGCCCTTAACTTGCTTATGTTAATTCCTTAGCATTGTTGTTTGATTTTGAGTTGTTTTATTGTTTTCAGGTTTTAAATAAAAATGCAATTAATTCCATTGATTTTGGGCTTAAAGCACACTTTGAGAAGACCTAGAAGATATGTTTAAGTTTAACCAATCATAATAGAAGACTTATATGATTTGATTAAGTTTAATCAAATCAAGGAAATGATTAAATCGGAATTTCTCCGATAAGAGTCAAAATCGGATTGAATTCAAATTTGGATTCTGCACATGTCTCAATGTTTTGATCATAACTTACTACTCAGATCTTGGATTGCAATGAAATTTGTGGTGTTGGAAAGCTAATAAAAAATGAAACAAATGTTTGAAATATATTTTCCCTAATTCGGAGTTTTACTATGCCAAAATTACCCTACAATAAAAGACCGCAAATCTAGATGAACTTGGCATCCTTTTCCTACTTGGATTGAATTTTCAATCTCCTATTTGGACTAGGAGACTAAGTTCCGATTTTTCTTGGATTTCTAGGGCTTTTAGGTCTCTCCTAATCTCTATAAATAGGCCTCTAAACATTGAAGAAAGACACATTGCTACCTAGAGCAAATTCAGAGAAAAACTTCTTAAAGGCTTGAAGAGTTGAAGAGAAGTAATTATGGCAGGAGGCCATTGCAACAGCGTCATGAACGGCTAAAAAGCTTTGTAGGGTACTGATGTAGCCCTATCTAAGCACAATGGTTTGATTGTATTTCAATTTAGAGAATTTTAGTTTATGCATGTTGGTTGTATAATTATGAGAACTGCTACAATTTGATATTGTTCTTCATTTTTTAATGCAATCGTTCTTCAATTCATAATCAATATTGGTAGAACTCTTATCTTGTCTTAGAAAGCTTTTTACCTTTATTGAACTCAAATCATTCTTATTGAAAAATTGAAATGACTTCTAAAAGTAAAGTGTGTGCAACAAATGTCAACAAAAATTAAAGCACAGCGGAAAGTAAATGACACAGAGATTTTTGTTGACGAAGTGGAAACTAAGTTAAGAGAAAAACCACTCCGGGGTAGCCAAACCCAAGAATTACACTATTCAGAAGACATAGCTAGATACAAGATAGTAACACTCACATGTACCGATGCAGTGGTCGTACCTTGATCTCTGACGTGTAACCCAACACGAACGCTTCCCAACCAGGTTCACCTACCTGAAGGGGTCTTCAATGGAACTCCTTACCTTAGAGCCGACCTCTAAGATAGACTTCGGTTTACAGCACAGCACACTTGAAAAACGGCTTAAGAGGGGATATCACGTCTCTGAGCTCTAATGGAATTCACACCAAATTCTTGCAGCTCTAAGCGCCCAAGGGCCTCTATTTATAGGCTGGGGGTCAGAATGGGCGACAGGCAAAATATGCCTGGGAGCCGTCCGGATGGTGAACCATGGCCGTCCGGACGGACAACTGTACGACAGGATTTTCTGAAATTTTCGCGGAGAAATCTTTCCTGTATAAGAACATCGTCGGGACGGGATGGCTCGATCGTCCGGACGGACGCACGTCCGCTGCAAGTAATTTCCATAACAGGCTTCGCGCATTCGGACCATGGGTCAGGAGCGTCCAGACGGCTAAACTTCAACACGCAATTCCTATATCTGATGCGCATGCGTCCGGACCATGAGGGGGAGACGTTCGGACGGTTGAAGTCGAATCGGCAGTTACCATATACGATGCACCAGCGTCCAGACCATAGCTGTCAGATGTCTGGACGGTTCATTTTGAACTGAGATTCTTGCCTTACGGAGATACGCGTCCAGACGGGATACCACATCGTCCGGATGGTTGATTGATCTTCCCTTTCTTGAACTCAGAAAGAATCAGTGAACCGTTTCGAGGACTGATAGGCGTCCGGACGTGCAGCTGAAACGTCCGGACGGAGCAAGCTGGCATAGAAGCTTCTCGATATGATGTAGGTGTCCGGACGGAAGAAACACGTCGTCCGGACAGATGATGCTTGTCTGTCTGATGTCCTGACGGAATGACACATCGTCCGGACGGATGGAACAGTAGACAGATGGGCGTCTTGATGGGTTGACACATCGTCCGGACAGCTGACAGGGAACTTGAAATTCTTCTGACATCACTCTGAAAGTGGAATCCCTGTTTACTGTATCATTACACATAAGTGATTTTGTCCAAACACAGAATAAGGCCAAAATACTAACAAACTCCCCCTTTGGCTATTCTGGGACAAAAATCACTTGACCGGTTTGGAAATACATTCCCGGTCCAAAAACAACAATTACTCCCCCTTTTTGTCACAAAGGGACAATGGGTAAACCAGAGTAATGAGAAAAACCATACAACAATTACTCCCCCTTAATGTCTCAGAAGCACAAGGGTAAAAAGAGTAATAATATCGACAAAAAAAAAGTTCTAAAATCCAAAACAATAGGAAACTAGAGAAAAGTCTGCAAGTGGCTCAAAAGAGAGGAACAAAAATCCTCCAGGTACCAAATCTTACTGATCCACTGAAATCAAGTAACGGATAGAAATCCGTAACAGCTGGATTTGTAGAACTTCGGCTTCTAACTCCAGAAGCCGGGAGCCATGGACTGAAAAGCCTTCAGTCACTTTGATTTTGCAAAGCCTGACCAGGTTATCCGCAGATTGACATCCTCTAAGCAACTGGTCTGCAAGATAAGTGAGGAGATTCAACACTGAACCTCTAACTGATGCAGATTTGAGGGACTGCTACGGAAGGCTATGCACGAGCTAGGGGAAAAAGCTCATCTCAAATCCCAAGACCTTTGGACATTAAACATCCGACTTCAACAACAGTCAGTTTTCCAAAGGATGCATCTGTCAATCACTGTGCTGGGAGTCGTTGGATGTCGTATTCCTGAAAAACCAATCAGAAATATCTCCAAAAATACCATTAGATCCTGTTAGTTCCAAACATAATGTGGTATTTGAGACGGCTGTCAAATGGATGCCAAAGAGAAATATAAGCAATGCAGCTACTCATAAGGCATAAATATATCATGATCAGCCCAACACATAGACAGAGAAGGATTTTCATGCACACTATCTCAATAAAATATCCCAACAAATATTCCAATATTCTAAAAGCACAAAGACTTAAAAGAATAATGGAAGGCACATTGAAGATCATGGGATGAGAAGAGATGTGCACAAAATGCCAAAATCTCGGGAGAAATCCACGAGAAAAACACACAAGATGCCATGATAAATCAATAAAAATGCAAAGATGTGTCTATGGCAGAGAAAGAGAAGCAAGTCTTAAACCTATAGAGATCCTGACCGGATGAGCAATTGCTAGGTCAGCATATGGCAAGACTGCTCTCGTTTTGGACGAAAAAATAAGTCCGTCCACACACTTCACACTGAAAATCTGAAACTTGAGGAAAATTTACAGAAAAATAAATAGACAACTCAACTCATGCAATGCGTGTGTGTGTGAAGACTTAACCCACAAGGTATGACTATCACAGAAATGACAAAGAGCAACCAGATTTTCTAGACAAGAGAGAAAATCTGTGACAGATTAGCCAAAAGTCAAACCTTAAAACTTACTAGGGCCTAGCCACCCTCATCTGATACACTCCCCCTGAAATGCAGCACCGAATTGTTTTACTTGTACCATGAAGGACAAAGTAAATTTTTACTTGCATGTAGAGGGCAAGGCAATAGCAAATTCAGCACAAAAGCAGTGAATAGAAAATTTAAAGCACAAAATTCATATGAATAACTGCTAATTCTTATGGTGATACAATCTAGAGGGAATGCCAAAGTTTTTAGGTTCTAGGTTCAACTAGCATGTGGTCAATTTGGCCATCTTATCAAAAACATCTTCTCTTATCCAAAAATTCTTAGAAACACAAAGTCAGAGAAGGAAAGATGTACCTTTAGGGGAGTCAAGGATAGTGCACATTTTTCATCGCATGAAAAAAGAAACTATCCTACTTTTGCATATACAGGAAAACACTTGGCAAATTATAGTCAGAAACTCTCAAATATATCTAAGCAAAGTAAATTAATACCCAAATAATTGAGATATCATGAGAAAATACATGCAATATCTGATATGCCAAAAAAAATCCTGCAAATTCTCCCCAATATATATATATATATATATATATATATATATATATTTATTAAAAACAAATGCAAAATGGAAAGAAAACATCATATGCATGGCAAGACTAAACCTGATGATGCCAATACAGAAAAAAAACAGTCGCTCGACCTGCTTTTTCTGTCTTCCCCAAACAGTACCTGCAATGCTCTCTCAAGAGAATAGGGGGCACAACAAACTGGTTCCTAGATTGCATAGTAAGCACACAAATATAACAAGTAAATGTGCAAGCAATCAAACCTGATGCCTTAGGATTAGGAACCGAATCCTAGGCATGAACACCTTCTCCTGCTAGGTGCGTTCGTTCCCCCTCATGGGGTGAATGGTCTCATCACTCTTGACCCATACCTGCTTGACTCGAGGCGGTGGCTTGCAGGTCTTGTCCATGTTGTCCATTCTCCTTAGCATACCATGCATTAGGCTAAGCAATCCTTCATAGCCATGGCTGCCATTGGGCTTCTGCAGCTTTCTCTTGTAGCGCCTTGATTTGTTCTTCTTTGGTTTGCCACTCTGATTGGTAGGAACAAACCTTTGCTGATGTTGCGGAGCCTGAAGTGCCGTAGGAAGTAGAGTGCCTGATGTAGCTTTTGTTGGCAGCTCCTTCTAAACCTTCGACTTCTAAGCCTGGAGATGTGGACAATTGGGTCGGATGTGACCGGTGATGCCGCAGTGATGGCAGGTAGGCAAGCTTCTTTGTATTCTCTGCAAAATTATGGTTAGCATTCTTACAAATAACATTGCCCTTACCTTTTATATGTCTCCTATGCGGAGGGACATATTTTGATGAGGAAGAATCATCAACTTCACTTTTCCTCATAGCATCCTGCTTAATCCAAGGCCTGTGGGATTTTAACAAATAACAATTTGGCCTAATATGACCAATTTTCCCACAATTATGACAAGTAGGAACAAACTTACCTTGTGTTCCTGATTCCTTGGGCTTGGGCATCACACAATTATTCAAGCAAGAATTATCCAAACAAGCAGTGTCTACTATCACAGGCTTAATAATAATGGAATCTAATTCAGAATCAGCAACATGTGAAGTAGAAGCACTTAAGTCATCAACAACTAAATCAGGCTTGTTGGAAATATCTTAATGAATACAAAGCATGCTTTTCAAATTATCACTAGAGAATTTTTCCAATTTCTTCTCAAGTGAATCAATAATGCCAAATAGCATGGTATTCTCAGATCTCAAAGAGTCAATCAAAGCATGTGATTCAGACAATTGAACAATCAAAGACTCTTTTTCTTGCTTCACCTTTTTAAGCTCTTTATGAAAAATTTTAGAATGTTGACCATTCTTCAATTTATTAAAAACCTTAAAGAGCATAATATCAGAATCGTCACTAGAAAACAGAGAAGAATTCATGATAAAAGGTGTAAAAAAAATAGAAGTCACAAAAGATGAGGATCACACTCAGGAAATAAATCCTAAACAGAGTGTACCTGCTCTGATACCAATTGAAAAATTGAAATGCCTTCTAATAGTAAAGTGTGTGCAACAAGTGTCAACAAAAATTGAAGCACAGCGGAAAGTAAATGACACAGAGATTTTTGTTGACGAAGTGGAAACTCAGTTAAGAGAAGAACCACTCTGGGGCAGCCAAATCCAGGAATTCCACTATTCAGAAGACATAGCTAGATACAAGACAGTAACACTCACATGTACTGATGCAGTGGTCGTACTTTGATCTCTGACGTGTAATCCAACACGAACGCTTCCCAACCAGGTTCACCTACCTGAAGGGGTCTTCAATGGAACTCCTTATCTTAGAGCCGACCTCTAAGATAGACTTCGGTTTACAACACAGCACACTTGAAAAATGGCTTCAGAGGAGATATCACGTCTCTGAGCTCTAATGGAATTCACACCGAATTCTTGCAGCTCTAAGTGCCCAAGGGCCCCTATTTATAGGTTGGGGATCAGAATGGGCGTCAGGCAAAATATGCCTGGGAGCCGTCCGGACGGTGAACCATGGCCGTCCAGACGGACAATTGTGCGACAGGATTTTCTGAAATTTTCGCGGAGAAATCTTTCCTATATAAGAACATCGTCCGGATGGGATGGCTCGATAGTCCGGACGGACGCACGTCCGCTGCAAGTAATTTCCATAATAGGCTTCGCGCGTCTGGACCATGGGGCAAGAGCGTCTGGACGGCTAAACTTCAACACGCAATTTCCATATCTGATGCGCGTGGGTCCGGACCATGAGGGGGAGACGTCCGGATGGTTGAATTCGAATCGGCAGTTACCATATACGATGCACCAGCGTCTGGACCACAGCTATCAGATGTCCGGACAGTTCATTTTGAACTGCGATTCTTGCCTTACGGAGATACGCGTCCGGACGGGATACCACATCGTCCGGACGGTTGATTGATCTTCCCTTTCTTGAACTCGGAAAGAATCAGTGAACCGTTTCGAGGACTGATAGGCGTCCGGACGTGCTACTGAATTGTCTAGACAAAGCAAGCTGGCACAGAAGCTTCTTGATACGATGTAGGTGTCCAGACGGAAGAAACATGTCGTCCGGACAGATGATGCTTGTCTGTCTGATGTCCGGACGGAATGACACGTCATCCGGACGGATGGAACAGTAGACAGATGGGCGTCCGGACGGGATGACACATCGTCCGGACAGATGACAGGGAACTTGAAATTCTTCTGACTCGTAGGCAGAATCTTCTGACATCATTCTGAAAGTGGAATCCCTGTTTACTGTATCATTACACATAAGTGATTTTGTCCAAACACAGAATAAGGCCAAAATACTAACATTTATTTTCTGTGATTATGAGAATGATGATTATACAACGAGTTTAATTGACATATGATCAAGAGGATTAGATAGGCCATGCCTAGGAAAGACGAATCGTACTACACCCTAGTTTAATGTAATTTAGGTAGACGATTCGTACCAACCAAAGATGGGTTATACTTTTCCATCGATTGTATGTATCCTATTAAAGACGTAGCTAATCCATGCTTAGGAAAGACGGGTCGTACCGCATCTTAGTGGTTAGGTGGATGATCCGTGCCAACCGAAGATGGATTATACTTATGCTTTAATAAGGTAATTTCTTGTTTATTTATAACATGCATAGAATGAATTTCTCTAATTAAATATGATTAGCCATTGATTTACGGATAGCGGTGAAGTCAATACTCTACTCTTTCTCTCTCTTATATTTCAATTTTCTTTTACGTTTATTTTATGCACTTTAATTAATCACAAATTCAACAATCTTTTCTTTGGTTATTTTTAATCTTCACAAACTCGATAACATTACCCCTGGAGTCCTTGAGGTTCGACAGCCCCACTATAGCCTTATCCTACAAGGATTTGTCCTATTGCGAGTGGTTATTTATTATTGATATATCTTGGTAAACAAAAGGCCACATCAACTGGAGGCAGGGAAAGCTAATATGTTTGAAGAGATCCTACCAACTCTTCAATCTTCATCTCTTCTAGATTCTTGCTTTCTTCAATGGTAGTCACTTTAATTCTGAAACGCTCAGGTAAAGATCTTAGAATTTTTCAGATGAGCTTTACGTCCTAAATGGTCTTCCTGAGACTCACCATCGAGTTTCTCAGGTTGCTCATCTTAGTGTAAAACTCTCCGAATGTCTCATCTTCAAGAATCTTAATCTCTTGAAATCAACATTTGGAGCTTGGCAGATTTAACAAGTTTTGTGCCCTCATATATTGTTTCTATGATTTGTCATGCTTCTTGAGCGATTTCACAGTTTGAAATTTTTGCAAATTCAGACGGTGAAGGAGCTTGACAAAGAGCATAGAGGGCTTTATCGTTAGCAAGTCGTGCGTTTCTTCCAGGAACTAGTTCGACAGTTGTATCCTCTGGCTTAGTCCAACCAGATTCAACAATTTACCAACAATCAATGGATTTTAAAAAGAAACGCATGCGAGCTTTCCAATAGCCATAGTTTGTACCAACAAAGGCAGAAACAGTATTAAGATTTTGAGACATAGCCAAAAAAATGAGTAGAGGTAAAAAAAGAATACACTCAAGAAATAAATCTAACTAGAGTGTACCAAGCTCTGATACCAAATGAAAAATAGACTGACTTCTAATTTGCTCTGTGTGTGTGCACAATGTGTAACAAAATATTGTAAATGCGGAATTTAAAGAACACAAATATTTTGCTAACGAAGTGGAAACTCAATGAAGAGAAAAACCACTCCGGGGCAGCCAAACCCAGGAAATCCACTATTAGAAGACAAAGCTAGTACATAGACAGTAACACTCACATACTCGATGCAGCGATCATATCTAGCACTTTGACACGTAACCCAACGTGAACGCCTCCCAACCAAGTCTCTTACTTTAAGTGGTCTTCTATGGATTCCTTTGCCTTAGGGCTCCTCCTAAGATAGACTTCAATAACGAGCCCATCAACAACACACAACAACAACGGCTTGGGAGCTAGTGGATCTTCAAAATTTCTCCCTAAAATATACTACTCTCTAAGCTCTAAGGAATTCAATACTGAATTCTATAAATAATACATGCCTAGAGGTCTCTATATATAGGTTCAGTAGACTTTAAACAAGTCTGAAATGGATTTCTCTAGGTGGTGTCTGGACGGTAGCTGAGAGTCTCCAGATGGACAACTATGCAATTGGCTTTCCATAACGTGCTTCACGCAATACCATATCAGGGCCGCGTCTGGACAGTTGCACTTCTGCTGCACGTAATTTTCATAATAAGGACTGGCATCCGGACGGTGTTGCCCTGACATCCGGATGGTTGCAATTCTTCTCCACGTCTTGCCTTATCAAGGATAGCATCAGGACGGTGTAGACCTGACGTTTGGATGGATGCAGCTGTCTTCCATATCTGTGTCTGAGAAGGAAATTTGATTTCTTGTCGAACATTGATGAGCGTTCGGATGGGTTGCTGAGACGCCCGGACAGATGCAACCTTGAACAGTTCAAAACTTTTGGACATTGATGGGTGTCTAGACAAAAGCTTGGGATCCGACTTCTTTGACTTGGAATCTGCACAGAATCTTCTTTGAACTTCTTGAAGTACATTTCTGAAATGAAGACTTTAAAATAAACGGCATACCTGATAAAATGGCAACATTACATAAAAGTGATTTTGTCAAACAGAATGCAGCCAATCACATACTAACAGTAGTCATGTCATATAATCCAATTAATTATTTCATTATACATACATACATGGGATAACTTCACAAAAGGGTATCGAATTATACGTTGTTTTGAGATAAGGGTACTAAACTAGCAAACGTCTCAAATTGGGGTATCCATGTTTCCAAACGTCTCACTTAAGGGTACTACGTTATGATTTGTTGTTAAATCCTAAAGGAGTACCGAAAATACCCCTTATTTTGAAAAAAAAAAATAAACAGGGGTATTTGGGTACTCCATTAGGATTTAACAGCAAATCCTAACGTAGTACCCTTAAGTAAGACAGTTGGACACTTGGATACCCGAGTTTGAGACGTTTGCTAGTTCAGTACCCTTATATCAAAATGATGTATAATTCAACCCTTTTGTGAAGTTATCCCTACATACATTTATATAACTCACACAGATTACCACTCCTTTTTCAAACACCCCATTTACACAAATATAAAGTGCACGTTATCATACAAACTATTTAATGTAAGTATAAAAGTATGCACGTTTGATAGTAAAATAGACATGTCATAAAGCTTGATAAAAGTTTCCATGAGGGTTTCACTCATCTTAGTTGTAAAGGTCCTCTTGGTAAATATTCTTGAATCCTCTAACACCGTCACCTGTGAAAGGGTCTTGAAAAAAATAAAGACTTCTTTGTGTGTGTGTGTGATCAACCAATCAACCAAAATATAAAATGTGGAAAGTAAATAACATAGATATTTTAGTGACGAAATGGAAACTCTTTGTACCAAAGAGAAAAACTACTCTGGGGCAGCCAAACCCAGGGAATCCACTATTCAGATGAAAAAGCTAGTTACAAAGCAGTTGTATTCACATACCCCTGATGCAGTAGTCGTACCTTTAACTCTGACATGTACTTATACGTGAATGTCTCTCAACCAAACCTCCTATCTGAATAGTTCTTCAATGGACTCCTTTAACTTAGAGCTCCTCTCTAAGTTAGACTTTAATGGTTGATCAAATCACACAAATACTCTAAGAGAGTTAGCTCATCTAACAATATCTGCCTAAACACCCTGTCTTAGCACAATGAAATTCTATACTGAATTCTTACAAATACACAGCCTCCAAGCCTCTTTAAATAGGCTCCAGAAATCCTAATTCTACACAAACTTAGATTTCCATAGGCGGTGTCTGGACGGTACTTGTGGCGTCCAAACCTTCACTTGAATCTTCAATAAGTTTCTGACATGCGTCCGGACCGGTAACCTTGGTGTTCGGACGATATCATGAAAACCCTTTCTTTGTCCGCAGTCATCGCATTTTCTTTCGGACCCTGTGCGAATGGAGACTTACTGACTTTAGAGTCTGCTGGGCCATTCGGACCTTGACCTACTGACTCCACCATCTGCTGTAGCATTAGGACCTTGATCGGACACTGAGTTTTTGACTTGGGCGTCCGGACCTTGGCAACTGGGCGTCCAGACGATCTGTAGGGAAAACCGACTTTCTGAGCTGTAAATCTTCCAGATTCTTTCCTTCACCAGGATATTTCCTTCTTAGTGAAATTCTGTGCAGATTACTTCCTTGTTCGGCCCTTTCCATCTTGGAATTAAATATTTTGCAACAATTCTTCTGGACTCCTCTTGAATTACGGTGTCCCTATTATGGAAGTCCCAGATATGGAGGCGTTTTTGTCAACCAGAATGTAGCCAATAAAAATAAACTAAGAAACTCCCTCTTTGGCCATTTTGGGACAAAAAACGACTTATACCAAAAATAAAAAACACTCTCCCTTTTTGTCTCAAAAGGACAAAGGGTAAACAAAGTAATAAGTCAGAAAAAAAAAAAACAACAAAGGGTTGAAAAATATTGAACAAAAATATAATTGTTCAAAGTAGCCCAGAAATAAAATAGTTTTAAAAGAAACTGAAAAACAAAGAGTAAGTGACACAACACTTAACTTTCCTCATCATCAGATTCCAAATATCGAAGGCACCACTCCACATTGATGTTGACCTGATCCACTTTTGAATCCAACACCTGGTACTACTCATGCCAATAGGTGTCCATGGACTCTATACGCTGTGAGATCCGGTCTATTGCACTTAAGATGGCATCACTGGGAGGAAGATGCTGCTGATGGCTCTGGCTGAATTGGAGGAGGTGGAGAAGCTGGCTCCTCAGGATCCTAGTGTCTTTGAAGCTGAGCATCAGACTTCATCACTGTCTTCTTGCTGAAAGGTCCTTCTGGTTTATCTTTAGGCTCGTAAGATGTGTTAATAAAATAATAATGACTTCTAATTCAACTAAGTGTGTGTGTTTGTGTGCAACAAAATATCTTAAAATGCGGAATTTAAAAGACAAGATATTTGTTGACGAAGTAGAAACTTTGTGAAAAGAAAAACCACTCCGGGGCAGCCAAACCCAAGAAATCCACTATCCAAAAAACAAAGCTAATTACAAGACACGCGTGCTCACATACCCTTATGCAGCAGTCATACATTTAACTTTGACACGAAGCCTATCGTGAACGCTTCCCAACCAAATCTTCCACCTGAAGGGGTTTTTGATGGATTCCTTTACCTTAGGTCCAACCCTTAAGATAGACTTCACACGAACTGTTGAGCACACACCGGCAACAGCTTGAGAGCTAGCGGATCTTCGATTTTCTCTAAACACCCTCTCAAAGCACTATGGAATTCACTGCTGAATTCTGTACAATTTACAAGCATAGCCCCCTTTTTATAGGCTTAAAGAAACCCTAAATCTATTGAAAAAAGAACTCTTACTATCGAGCGTCTGGACAAAAGTTATCCACGTCCGGGCGGTTTTCTACGATATCCTTTCAGAAACAGCGTAATTCTATCTTTATTCGGTTCACTTCCAGACGGCTTGACTAAGCGTTTGGACGGTCTTTGCTAAAATCCTTTCCTCGTTCGAACGGAACTCTGGAATATTTTGAAATACTGGACATTGTCTGGACGTGTTGCCATGTCGTCCAGACGGCTTACAGAGACTTCCCAACAGTGTCGACTTCTGAATCCAACTCTGTGCTGAACCATGATTGACCTAGCGTCCGGACGGTGTTGCTCTAATGTCCGGACGTCTTCATCATTATCTATAAGACATTGCGGGGCGTTCGGATGCCTTCAAAGGCTCGTCCAGACGGTTGTACAGGAACCAGTTGTTTTGTCTTGAATTTTGCAAGGACTCTTCATGGACATCTTTTAGAAGCTTGTGATCAGTTACTTTGTTTGATTTGAACATTATCTGAATACATGAAGATTCTGAATTGAAAACTTACCATCCTATTAATTTGTAACCATTACATAAAGTGTTTTTGTCATCCAGAATATAGCCAACATAAAATACTAACAAACTCCCCCTTTGGCCATTCTGGGACAAAAAAACACTTGACCGGTTTGGAAGTACAGTCCCGGTCTAAAAACTAAATGAACAAAAAATACTCCTCCTTTTTGTCACACAACGACAAAGGGTAAACAGAGTATTAATGAAAACATAAGTGTTTTAATACCTACACAAAATGTCAGCACAAATTTAAAATTGTTCGAAAAATAAACAAAACATACTATATATATAAAAAAAACTCAATCATCATCTTCATTCGGCTTTGGATGATGATACTTCAAGCACTCCCTGATGTCAATCTGGCTCTGCTCGACACGCTCTCCTATAAGATTTAGTTCCCACTGGAGAGTTGACATTGAAGACATAAGCTGTGCAAAAGCAGCTTCAATGTTGAAGGTGGGAGGCACGGCCTGTGAAGATGATGTAGCTGCTGTGGGGAGATCTGGTGGAGGCTGAGGAACTGCGCCTTGAGCCTCATGCCGCAAATGAGCATTAGACTTCATGAGAGTCTATATGCCAAGGGGATCTGGGATTCGTGAGCGGGGCTCGGAGTCTGAAATATCTGTCACGACCTGAAGACAGATGTGAGTAATCAAACACCCAAAAGACAGACTCGTGTTTCTCTCATCACGAACCTCGAGCATAGTGTGCAAGATGTGCTTGCACAGGTAAAAAGGAGTCCGCATCACTATGGCATAGCGAAGGGTGGACTTCTTGAGAGCAAGCTCACTCCGCCGAGCTTGAGTCCAAAGGTTTGTCATAACAACCTTTGCTAAGAATCGGTGCATAGGAGCAAAGGCACTGATGTTGAACTGGGAGTGTGACTTGTCCTCTCACTGAGGTCTCGCCCCAAAGAAGTCATGCAAGAAATCAATGTTGGAAGCCTCATCAGGAAAAGGAACTCCGGAGACTGGTAACACAAGTACTCCGATCACAGCACTGATAAGCTGTGGATCAATCTGTATCTACTGTCCTCTGACCAAGGTCTGTATAATCAGTCCTCTGTCATCCTCATGGATGATGATCATGTTGCCATAAAATTCTAGTACCAGTCTGGGAAAGTCCGGGCAAGCACAATTGTACAGGTACTCCCATTGGTTCTCTAGAAGCATCTGAGCAATGGGAAGTGAAACTGGATCCCTCAGATCTGCGCGGAGAAGATTCTGCTCTGATAGAACCTGTCGAGATTGCATACGGTGCAATCTATCAGCAACTGATTCTTCAATTCTTTGCCTGACTCGGGAATGAGAGTTGTCTGAAGACATAATTCCTGGGCTAAAAAAAAAAATCACAAAAACAAATCCATGAAAGCATTAATTTCTGTTAGTCTAGAAAAATTTGGGCATTATGACGGCTGTAAAAAGGACTATTCCAAAAATTACAACTACATAAACACAACCCAAACAGGAACAAGATACTAAAATATGTCAAAATCTCAACCCAAACAATAATAAAAAGAGCAATGAAGAGCAATGAATCATATTAATCTCAAGGTATGATAATCCCCAAAACAACCTATTTTAAGAATAAAATCTTAAAATAAAACAGTAATAAAATAGACAAACATACCTGGGGAGGAGATAAATTTCAAAGAGGACACGTGCATGTAGGAAAAACGCATAAAAATCACAAGGAAAGAGCACAAGACGACAAATTAAACAAAAAGAGAGGAGAAAGTGACGTGCGGCGCCAGGGAGAATTCGATTTAAACCTACAGGGTTCACCGTCCAGACGGAACTTAAATGACGTCCAGACGTAGTGCCACGTAAGAGATCGCACAAACACGCTCGTCAGGACAAGAAGAATGGACGTTCGGACGAATCAACCTTATCGTCCGGACAACCAGAATCACCGTCCGGACATCAAGGAGGACCGTCCGGACAACCGTAACACCGTCCGGACGCTTCACAAAAAAATCTGAAAAAAAGAGGAAAAAGAGCAGAAAAATATTTCCCAAATAATTTCTAGAACACGCATGTATATAAAGCTGATATCCCAGTTCAATTAGCATTTCAAAAATATACCAAGATATAATTGAGAGTTAAAAATCAATAAGCACAAAAATTTCCCTGCAGAAAGACATTTTTCAATAGAAACCTTAACTCAAGCAATGCGTGTGCGTGTGAAGGCTTTCTCAATAAGGTATTAAGTTCACTGATATGATTTAAAATACCCAGATTTTCTAAACAAGAGAGAAAATCAATGTTAAATCAGTCAAAAGTCAAACCTTATTTTACTAGGGCCTAGCCACCCTCATCTGATACACTCCCCCTAAGCTGCAGCACATTTTCTTTTACATGGTCCTTTAGTGACCGTTTATTTCTGCAATGATTTGGTCACTGACTGTTTGTATAGGGACAATATCAAGAACAAATTTAGCATATAAGCAGTGGATCTTTTTATTTATCCATTTTTATTCGATTGAATGCTTTTTATCACTTGGTGTTGCAACCTAGAAAGAATGCTAGAATTTATGGGTTCTACGTTCAACTAGCGAGTTGGTCAATTTGACCATCTTAGCAAAAAAAATAATCTCTCTTATTTAAAAATTCTAGAAGGTAAAAGTCAGAGGAGAGAAAAAAATATCTTAGGGGAGCCTTTGGAAAGTGCACATTTTTCATCGCATGAGAAAAACAATTATCTATTATGGATGCCACTGGGAAACTTTGCGTATATCAAGAGAAACTCTCAGTTATATAAAGGCAAAAGAATAAATGCATCAAAAACAGAGACATCCGTGAAATATACATAAGATATCTGGAAGCTATATAATAAAACAATAAAACTCTACATCCTTTAACCCCCCTTTTATTATTATTATTATTTTTCTTTTCTTTTTTTAATAAAAAAATAAACAACAAACATGCTTTCATAATAAAGAGGATAGTATTGACCAAGCATGTAAGGTAGAACCAAACCTGACCTCACGGAGAGAGGTTTGAAAGTAACAAGATAGAAAAGCAGCCGCTCGACGTGCTTTTTCTATCGTCCCTATTTAACACCTGTAGAATTTCCTTAAGACAAACAAGAGGAAAAATAGGGATAGAAAAGATGGTTCCATAACAGCATGCAAAGTTTTGATAAAAAAATATGCAAGTGTACCTATCATGCTCTAGGATTTAGGAACCAAAATCCTAGGCATGTGTGACTTTACCTACTAGGTATGTCTGCTCCCCCTTGGGGAGTAGGTGTCCTCATCTTTGTCCTATCCTTCCTTCTTTAGCTATAGTGTTAGAAATTTGACCAAATCTTGCATGAAAGAACTGGCAGGAGAATTTCCTTCATAACAAATTTTGCTTTCTGCAGTCTTCTGTTTTTCCAAATACAGTTTTTTGGGAACCCAAGTCCTTTTTGCTTGTATAGGCTTCTACAGCTGCTGATGCCTTGGAGCATGATTTCTGGGTGGAGATCTATACTGCCTGGGTGGCTTAGGTGGAGGACACTTAGGTCTCATATGACTGCTAACTCCACATTGGTGACACATGAGAGTTTTAGAAGCCTGCCACTTTTTCTTCCTTTGAACTTGCTGATGTGGGCAGTTAGGTCTGATGTGCCCTGGCTCGCCACAGTAATGGCATGTGAGAGGCTTTCTTCTGATAGGAAGCTTTGGTCGGAGGTTGAGGGATGACTGGTCGGAGGTTGAGGGATGACAGGTACTTCCCCATCCATAACAGTTTTTCCCTTATCCATGATTGAGGGTGGAGATTCGGGAATAAATGGCTTTACGAAAATAGTCTTGGAGGTAGAAGGAATATCAAAAATAGAAGGAGGAACATACCTGAGTCCGGTCTTGTCAGTTGTGAGTGAGCTTCTCGTTTGAGACTCTCTCTAGTTGCAACTGTGTCTCCAGAAGTCTCTTTTCTAAATCATTGATCTTTATGAGCATAGAGGTCTTCTCAGACCTGAGGCTGTTAAGCTCTAGTACCTTCTGTTTGTATTTCTCCCTCAGCTTTAGGAATTCAACATATTGAAGTTGATAGGTTGACTGCATATCTTCTTCTTCACTATTTTCAGAATAGTAGGACTGAGAATCCTCCTTATCTTCATGTGGGTCCACGAAGGCCAGGAATTTTTCTTCTTCAGGAGTTTCTTCTTCCTTCTCAGACTCATCGCTGAGAGTTGCATTAAAGGCTTTCCCTTTTTGTTTCTTCAGATTTGCACATTCAGTCTTAATATGCCCAAAGCCTGAACATTCGAAGCATTGGGGACCCCTCAGATCTTTCTTCTTTGCTTCTTATGTATCAGCTGTGTAGGGAGCCTTTCTTAGTCTGTCAGAAAACTTCTTCTTGAATTTATTACTTTTCATGAATTGCTCGAAGTTCTTGGCTAACATTGCCACTGCATCTTCATCAATATCAGAGTCTTCGTCAGATGTGACTCTGGATTTCTTCTTAGATGCCTTGGATGCCTTGAGGGCAATTGTCTTTGCTTTTCTGACTGGAGGTAAGGAATATTCGTATGTCTGAAGAGATCCTACCAGCTCTTCAATCTTCATCTCCATTAGATCTTTGCTTTCTTCTATAGTAGTCACCTTAATCCTGAAATGCTCAGGCAAAGATCTTAATATCTTTCAAATTGAAAAATAGAAATTGACTTCTAAAATAAAGCAAGTGTGTGTGTGCACAATGTGTTAACAAAATAATGCGGAAAATAAATAACACAAGATTTTTGTTAACGAAGTGGAAACTCAAAATGAGAAAAACCACTCCGGGGCAGCCAAACCCAGGATATCCACTATTCAGAAGACAAGACTAGTTAAAAGATAGTAGCACTCACATACCCCTGATGCAGTAGTCGTACCTTGCATTCTAATGTGTAGCCTAACACGAACGCCTCCCAACCAGGTCTCCTACCTGAAGGGGTCTTCAATGGAATCATTTACCTTAGGGGCAACTCCTAAGATAGACATCAGTTTAAGTGCAGCAACAGCACACACAGCAACGGCTTCAGACAGATCAACTCAGCTCAATAACCTCACAAAATAACTCTCTAAGCACTAGTTGAATTCAGTAGCGAATTCTTACAATTCTCAAGCACATGGTCTGTTGTGAAAATTTTAATGTACTTGCAAGTGCACGAATCGTTTGCAATATAGTGTTTTACAAGTGCGAGGTCGATCCCACAGGGAATTGTGTTGCAAAAATTAATCTCTATTCAAACTAATCCTATTTTAACCTAGTTCCAAATTTAGTGATTTTTAACAAAAGAAAACATAAACAAAAATAATGAAAATAAAGGGGTCTAGGGTTTTGGAATCCACACACACCAAATCACAACAACATAGTCTCATGCTCATCACACATATTTCGAATTCTCTCATACAAATCTTAGGTATGCTCTACTTTGCTTCAAAAGTTGTTTAAATCATTCGATGAATCCATACTTGCACAAATCACAAAAGATATCTAGTTTTGACTAAATCATCAAATGTATCCATGGAATGAAACACAACGAATATCCAACATTTTGATAAATGAAAACCCAAACCATCAATTTAATGAAACTATATCAAATCATCACTTGTATCCGGAAATCACAAGAGATATCCAACAATAATCTCAATAATTGAAGTAGAACAATGAGAAATCAAAACCCATAAACTCAAATAGCATAAACAAGCATGGAAACTCAGTTTCTATTCAATGGTGAGGTTTCATCCTCAACCCTAGATGAAATTTTAGCTACACATAACTAAAGAAAGCATAAATAAACAACAAGAATGCATTAAAATCAAAGAAACTTACAAAGGATTGAAGTTCTAGGTCAAAATCAAACCAAAAACCCTAAACTACAGTGAGAACGGCGCCTAGGGCGCTCCCATGCGGCCTCCCTCTTCAAAAATGAGAAAAGAATGGTATTTATAGAGTTAGCTAGGGTTTCTGAAATTCCAGCTCCACATAAATTTGATCGATCGATTTTATAATCAATCGATCGACTTCGGGCAATTTTCGATCGATCGACTTGAGATTCGATCGATCTACTTCCCAGCAATTCTGAATTTCCAGTTTTTTATGTATTTTCACTTGAAAATTATCATTTTTCTCTTAATGTCCTGCAAAAACGCAAAAACACCAAAACTAACCAAAACATCAGAAAATAACAAAGCTAAAGGTTTAACTAATGTAAATTAAGGGGTCCAAATATACACTTTTTGGCACTCATCAGGGTCCTCTATTTATAGGCTAAGGACTCAAATGAGCGTCTGGCTTGATAAAGCTGGGCGCCGTCCGGACAGACAACTATGCGACCAAAATTCTGAGAATTTCGCTGAAAATCTTTCCTATTTGAGAGCCTCATCCAAACGGCGTTGTCTTGTCATCCGAACGGTCGTACGTCTGCTGCAAGTAATTTCCTTATAAAGGCTTCGCACGTCCAGACTAGGAGGATGGCCGTCAGGACAGGTGATCTGCTACACTCAATTTCCATATTTGTCATATGCGTGTCCGGACCATGGTAGACTGGCATCTGGACGGTTGAATTTGAATTGCGAAATTTCCTTAAGGAGTAGCGCATCTGGACGGGAATCCACGTCGTCAGGACGGTTGTAGCAATATTCCCATATCTGTGTTTGGAAAGAAATCCTGAAACTTGATCGAACACTGAGGGTCGTCCGGACGGATTGCTGAAACGTCCAGACGGATGCAAGCTGGAGCAGTTCGAAGCTTCTCGACATAGAGGAAGGTCCGAACGGGAATCCACGTCGTCCGGACGGATGATGCTTTAGTCTGATGAGTGTTCGGACGGTATGTCATGTCGTCTGGACGGATGATGCATTGGACAACTGGGCGTCCGGATAGTATGACACATCGTCTGGACAGTTGGCAGGGAACTGAGTTTTTTGACTTGCAAACTGTGCAGAATCTTCTGGAACACTTTTGATTACCGGAATCCCTGTTAAAAAGCATCTTTACAATGAAGTGATTTTGTCCAACAAAATACGGCCAATTACAAACTAACAAACTCCCCCTTTGGCCATTCTGGGACAAATATCACTTGACCGGTTAAAAATACAATCCCGGTCCAAAAATGAAAATTACTCCCCCTTTTTGTCTCAAAGGGACAAAGGATAAAACTGAGTAATAAAAATAACCACATTAAAAATTACTCCCCCTAACGGTCTCAGAAGGACTAGGGTAAACAGAGTAATATAATCTAGGAGTTTAACAAAAGTAGCAAACACAAATGTCTCAAAAAATGAAAAGACAATTACAAAACAAAAAGAAACTCAAGCATCCTCGGCCATCGGCGCATCATCCTCGTCATCACTGCTGGACGGGTGGTGAAACTTGAGGCACTCCTGGAGGTCCAGCTGATTTTGCTCTACCCGGAGGTTGATGGAGTGAACCTCTTGCTGCATGGTAGAGATGGACTGCTGCATGGATGACATAGACAGCTGCATGGAACTCATGCCCCCTTGGATAGATGCCAGAGCCTCCATAATCTGAGAATAGCTGACATCCGGCTGTGGTGGCGGTGTAGTTTGGGAAGAGGAAGCCACACTCGGGATGCTGACAGGAATAGGAGGAGGCGGGGGCATATCGTCATCCGGATCATCTCTCCGCAGCTGAGCATTGGACTTCATGCGTTTGCTTGCTGAGTGAATCCTGGATCTTCATCTTTGGCTCGCTAGCAATACTTATGCCTGACTGTAGAATAATATGAGTGAGCAAGCAGCTGAAAGGAAGACCGGTATTGCTTTCATCATGGGCCTCCAAAATGACGCCCAAAATATGCTTGCACAGGCAGAAGGGCAAGCGAAAATTAATGGCATAGATGAACTGGGCCCTTTTCAAAATCAGGTCACTACGCCTGACAACTGGGCATAGGTTGTGCTGAACGATCTTGGCCAGCATGCGATGAGGAGCAGATAGTGCACCGATCCTGATGGTGGTGGCGGGCTCCTCTCCTTGTGGAATTGCATGGAAAAACTCTCAGAGATCTTCCATAGAAGGAGGAAGTACTACCTCATTGTAAGGGCTGCCAGGCATCTCGAGGACAAGTACTCCTATGACCTGACTAATGATCTGGGGCCCAACAGTGATAATATGCCCAAGAACAGTGGACTGAAGCACCAACCCGCTGTCATCGTCCTACACTACCTCTAGGTTGGCATAGAAAAGTGTTACTAGGCTGGTGTACACAACACAGGCGCAGCTATGCAGATATCCCCAATGATATGTCTGGATAGTTTCATGGATACTATCCAGTGGTGCCACCATAATGTCAAAGCGGACCACATTCCGCACGGCAATGACTGGGCGGTCCATGATTTTGATTCTGATAGCTGCCCTATCCCCCTCTGTCCTTTGGCGAACGTGCGCTGTGGACTGCCTGCAGACATGATTCTGCAAAAGAGACCAACAAGATTTGCCAAGACAAATAATCCAAAAATATTCTTGTTAGGTCACAAAAATTTGAGCATTATAACGACAGTAAACATGACTTTTCTAAAAGTACAGACAGAAAATGTCACACTGTAGTCCCCAAAAATACTATCACAAATAGTCTCAACACAGTAGATATCACACATATGCATCTCATAATCTCAACAACATTCCTAAAGAAATCAATATTCTAACAGTTAAAAATAAACTGAAGAGAAAAAGACTAGAAAAATACCTGAAATGTGAGATTAATGCACAAAAAGACAAGAGAGGGCAAGATAATGCCAAAAAAACTTCCAAGAAATCACTCACTAGAGGCCAAAAGTAGACTTTTTGATGGGGTAGGGTGAAAGTGCGGCGAACAGGGTATATATAGAGCCTGTGGAGTCCCCGTTTGGATGGGTCATTAACGCCGTTCGGACGCACGCTGCCTCGGAAATATGCAGACAGGTCGAGCGAGTCAGGACGAGTAACCTTACTGTCGGGCCGTTGGTGTCGCGTGCGTCCAGATGTGAACAGAACCGTTCGACCGACTGAGCTACCCCCGTTCGGAAGCCAGGAGAGACTGTCCGGATGCTTCACACTGAAAAACAGAAAACTAAAGAAAAATTTGCAGAATTTAATTTTTCTCAAGTCAGTTTCAGAACACGCATGTATAATCCACTGATAACACAATCAAAGAGCATCTCAAAACTAAGAAGAGATATAAAAGAGAGTTGAGAGTTCAATTAGCACAAATATTTTCCTGGACACAGAAAATTTAAATAGACGACTCAACTCATGCAATGCGTGTGTGTGTGAAGACTTAACCCACAAGGTATGACTTTCAATGATATAACAAATAGCAACCAGATTTTCTAGACAAGAGAGCAAATAAGTGAAAGATAAGTTAAAAGTCAAACCTTATAACTTACTAGGGCCTAGTCACCCTCATCTGATACACTTCCCCTAAGATGCAGCACACAATTGTTTTACTTGTACCATGAAGGACAAGGTAAATTTTTACTTGCACATAGAGGACTAGGCATATTGCAAATTCAGCACATAAGCAGTGAATATACAATTAGAGCGCAAAATTCATAAGTTTTACTGCTTGATTCTTATGGTGCTGCAACCTAGAGAGAATGTCAAAGTTTTTAGGTTCTAGGTTCAACTAGCATATGGTCAATTTGGCCATCTTATCAAAGACCTCTTCTCTTATCCAAAAATTCTAGAAACAAAAAGTCAGAGAAGGAAAGATGTACCTTTAGGAGAGTCGTGGATAGTGCATATTTTCATCACATGAGGAAAGAAGCTATCCTACTATTGCATATATAGGAAAACACTTGGCAGATTATAGTCATAAACTCTCAATTATATCTAAGCAAAGTAAATTAATACATATAGAATTGAGATATCAGGTGAAAACACATGCAATATCTGATATGCCAAGAGAAAAAAATATCCTGCAAATTCTCCCCAATTTTTTTTATTTTTATTAATAAACACATGCAATATGGAAATAACATCATATGCAAGGCAAGATCAAACCTGTGTAAGCTCAATGATGCCAATACAGAAAAATAGTCGCCCGACCTGCTTTTTCTGTCTTCCCTAACAAGTACCTGCAAAGTTCTTTCAAGAGAAATAGGGGGCAAAACACAACTGGTTCCTAGATTGCATACAAAATATAGCAAGTAAGATAAGCATTCAAACTTGATGCCATAGGATTAGGAACCAAATCCTAGGCATGAACACCTGTACCCGCTAGGTGCGTCTGTTTCCCCTCATGGGGTGACTGTCCTTCTTGACCCTAGCCTGCCTTCCTGTGGGTGGTTGCTGGCAAGACTTCATTTACTGACCCATCCACTCCATCATGCTCTGCATCCAGATAGGTGGCTCACTGTGGCATTGATCTTCTTCCACCTTCTGAGGCCTTCTAAATTGCTTAGATTTGGACTTTGAGGTGCCACTATCATTGGCTGGTACAAATCGCTGATGAGGCCGCTGTTGCTAAGATGCCTGGAGCCTAAGTGCACGAGACCAAAGAGCTTGATATTAAGGAGCTTGATACCTTGTTGCTTGCCTCCATGGAGCATGGTAAGATGCCTGATACCTTGGAGTCTGATGCTGGGTCTGAGGTCTAGTGCCATGATTAGCTTGTCTGGGCACTTCTTTCTTGGCCTTGGCTTTCTGTGCTTTCAGAAGGGAGCACTGAGGACTAACATGCCCACTTAGACTGTAGTGATGGCATATAGGAGATCTTTTTATGGAAAGGGGCTTCTAAGTGCCTGGAACATCTCCAATGATCTTGTCCTTCCCTTTATCTTCAGCAATGGGAGGAGGCTCTGGGACTGCAGGTTTCACAAATACAGTCTTTGAAGTAGAGGGAACATCAGAAGAGGAAGCTACATACCCGAGACCAATCTTGTCGTTTGGGCTCTTCTGAATAGATAGCATACGAGTCAGCTTTTCATCAGTGACTCTTTCTAATTGGAGCTGAGTCTCTAGCAGCTTTTCCTCTAGCTCTTGAATTCTAAACAGCAATGAACTTTTCTCAGTTTGTAAATTGTTTAGATCATGAATATGCTGCTTTCGACCTTCCCTCAGCTTTTCATACTCTATGTATAGAGTCTTGTAAGCCTCCTTGAGCTCTTCCCCATTATCACTATGCTCCGAGTAATAAGAGTCTTCCTCCTCAACGAGTGGAGCTACAAAGGCTAGAAATTTCTCAGACTCAAGAGCTTCTTCTTCTGACTCATCACTAAGAGTCACATTGAAAGCCTTCCCCTTGCCCTTCTTAAGATTCTAGCAATCGGCTCGGATATGCCCAAAACCTGAGCATTCATAACATTTGGGCCCTCTGGGATCCTTCTTTTCTTCTTCCTCAGGTTCAGCTTCTCTAGGAGCTTTCTTCACCTTTTCAGAAAACTTCTTCTTGAATCGGTCGTTAGTCTTCTAAAATTCTTGGCTAACATAGCCACAGCTTTTTCTTCCTCCTTAGAGTCATCTCCAAATGAGGCTTCTACCTTTTTCTTGGAAGCCTTCAGGGCAATGGTCTTTAGCTTCTTGACTGGGGGTAGGGACAACTCATAAGTTTGAAGAGATCCCACCAACTCTTAAATCTTTATTTCTTCTAGGTCTTTGCTTTCTTCAATAGTAGTCACCTTGATCCTAAAATGCTTAGACAAATATCTTAGAATCTTTCGGATGAGTTTTACATTCGAGCCAGGCTTCCCAAGACTCACCATGGAGTTTCTCAGGTCACTCATCTTGGAGTAAAACTCTCCAAATGTCTCTTCTTCCAACATCTTAATTTCTTCAAATCTGGAAATGAACATTTGAAGTTTGGCAGATTTTACAAGTTTAGTGCCTTCATAAGTTGTTTCCAAGATTTGCCACGCTTCTTGAGCATATTCACAGTTTGAAATTTTTGCAAATTCAGATGGTGAAAGTGCTTGACATAGAGCATGGAAGGCTTTATCATTAGAAAGTTGTGCGTTTTTCTGAAGGACTAGTTCAAGCGTTGTGTCCTCTGGTTTAGTCCAACCAGTTTCAACAATACTCCAACAGTTAATAGATTTCAGAAAGAACCACATACGTGCCTTCCAATAGCCATAATTCGTACCATCAAAGGTAGGAACATAATTAAGAGTTTGAGACATATTAATAAGAGAAGTCAAAAATAACACTCAAGAAATAAATCTCAACAGAGTGTACCAAGCTTTGATACCAATTGAAAAATAGAAATTGACTTCTAAAATAAATGCAAGTGTGTGTGTGTGTGTGCGTAATGTGTTAACAAAATAATGCGGAAAATAAATAACACAAGAATTTTTGTTAACGAAGTGGAAACTCAAGATGAGAAAAACTACTCTGGGGCAGCCAAATCCAGGATATTCACTATTCAGAAGACAAGACTAGTTACAAGATAGTAGAACTCACATATCCCTGATGCAGTGGTCGTACCTTGCACTCTAACGTGTAGCCTAACACGAACGCCTCCCAACCAGATTTCCTACCTGAAGGGGTCTTCAATGGAATCCTTTACCTTAGGGCCAACCCCTAAGATAGACTTTAGTTTAAGCGCGGCAACAGCACACACAGCAACGGCTTCAGAGAGATCAACTCAGCTCAATAACCTCACAAAATAACTCTTTAAGCACTAGTGGAATTTAGTATCAAATTCTTACAATTCTCAAGCACAGAGGCCTCTATTTATAGGCTAAGAACTCAAATGAGAGTCTGGCTTGATAAAGCTGGGCGCCGTCCGGACACTGTTGTCCGGACGGTCGCACGTCCGCTGCAAGTAATTTCCTTATAAAGGCTTCGTGTGTCCTGACGGGTGACCTGCTACACGCAATTTCCATATCTGTCATACGCGCGTCCGGACCATGGTAGATTGGCGTCCGGACGGTTGAATTTGAATTGTGAACTTACCTTAAGGAGTAGCGCACGGAAGGGAATCCACGTCATCTGGACGGTTGCAGGAATCTTCCCATATATGTGTTTGAAAAGAAATCCTGAAGCTTGATCAAACACTGAGGGTCGTCTGGACGGGTAGCTGAAACGTCCGGACGGATGCAAGCTTGAACAGTTCAAATCTTCTTGACACAGAGGAAGGTTCAGACGGGAATCTACGTCGTCCGGACGGATGATGCTTTAGTCTGATGAGCGTCCGGATGCTATGTCACGTCGTTCGGACGGATGATGCATTGGACAGCTAGGCGTCCGGACGGCTGGCAGGGAACTAAATTTTCTGACTTGCAAACTGTGCAGAATCTTTTGGAACACTTCCGAATAGCGGAATCCCAATTAAAAAGCATCTTTACAATGAAGTGATTTTGTCCAACTGAATGCGGCCAATTACAAACTAACACTGATGAGTTTTACATCCGAGATTTGCTTCCCAAGACTCACCATTGAGTTTCTTAGGTCACTAACCTTAGTGTAGAACTCTCCGAATGTCTCTTCTTCTAACATCTTAATTTCTTCAAATTTAGAAATCAACATTTGAAGTTTGGTAGATTTTACCAGTCTTGTGCCTTCAAATGTTTTTTCTAGAATTTGCCATGCATCTTTAGCAATTTCACAATTTGAACTGCAGACCAGTTGCTTAGAGGATGTCAATCTGGGATAACCAGGTTCTGGCTTTGCAAAATCAAGCGACTGAAGGTTTTTTAGTTTATGGTTCCCAGCTTCCGGAGCTAGAAGCCGAAGTAGTACAAATCTAGCCGTTTGAACGGCTTTCTCTCCGTTACTTGATTTCAGTTGATCAGCAGGATTTAGTACTTGGATGATTTTTGTTCTTCTCTTTTGGGCCACTTGTAGACCCTTCTCTATTTTCCTATTGTTTTGAATTTTAGAACGTTTTTGTCTGTGGACATTATATACTCTGTTTACCCTTGTCCTGTTGAGACATCAAGGGGAGTATTTTATTACCGTGGTCTTTCCGTTTACCTTTTGTCCCTTTGAGACAAAAAGGAGGAGTATGTTAGTCTTTAGACCGGGATTGTATTTTTTAACCGGTCAAGTGATTTTTGTCCCAGAATGGCCAAAAAGGGAGTTTGTTGGTTTGTAATTGGCATAATTCTGTTGGACAAAATCATTTCCATGTAATGATGCTTTTAAACAGGGATTCAGTTATTTTCAGAGTCTTCTTGTTCAGAGTTCATTTAGAAGATTCTGCACAGTTTCCAAGTCAGAGAAATCGGATACCTTGCATCCGTCAGGACGACGTGATATCCGTCCAAACGCTTAACTCTCCAAGCATCATCTGTCCGGACGACGAGAACTTTCAGTGTGGACCTTCCTCTATGTCTAGAAGCTTCAAACTGTTCCAAGTTGCATCGGTCCTGACGTTTCAGCAACACGTCCAGACACCGTTCAGTGTTCGACTAGCTGTGAGATTTCTTTCCAAAACACAGATATGGGAAGACAACCGCAACCATCTGGATGATGTGTGTTCCTGTCCAGACACACTCATTCATAAGGCAAGTCGTGCATTCAAAGTTCAACCGTTCGGACGACAATCTTCATGGTCCAGACGCTCGAGCTTCATATATAGAAATTGCGTGCATCAAATCAACTGTCCAGACGACAGATGTTATGGTTCGGAAGCGCCAAGCCTTGATATGGAAATTGTGTGCAGCTAAGTGCAACCGTCCGGACGCTAGGCCAACACCGTCTGGACGCGGCTCAATTCAAGAAAGAATTTCAGTGAATTTGGAAAGCAGAACGCACAGTTGTCCATCTGGACGCCTTATGTCTTCCGTCCGAACGGCGCCTAGGTATTTCAAGTCAGACGCATATTTGAACTCCTGTAGCCTATAAATAGATGCCCCTAGGCTTGAGAATTGTAAGATTTAGTTGTGAATTCCATAGAAGCTTAGAGAGTTTATTGTGCTGTAGCGTTCTATCTCAAGCCGTTGCCAAGTGCTGTTACTGTGCTGAACTGAAGTCTATCTTAGGGGTTGGCCCTAAGGTAAAGGATTCCATTGAAGAACCCTTCAAGTTGGTGACTTGGTTGGGAAGCATTCGTGTTGGGTTACTGTCTATGTACTAGCTTTGTCTTCTGAATAGTGGATATCTTGGGTTTGGCTGCCCCGAAGTGGTTTTTCTCTTAATTGAGTTTCCACTTTATCAACAAAATATCTGTCTCTTTATTTGCCACATTGTGATATTTTGTTGCACACTATTACACATACTTGTTAAATTAGTGTAACGCCCCGCTTTTACAAAAAGCATAAGTGAAAATTTTTCGATTTCCACATGACATTACTAACTCATCAGAGTTATAAATTAGCAGCGGAATATAATTTTTCTTTAATGATGACACATCAGAGCTGAGTAATTAACCTCATTATATAAAATAATAACCTTTTGTTTTGACATAATAATTACATCCAAAATAATAAAATATGTGCCACATGCGGCACTTAATAAATTCATGACTATTGTTTTCTCCAAATAATGATTATATGCTAAAAGCCTCCTCCTTAACCTGCTTCCTTTATACCTGCAAAACTCGCATGTGATTGTGGTTAACACCACAATCTCATGCTGCAGTCGAGTGAGTCAACGGTCCTCAACCACAGTGATACACTGATTTATTTAACCATATGCAATGCAATCAAATGATGACAGTTATATTCACATACATTTAATCACATTCATTTATCTGCTTTAACTCTTTATTTACTTAAGTCATATACTTGCTCATTGGTTCTTAGGGCCTTGTGCCCCGACTGTGAGCCTCGTGCCCGCCAGTCTACTTACGGAGCCTTGTACCCACCAGCTTATCATCTTTATGGAGCCTTGTGCTCCCTCTGTGGGCCTTGTGCCCTCCAGCTTATTATCTCCATTCCTTCAACCTTTGGTTTATCCGTCGGTCTTATCAGTGAATTGATGCCTTGGTACCTAAACTTTGGTTTACCCGCTGGTCTAGTCAATTGCTTGACGCCTTGGTTTGTAAACCTCAGTTCATCTGTTGGTCTCCTCAATCACTGACGCCTTGGTACCTAAACCTCCAGTCTTTTTATTAACCTATTCCAAACTCATAACTTTACCACAATATAATCATGTAAACCACATCATATGCATAATTTCAACCAAAACATGATAACCATATCAAATGTCAGACCATATGCATACAATTAAATAAAAACAGCAATCACTAGTCATTAAAGACTAAACCACACGTATCATCCTCAGTGAGTAAGAAATACTCACAGTAATTCTTCTGGCTTCAGGAAAAGCGTTTACAAATAAATATTCTCTGCAATATAATTTAATACAAACAATAATAGATTAATACAATTCACTAAAAATACCTTTAACTCTATTCTCATTTCTAACCTTTAAACCTTAACATAATTTCCTATTTTCGCTTGAGCATAACCCCGATATATAAAATTGATCCAATTACATTTTATTACTAATATTTTATGCGGGATTTATCACGGCATTTATTAAGATCCTTAAGCATAATATTCCTGCCTCTATTTTTTTATCTTTAATAAATATAATGTCATTAGAACATTATAACGGCATATAAAATTGATTAATTATAATGCCGCATATTTCATGCGGGCATTATAATAGCATTTATAAATAATAACCAAAATACCCATTTTAGTTAAAATAGCATTATAAAAGCTTTAACATTAAAAATCATATATATTTATTTTTATATCAAATAAACATAGCAACTTACTAAATATAAATAATGAGCTTTATGTCTCAGAATAATAACCTTATTTTATTCCTTTAAAATATGGGCAGCATAACGGCATTAGTGTTAATAACGCTTAAAATAATAAAAGCTATAAAATCACCAAAATATTAAAATAACACTTTATTTAAAGCTAAATATCATTTTCCTTCTTTTATTCTTTTCTTCTTTTCTTTCTTTTTCTTTCTTCTTCCTTTTGTATCTTCTTCTTCTTTACTGCAAGTAACCGAGAGAGAGAAGAGAGAGGGAGAGAAAGAGAGAAAGAGAACTAGAGAGATTACCCACGAGAAAGAGAGCTTCCTTGATGCTTCTTCTGATCTTCTTCTATCTTTCTTCTGCTGGACAAACCGAGAGAGAGAGAGAGAGAGAGAGACAGAATTTGAGAGAGATTGGGAGAGAGTTTGAGAGAGTTTTGGGAGAGAAATGAGATGTGTGTTCAAAGGAAAGGATTGGGTTCCTTTTTATAATGAAATGGACGGCCAAGATTGCTCCAAAACAATCACATCTAACGGCTGGGGAGAAGATTTGGGGAGATTTGGTATTAAATATCAGATTTTCGGAGATTCGGTGCATGAATCTGTTTTCTGCAGAAAGTCGATCGATCCACTTTTATGTCGATCGATCTACTTGAACAGTAGGTAGATCGATCTACTTTTTACACTATAAAATAATCGATCGATCTACTATACTTAGCCAAATTTTCACCCGTTTCAGCACCTATATAACTAAATCGCTCGATTGATTATTTAATTGATCGATCGAATTAGACTTAGTTTAATTCTAATCCATTTTAACTCTTATACACTTATACACCTATTTCTAATAAATATTTAATCTCTTAAATATTTATACCTATCTTGATGAATATTTATTCCACAAATATTCATACGTATGTTATTCCTATTATTATGCCTTAAATCGTATTTTAAGATATTTTACTCAATCTCTTAAAATACGGGGTATTACAATTAGAAGTCCTTTAATTTTCACAATTCTTTTTTTTTTTTTTTTTTTTTTTTTTTTTTTTTTTTCTTTTTCTTTTAGATATCATGCCAAGGTCATTTATCGAACAAGTCATCCATTTCATTTCAAGACATTGAAAATAGACACAATGAATTTCGCATGTCATACCTCACAAACTATGTGATAATGTGCTCGTGGTAGAATCAAAATGAAACATGTGAAATCTCATGTGCCAAAGATTAGTGCCAAGATTTAGATTCCCTAATGAAATGATCATATGTTCAAAATTTTAAGCTCGCCAATGAAATGCAAAACCCAATTGATGTTCATCCCAATTCTTAGAAATAACATGATCATGCATTCACAATATGTACAACATGACAACAAAATGTTTTTCTCTACCCCCAAAGATAAATGATACAATGTCCCCAATGTATAGATAGAGATACAATATCGGGAGGAAAGGAAAAGGTGGGGCGAACGTACTCCCCCAAACTTTGATGCAAGAACATCTGTCCTTGAAAATAAAGCACTACTCCAACCATGTAATAGAAATAGGCATCATGAAATATAACAGGGGAAGTATCAGTAAAAAACAAAATGAACAACAATAAACAAAAATAAAAAGATAGGAATGGAGACATGCAGTATCTCCATGGTGTTGTGCTAATGTTTTACGTTGCTAGCTTGACGGTTAAATGACTATCAATCAAGATAGATGGGATCTGTTAGGTTGAAGAACTCCACATTATTAGTATGCTCAGTGCCTTCTATGTAGGGCTTCAGTCTTTGACCGTTAACCTTGAAAATGTTATCATTCTTCAGTCTTGAAGTTCTACTGCTCCGTGAGAGAAAATCGATATGACTTTGAAGGGGCCATCCCATCTCGAACAAAGTTTAAAGTTAAAGGGCCACCCTTTCTTCTTGAGGAATCGGTCCTTTACTTTCTTGGACCATTGAGAGAGAGTTTTACCTATTGCTTGGTATGACAGTGTCAGCATCCTAGAGCGTAGGGGTGTAAACCCGGAGCTGGTTCCCGGTTATTGGCCAAAACTGAGAACCGACTTCAGGGTCCTTGGTTATTAACAAATCCTAACTGGCTACGGAATCGAGGACCCCGGTTAACCGGCTACCTGGTTAGTATCTGGATAATCGAGTGAACTTGTGTTTTTAGCTGTCTAACTTGCTATCCGCCCAATTTTCAGCTGGTTTTGCAAATGGAGTTCATACCCAATACCAAATTACACTGGCAAAAGCAACTTGAGCTCATACCCGATACTAGAAAGTCAGCCATGCAAAACGAATCAATAAGAATACTGTGGGCCAAGAATTCTGGCACGTAACAATGAAGATGCTGATCATTGTGATGTACGTGGCAATTGTCATGCTCATAAAAAAGGGGAGGAAGAGGTCGATGTCCATCTAATCAGTTGATGCCTGCAAGAACTTCCATCAATCTAAGCATCTTCAGATGAAAAACCTGATCACACTTCCTTTTATATAAATAAAGTAGTGGTCTACACACAATAGGGAATAGGATCTGCTAATATACGAAAATAAAAACTAACATGCTAAAAGAAGTGTCCTACATTGGTCTTTGATTTCTTACCAGACTTAGAACTCTTCCCGAAGGTGTGGTCTCAAAAATGACATGGGGGCATGCAAGATACTGTGAAGAATTTGTGTGAAGAAAATTTGGGCTGTCATAAGCCCCACATATGTAATAGAGAAGGCCCTTATCAGTACAAACACAATGGAGATAGCAGGAATGATTGCATAGATAGAAACAAACAGGGAAGGGTTGAGCAGGAGGGTAATTTTATAATTTTTCATTTATATATATATATATATATATATTAAAATATACACTCGAAGCCGGTTACTTGGTCATAACCGGGTTTCTAAGAATTGAATAACTGGCTCCAGCTCCAAGTGCCTGGTTACCCAGTTATAAATAACCGAGTACCAAACCGGTTTCCCGGTTACTCGAAGCTAGTTGGTGCCCAGTTATGGTTTCTCGGCCAATTATAATCGGCCCAGAATTACACCTCTACCAGGGCGGCTCCTTCTTAGTAATCTTAAATAGTTGCTTATTTGGAAAGGAATCATGAACTGGAATGGGATGAGATGACTGAAGAAGAATCCGAGAGAGATGATCAACCATGCTGGATGGCCATGAGAGGGAAGGAATGGAGGAATGCCTAAAGTCAGATGCAGAGGCTCTCTCGGTGCTCTCCAAGTAGGAAAGTATATCGTGGTAGCAGTATTAAGTAAGGAGTTAACCTCACCAATGCATTGGTCTATGTCAAAGTCCTCGAATCTGAGTAAGGAAAGATCTCACAATGCTATAAAATCACGCAAAAGTGTTGTCCTTAAAGGTTGATTTGTGCCTCTCGGAGTATATGACTCGATACGATCGGATCTCTTGACATGCAACATCCAAGGACTAGGCTACAATGTCTTAACCTTTCTTGAGGAATTAATAATTTCATAATCGTTTTTTAGCAATAGAATAAAGAAAACTAGTGTGTGTGTGTGTGTGTATATAAATATATATATATACACACACACACAGAAGGAAAAATTACAATTTAGGCTCCCAAATTACCACCAGTTTTGCAACTACCCCTACAAGCTGCAAACACTCAGACTTCGGCCCCCCAAACCACCAAAACGTTTGAAAAATGCCCATTTTGGTGAAATATGCCCATAATACCCTTGCCACGTGTCATTTTTCAATTAAAATATAAAAAGAAATTTGAAAAACAATAATAAAAATTAAAAAACTAAACTAAAACAAATTATTATTTTTTTATTTTTATTTTTTGAAAAAAAAAAAAAGGAAGAGAAGGGGGTGGCCGACGAGCCACACCCAGAGGTGGTCGCTGCCACATCTGGGGGTGCCTCGCGGCCACCTCCCAAGCCATGGGGGTGGCCTTTGGGCCACCTCGAAACCCATTTCGGGGGGGGGGGGGGGGGGAGGCACCCCCAAAGGTGACGACGACCACCTCTGGGTGTGGCTCGTAGGCCACTCCCATGGAGCCCAGGCCATGGGAGGTGGCGGTGGCCACCTCTCAGGGTGTCTCGCAACCACCCCCTTCCCAAGCATTTATCCTTATTCAAATTTTTATTATTTTTTTAATTGAAAATTGATACATGGCAGGGATATTATGGGCATATTTTGCCAAAATGAGACTTTTTCAAACGTTTCGGTAATTTGGGGGGCCGGAGTTAGAGTGTTGGCAGTTTGTAGGGCTAGTTGCAAAACGGGTGGTAATTTGGAGGGCTAAACTGTAATTTTCCCAAAAAAAAATATACATATTTCAAGTGCTTCTTTTTGTAACACATAGACAAGAGAAACTTGGTTTAATACATACAAAGGAAGCTCATGTTTTCCTTTCAAAAAAGAATCTTCTATTGTCCAAAGTCTTGAAAGAATTTAGAGATATAACTCTTTTATTGTAATAACCCCGACCCTCTTTCGAGGGTAGAATAGTCTTTACGACCTATGAGAATGGATAACTAGACGGGAATAATAAACACTTGATTTTTTTTTACAGATGAAAATTTTATTTCTTGTTATTAAATAACTGCTTCAATGTTTTATTAAAACATCTGCTTTTAAATTTAATAAATTTATATCAATTTAAGTCCCACTTTTATACTATATATTTATATTAAAATATAAGGACCAGATTTTATATTTTTATTCAAAGTTTATTATCAAGAAAAAAAAAAAAAAAACTACCTGTTTTAATACCTTAAACCCTAGCCGTCTAATAACAAAACCCTACTCATATATATATTGATACCAAGTGTCGTCAACCCTTGCTATTCATTCTCTCAGCCGCACGTCTTTGTTTTTCTTCACAGGATTTTGGTTCCCTGCTGTTAAGGTAGTGTTCTTGTCTTTCTCTTTTCTGTAATTTTCTTTTTGTGTAATCGTAGCAGCTGTCGCGTGTATCTTTTCTATTCTCTTCTACCCGCTTACCACCCAGCTATGTGAATGTCACCTTTGTTTTCTTGTCTTCTCTTTTATTTATTGATAGACCTCTGACAGCATATGGCTTGGCCTTTGACTTTTGTGCCTTCTCTTGTCTTGATTTGCTTTGAAGTCTCCAACGTAATACTAATAGCTTCTCTTCCTTATATTTTTTTTATTCTTTCTCTCTTTTTGTTTTACAACTTACAAGCCTCCCACCTTATGACTCACCTTTCTACTTTTTAGCATTTGTCTTTTCTTTTACGTGATTTCACTCCAATTGTTAGTATGACCGTAAAGTTTCCCTCTGCAGTACCCATGCTCGGCCTGTCAAAATTGGTTTAAGAATCATTATTATTTATTCATTTATTTATTTTCTCTTTCTCTACCCTCTCTTTCAGCACAGTGACATCTTAACATTGATTTGGATTTTTGTTTCTTTTCCTTCTGGTCTAAACCGTAGCATCAGGGATTGATCTGATTTATTTATTTTTTTTTTTCTAGCCGTGACTAGTCCTTCCATGGCATGTTTGTATTACATTTTTTTTTGTTGTCTTAAATATGTTCCACAGATAGACAAATATATATATATATATATATATAGATTTCATGCAAGGGGTTCGAAAGTTCTTATAAATCACCGAGCCTTTAATAAATTATTTTGAATAGACGTATAGTTTTGTAATACTTGAAATTATCAATATTATATGACTTTAGTAGGAATTCTTTTTATGACCATTGTCTTTATTGAACTGTATTTTTAATATCAGTAAAAGAAAATGTATTAATACTCATTTAAGGATTTAATTGTGAATCGAGTAATGTCGTTAAATGTACCTAGGGAATCCATTCTCAGTAGGTTAGCAAAGCGAACCTTAGTGATGTTAGTGCGTCATTTAGTGACTAGCTTATGGTATTAATTTATTTAAACCTGTATCAGGTGATTAGCTAGTCGTCGAGATTTTCCAGCTACATATTTCACCCGGAGATGTAAGGGATCCTCTAACCCTTCTCAAATTGTTTATGTCATATTACTTTATCCTTTGTTTAAAGCATATTTACAATTAATTGTCCTTGTTTTATATTTCAAATTATATTGATGCATGAAGGACTGTTTTAAAAGTAGTTTTGAGATAAAAATTGTCGGTATAAATGTTAATCTTGAAATCACTGTTTTAAAAGAAGCTTTGGTTGTAAAAGATTTTCTAGTTATTCGTAAATTGTGTAGTTAGTTTCCGAGACGAGAAATTACAGCTTTTTGAAATTAATGAGAAAAGGAGAGCAAAAACCCTCCCCACACGTGGCCTCCAGAGTTATCAAAGGAATAAGAATAATTTTTGAAAATGAGGCACGTGTGTGTGGAGAAGATTATTATTTTGGCCCTAGAGATATTTACAGAGATTTACAGAGTTGAAGCTCGGTACCGTTGCTTGGATGGAAGCGCAACCGCCCAAAGACTTAGAGAGAGCGGATCCGTCCCTATGTCATGCTAAGTGCACTTCAATTAATTAGCTGACGGGACAGGGCCTGTGGCCACAGTTTACCTGCCTGAGGTCGCAGTAGACCGCGCAACCCTAGTACATAGGGCGTAATAGTGTACATGGGCCCTACATATGAGAAATTTATTTATCAACCAGTAATTTTATATGTTAAGTAAAATGCCGAATTTTTATTTGTATTCTAGAAATTTAGATTTCAAGTGTATTTTTAATAATTGTTTTAAAGAAAATGAAGTTAACTCAACCGTTTTATGGTTGAGGGTTGTCTTACTGAGCATTTCTCGCTCACCCCTTATTTTTGTTTTGTTTTCAGGTTATGAACAGAGAGACCTAGGCGGCCGGGATGGGATCTAGGCTAGCAGTAGGATATTTTTTTTTCTATTACCTTAATAAGTGCACTCGCACAATAAATTCAGTTTTCCTTTGCACTTTCATTTATGGTATCAAACAGTATTACTCTTTTCGAAATAAACGTTCCGCATTTATTAAAGCTATGAGTTTTCAAATTTTTATTATTCTCTTTATTTAATTTAATTTAAATCAGCATATTAGCTAGGCAATTGGCAGACCTTACGAATCTTTGCAGTTTAGTGTATGAAAATGGACGAACCTAACCCTTAGCGGTTTGGGGGCGTTACATTTATGCTCATACACCTTCCCTACACCCAACACATTTTGGTATTTTTTTTTTCTTTTCCGTGAAAAAACCTCATTACTATATCTTAATGTCAAACTATCAAACATTTAAAGAGGCTGAAAACAAAATAATGTTTGTAACATTACAACATTCCTCACTTAGGGTAGAAGAACACCACAATACTCCGATCAGGGTAGGAGAAGACCACAATTTTATTGATTCATTCTCTCATTTTCATTAATCACCAAATGGTCTTTAAATAGAAATACAAGTAGATAAAGCCTAAAGTGAGAACACCTAAAGTTCTAATATTCAAATTCAAATAATCTCTAATCCTAATATTAAATAATCTAATCCTAATAAGTTAGGATTCAAACTCAGCCTCTCATCCTAATCTTAACCCTATCACACATGAATTTGTTAATCACGCAGAGGTTGTTAGATCAGATCTAATACACGCAATCATTACTAAACACAAATCAGTTGGTACTGATTCATAGTTTTTGGTTTTTAAAACCAACTTTCATATTAGTTACCAAACATGTCCTGAAAAAAATAATACATCCAAACGTAATTCCTTTTTTTATTATTATTATTTATTATCTTTAAAAACATATTTTTATAAAAATATAAAAATAAAAAAGTAGAAAACATTTTCAAACGAACCCTATACTTTGCAGTAGGGGTGTAAACCAGGAGCTGGTTCCATGTTATTGGCTCGGGAACGGGCTTCGAAGTCCCCGGTTGTTGAAAATCAGTAACCGAATCTAGTAACTGGGTAGCCGGTTAACCGGCGGTTACCCGGTTACTCTGGGTGTACCCGGTTATCCGGACCGGGTTCTGACATTTTTTGTGATGCACTCATAAACTTCTCACGTTTAGAATATAGAACACAAAAATTAATCACAAAATCTAAAAAACACAAAATGTTTACGCATTACATCAAATCAAACATAGAGATTCACTGCCAAAACTCGATCGTGAGGTTGTAATTCAAAATCTAATGGTCAAAACTACCAAAATAATCAACCAATAGAAAATTAAACATGAATAATAGAACATAATCACAGATCTACAAAAGTCCATCCTTCCAAATTTATTTTAAAAGCTCCGACTCCAGCTCTGGCCACGTCTACTTCATTTTCTTCTTTGTGTTGATGGGCGTGCTTTGAAGTTTTGAACAACGAAGTCACCAAATCTGTAGAGAAACAGAGAAAGGCGAAGTCACGAAGGGTGAGAAAGATCAAAGACAAAAAAGAACAGAAGAACCCTTGGTGAAGGGGTGTATATTGTGTAGCCGTGTAGGGCCGAAGAAGAAGAGATGAAGAACCCTAGGTGAACTTGTGAAGGCGCCACACTATGGAGACAAAGTGCAAGTGAGAAGCGAGAAAAGAAAGAAAAGGCAGAAGAGGAAAGAAGGGGTCTATAGTACCGTGTATTAGGGTAAAGGGCAAGAGGGTAATTTTATATTTTTTAATTTATATATATATATATATATACTTGGAGCCGGTTACCTGGTTATAACCGGGTGTCTAAGAGCATTCACAGTGGATCGTGTAAAATTTTATCTAGAATAGCTAACGAAATTCATATTTGCTAGTTTAGATAATGGGTTTTAAAATGCATCATACATCCGATTATCTATTCTTAACTCTATATTCTTTTTTTACTCTTATTTTATTCTTTTTATCTCTTTTCTACTTTTTGTCATTTTACTTTTTTCACTTTTTTGTATGTAGAAAACAATAAAATAATAGATAGATTGGTGAATAGTGCAACTCCACATGTAGAGTTGCACTATTCACAAATCTATCAAAACTCTACTTTAGATTTATGATAGATAATCCAATGGAGTGTGTTTTTAGCATTTATGTTATCTATTTTAGCTAAAAGTAAGTTTTAGCTAACCCAATGTGAATGCTCTAAGAAATTAATAACCGGATTTGGCTCCTGTTACCCGGTTATAACTAGCCAGGTACCAAACCGGTTTTCCAGTTACTCGGAGCTGGTTGGTGCTCGATTACAGTTTCCTGGCAGGTTATAACTGGCCCGGAATTACACCCATACTTTGCACACATAGGTGGTTTTCTTTGTTGTTTTTTTAATCTCTTTTAACTTTTCCGATTGCAACATTGCCTCATGAGCATATAATGGGCATACATATCATAAATGAGTAAGGCTAGAAACAATAGTTTTATCCCATAACTATTTTACAATGGTAGTGTGACAGTTTCAACGAAGCCTTAGATCAATCATTGTTAATAAAATAAAATAAATAAAATAAAAAATAAAATAAAAAACAAAAACAAAAATTCAAGGGTTAATGAGAATTGTCATGTCATCATTGTAGAATAATTGTGGGATAAAAATGTAATATATACTATTTTTTTTTAAAAAAAAAATAGTGTTGGACTATTATTCCAATCACATAAATTTCTCCAAAGCTGGTTTGGATTAATTTCATCTAGTTCGGTCTTTATAATTGCTATGTCTTTATTGAGCACGAGAGAATTATATGCATTTTTTAATAGTTGTATTAAAAATCATGTGTTTTTCACATGCTAATTAAAAAATTATATGTTTTTCAAATGGTAAATGACACATGACATTTTTATAAACAAAATTGGATGAAATTCCTCATAGTTTAGAAAAAAATTATGTCCAATTCAAGTAGTGCCAGCAAATTAGGAGATAAAAAACACAAGCTATTATGTAAGAATTTAGAAATTAGGAAATAAAATGCAAACAATTATGTATGAATTTAGGTGGCATGGATACACACGCAAGAAACGAGAAGAAAGGAACAAAACAACAAACACTTTTTATTAATGAGGGCTGCCAGCATATATTTTGCTTCTATATCTATTAATTTGAAAATTTTGGAGGATATAGTTTTTGGTATACGTAGAAGAAAGACTGTTTTTTCATAACTGATTTTTCCCCCTTTCTTTGAAGGACTTTTTCCTTTTGTAAAACCAATAATATGAATATGTATGTGTACATGCAAAATCCATTTCGACAACATTGAAAAGAAAATTGGTTAGAGCGGTGGATTGGAATTACTTTGAAGTGCGTGCATGGGTCAATGGAATTTTTTAAATTATTAGTTATCTAAAACCTTCAATATGATTAAAAAAAAAATTCAATAATTTTAAATAAATATTCTAATAGAATTACCTTATAAATAAGCTCATCTACATATGTACTCTCATATAAGAAAATATCCAAATCGTATTTGTTTCTTGGAGGCCAGGCACCTTGAATCAACCTACTGTAATTTATTCCAATTCATCAATTTCATTTCATTCCATTCATTCCACATTGATCATTACAAAATGTATCCAAACACCATTTCATTATGCAAAAGTCAGATAATTTACATTTCAATCAAATTCCCAAATATAAGAAAGAATTCATGAAACCCTATGTCTGTTACATGATCTCAAATATTTCATATTACTACAAAAAAGACCTAACAATAAACAACCTATTTCCAACTCACGTATAATTTTATACATCCACCATGAGAAGATGAATGGATATAGTTTCATATTCGGGAAAAGGTTATAAGGATAAGCCAAGGACTAGGTCTTCTTTTGTTGTTGTACCACAAAAACAGAAGTTCTATTGTTAAGATCAGATGAGGCAAGCAAGTCTCCCATAATTCCCAACTCTGGAAATTCACTCCATTCTGCAAGCCCAGATGTCTGCGGAGACTTTGCATTATGTTGTCTGCCAACAATAATAAGGTCGTATTCGTTCACCATAGATCGAACTCTCAATACTGTCTGAGGCCCATCTTTCACCATCACCTCTAGGAATATCACATATTCACTGCCCACGTTGTTCAGTTTAATATCCGTAAGTAATTTATTGTCAAGCAATTTGTCCCAATGGGTATCACCTTCATTTTCAGCAGCAACAAGGTGAACCACAGTTAGGATAATTTTTGAGTGATTGGCCATGCGCTTGGCAAAAATTAGCGCCTCTCGATCATCATTACCTCCTAAGAAGATCATGGCAACAGAATAGGATGACTGTGATGAAAACATTGAGCGGCCTAAATGACCACGATCAATAAGGATCCCAACAGAGCAGGGGGCTAGTTCAAGAACACTGCAATTTAAGCTCCTTATGGCACTGTCCTCTGATTCAACAGAATCGCCAGTGGACCATTTTCGATGGAACGGGAGTACTATGAGGGACGTGAGTTTGTCCAATCCAAGGGTGCATATGTCTTCATGCATGGACTTGAGGGGAGAAATTGCCGTGAAGACATTTACTGATACAGTATCCTGATTGTGTTTTTCAAAGTGATTGAATGAGAGAATGACATTCTCTGAATAGGAAGTACTATTTGACATAGTCTTTTTTTGCATTTGGTGGGAAATAAAAATAGGTGAGGCTCGCCCAATTAACTCGATAAGGTGAAGCACATAAACAACAAGGGGCTTTTCTTTAGAGAGACACGAGACTTCAAGTAGTTTGGTCACAGCATCAATATTATTTGCCCTATGAATGCACACTAGGATTCGTAGCTCTTCGTTGTCTTTGCAATGCATAATATCCCTTTTTCGGTAACCTGCATATTTTCTTGAAGGATGGTACAACATCTTCACGAGGAGTGGCCAGAAAAATGCAGTCACTAGGACGCTAACACTTGACAAAGCGAACACCTGGTCTGATATGGTCTGCACTTGAATAAAAATGTTGAACAAAACCATAAGGTGACCTTGTTCAAGAAAAAAGAAAAGTTTTTCAGTATTAAAGATTATGTGCTATAAAATGTATTTTGCAATATAGTATGATGTTTCCAGAATATCAATATTTTCTTTCATTCTTAATCCTAGGAATTATGCTTAAAATACTTTTAATCATGAAATATCAACTCATCAAATTGACAAAAAAGATAGGGAAAAGTGTAAAATCAGTCTCTATGGTTGGCCTAAATTACAAATCACTCCCTAAAGTATAAAAAATAATTCAAAGATCCTTGGGGGTATGTCAACACAACAATTTAATCCCTGCAGTCAAATTTCGTCTAAACATTTAACGGATTCTGTTAGTGTGCCACATTAGCACCAATAGAATGATGACATGTGACACTATGAATTAAAAAAAAAAATTAATATATTAAAAATATAAAACTTAAAAATTCAAATAAAAAATTATTTTTTAAATAATAAAAAAAAAGGAACAAAAAATGGAGTTTGGGAGGGGGTGGCTGCCGATGGAAGCCATCCCCTTTGTGGAGAGGTTGGCTCGCGGGCCACCCCAAAGCAGCGGGTGAGCTTCGAGCCACTCCCAGAGGTGGCACTAAGCAACTTTTGCGTGGTTGACGCGCCACCCCTGGCTTACAGGGTGGCCGCGCATGGGTTAGGGGTGGCTTGTGGGCCACGGGTGGCTTGTGGGCCACTGCTAGCCTGCTCTGGGATGGCTCGCGAGCAACCCCAGATGGGGTCGAGGGTGGAGCGCTGCCACCCTTGGCCCATTGAGGTGGTCCGCGCCACCTCTAAGGTGGCTCGCAGGCCATCCACTCCCCAAACGGGGTGGCTACCACACCTCCCAAACCCCCTATTTTTCTTTTTTTCTTTTTAATTTTTTTAAAGTTTTTAATTTTTAGGTGTTATATTTTTAATATATTAATATTTTTGTTATTCAGAGTGACACGTACTATCATTCTATTGGTGCTGACGTGACACACTAACAAAATCCGTTAAATGTTTTGACAGAATTTGACTCAAGGGATTAAATTGTTATTTTGGCCTACCCCAAGGACCTTACAATTTTTTTTTAATGCAGGGAGTGATTTATAATTTAAGCTAACTACATGGACTTATTTTACATTTTCCTAAAAATATAATTTACTATAATGCTTTATGCCTTTTCTTTGCGTCTACATGTTGATTTTTCTTTAGGGTAAGAAAGAAAAATACAACAGACAATTTTCTTTTTTCTTTTTTTCCCTATCATAGCAATTTGAAAGAAATGAACTGTAGGTTTGAATTGAAAAGGATATATGTTCACCCCATTTTTTTTAAAAAGGCATTTATTTAATTAATGTATATTAGAGAGACCCATAATGGAACCAAAATGTAAAATGAAATTCCATTTTTTTGGGAAAGAAAACAAAGGGAGAAAAGAAATAGTCACCTCGGTATCTCTGAGAGCTGTATACTCAAAAAGTTGGACTACACCTTTGCAACTCAATAAAAGAGCAAGTGCCAGAGAATCATTTAAGGGCATTTTGGAGAATAAGGGAGGAATCAAAGAAGCCCCCACTTTGGCCACAACAATCAAAACAATGATGATTCCATGGATTGCCACGAGGCTGTTATCGAATTTGATTAAACTCAGATCTGTTCTCATCCCACAAGTAGTTACCAAGATTGGCATAAACACATCCCAAGTGAAGGAGTTCAACTTGTTGACAATGGCTGATCCTAAAGGCGGTCCATCTGGTATTGCCATACCGAGCATGAAAGGTCCAATGACTAAACTCTGACCAATTAAATCAGAAAGATACCCAGAGCCCAGAACCATTAGCAAGATGGTATGAATGTATGTGTCTTTGACACGCATGCCTTCCGGTGTCTGCCTGATTACCCAAAACATTGCTGGTCGAATTACAAATGCAAGGATGAAACAATAAATGATGATTGATCCTAAACTTATAGCGGCAAGCATACTACCTTGACTCTTGCTAATTATAATCAAGTTGACGCCGATGATAATCATGAGGCTTAAGGTATTGCTTACCATTGCTGCAGACAGGGCTAATTGACCTAGTTCAGAATTTAGGATATTGAGGTCCTCAAGAAGGCAAGCAAGGACTGGAAATGGACTTATACAATGTGTTGCTGTTAAGAATAGAGTTGTATATGTGTTTTCCTCCAGCCACAATGTTTTAAGTTGCATTTCGACTAACAAGCCAATTAGCAAAGGCACCAATATGCTTGTAGCACCAGTAAACAAGGCTTTTCTTCCTGTTCTTTTTATCATTCCTATATCCATTTTCACTCCACTCCCAAATAGAAAGAGCATGTAACTAAAGACAGACAATGTACTAATAATTTCTTGACTTTTAATCGAGAAGAAAACACTTTCAAATATTTTGAGGCGTCCAAGAAGAGACGGACCAAGGATTATGCCGACCTGGTTCACATAAAATCAAGACAAAATTGTTCAGTTACAATAAAATAGAATCTCCAGGTTAACAATCTGCTCAAATATTGACAATAGGAAAAACAGAGAGAGGAAGTGGAAGAGATCGCACGTACAAGAAGTTGTGTGGTGAACATGGGGACTCCATGACGCTTAAGAATGTAATGGGAGGCTTTGGTCAGGGTAAATATGAGAACCATCTGCAGTTGAAGCAGTGGCAACAAAAAAGGCATAATCCTAAAATGAATGTAGCTCCACATACCTTTTGAATTGACCATGGGGGGTAACTCAATACATTCGGTTATGGAGATTATGCCGCTTGCATTAACAAATATGGCTATATGGTCAGTTGTTTGTGACAGAGCCTCTCCTGCCATACCAGTATCTGCCTCTCTTACTATTTTCACTCAAGAAATAGCAGGCAAGTTGGGGTCTTTTCTTCTGAAAAATTTTGTTCTCTTATGCATGAGCTCATAATTAGTACAAACGGACCTTATTGTCTTTTTTTGGAGTACGATTATTAGCTTTGGCTGTTAAATTAGTTGTTCATCTTTTAGAGATGATCAACTTCTATCTTCTTATGGTTTGCTAGAAAGCATTGGGTCAATCTTCTTGAAATGATAAACATTCATTATCTTATGCTTAATTTTAGGGGAAAATTTACTAACTCCCTAACGTCCTACCTTTAGGTTTTTTTTTTAATTTTTTTTAAACTCAAATTCAAATAATCTCTAATCCTAATATTAAATAATCTAATCCTAATGAGTTGGGATTCAAACTCAACCTCTCACCCTAATCTTAACCCTATCACACACCAATATGGTAATCACGCGGAGGCTGTTAGACCAGATTTGATACACGCAATCATTACTAAACACAAATTAGCTAATACTGATTCATAGATTTTGGTAAAAAAAAAAAAAAAAAAAAATACATCCAAATGTAATTCTTTTTTTTTTTTTTTTTAAAAAAAATATATATATATTTTAAAAAATATAAAAATTAAAACAATTGAAAACATTTTCAAACCAACCCTATACTTTGCATGCATAATATATATTTTTTTAATCTCTTTTAACTTTTTCCGAGAACCACATTGCTTCATGAGGGTATAACGGGCATACATATCATAAATGAGTAAGGCTAGAAACTACGCTTAAATCCCATAACTATTTTACAATGGTAGTATGACAGTTCCAACAAAGCCTAAGATCAATCATTGTTAAAAAAAAATAAAAATTCAATGGTTAATGATAATTGTCATGTCATTGTTGTAGAATAGTTATGGGATAAAAATGTGATATATAATATTTCTTTAATAAAATAGTGTTGAACTATTATTCTAGTCACATAAATTTCTCCCAAGCTAGTTTGGATTAATTTCATTTAGTTCAGTCCCTATAACTGCTACGTCTTTATTGAGCACATGAGAATTACATGCATTTTTTTAATAATTGATTAAAGTCACGTATTTTTCACATGCTAATTATAAAATTATATATTTTTCACATGGTAAATGACATATGACACTTTTATAAACAAAGTTGGACGAAATTCCTCCTAGTTTAGAAACTTTTTTGTCCAATTCCAATAGTACCAGCAAATTAGGAGATAAAAAACGCAAGCAGTTATGTATGAATTTAGAAATTAGGAAATAAAATCAGTTTTTTCATAACTGATTTTCCCCCCTCGCTTTCTTTTTCTGAAAGACCTTTACCTTCTGTAGAACCAATAATATCAATATGTATGTGTATGTGCAAAATTCCTTTTGACCATGTCGAAAAGAAAATTGGTTAGAGCGATGGATTGGAATTACTTTGAAGTGCGTGCATGGGTAAATAGAATTTTTTAAATTACTATTTATCTAAAAACCTTTAAGATGATAAAAAAAAAAAATTAAATTAATATTCTAACAGAATTACCTTATAAATAAGCTCATCTACATATGAAATTTCATTGAGGAAAATATCCAAATTCTATAGGTTTCTTGGAGGCCAGGCACCTTGAATCAATCTACTGTAATTCATTCCAATTCATCAATTTCATTTCATTCCATTCATTCCACACTGATCATCACAAAATGTATCCAAACACCATTTCACTATGCAAAAGTCTATCATTTACATTTCAATCAAATCCCCAAATATAAGAAAGAATTTGCGAAAACCCAGGTCTGTTACATGATCTCAGATATTTCATATTACTACAAAAAAGACCTAACAACAAACCACCTATTTCCATCTCGCATATAAATTTATACATCCACCATGAGAAGATGAATGGATATAGTTTCATATTGGTGAAAAGGTTATAAGGGTAAGCCAAGGACTAGGTCTTCTTTTGTTGTTGCACTACAAAAACAGAAGTTCCATTGTTAAGATCAGATGAGGCAAGCAAGTCTCCCATAATTCCCAAACTTTGGCAATTCACTCTATTATGCAAGCCCAGATGTCTACGGAGATATTGCGTTATGTTGTCTGCCAACAATACTAAGGTCGTATTCGTTCACCATAGACTGAACTATTAATGTTGTCTGAGGCCCATCTTTCACCATTACTTCTAGGAATATCACATATTCATCGTCCACATTGTTAAGTTTAACATCCTTTAGTATTTCATTGTCAAGCAATTTGTCCGAGTGGGTATCACCTTCATTTCCAGCGACAACAAGGTGAACCACAGTCAGGATAATTTTCGAGTGATTGGCCATGCGCTTGGCAAAAATTAGTGCCTCTCGATCATCATTACCTCCTAAAAAGATCATGGCAACAGCATTGGATGACTGTAATGAAAACATTGGGCGGCCTAAATGACCACAATTAATAAGGATCCCAACAGAGCAGGGGGCTAGTTCAAGCACACTGCAGTTTAAGGTCCTTATGACACTGTCCTCTGATTCAATAAAGTCGTCAGTGTACCATTTTCGATGGAACGGGAGTACTATAAGGGATGTGAGTTTGTCCAATCCAAGGATGCATATGTCTTCGTGCATGGACTTGAGGGGAGAAATTCCCGTGAAGACATTTACTGATACATATAAAAATAGGTGAGGCTCGCCCAATTAACTCGATAAGGTGAAGCACATAAACAACAAAGGGCCTTTCTCTAGAGAGACATGAGACTTCAAGTAGTTTGGTCACAGCAGCAATATTATTTGCCCTGTGAATGCACACTAGGATTTATAGCTCTTCGCTGTCTTTGCAATGCATAATATCCCTTTTCTGGTAACCTGCATATTTTCTTGAAGGATGGTACAACATCTTCACGAGGAGTGGCCCAAAAAATGCAGTCACTAGGACGCTAACACTTGACAAAGCGAACACCTAGTCTGTTATGGTCTGCATTTGAATAAAAAATGTTGAACAAAACCATAAGGTGACCTTGTTCAAGAAAAAAAGGTTTTCCACTATTAAAGATTATGTGCTATAAAATGTATTTTACAATATAGTATGATGTTTCTAGAAGATCAATATTTTCTTTCATTCTTAATCCTAGGAATTATGCTTAAAATACTTTTAACCGTGGAATATCAACTCATCAAATTGGCAAAAAAGATAGGGAAAAATTCAAAATCAGTCTCAATGGTTTGCCTAAATTGTAAACCACTCCCTGCAGTATAAAAAATAGTTCAAAGGTCTTCAGGGTATGTCAAAAGAACAATTTAATTCCAGCAGTCAAATTTTGCCAAAACACTTAACGGGTTCCGTTAGTGTGCCACGTCAGCACCAATAGAATGATGGCATGTGTCATTATGAATTAAAAAAATATATTAATATATTAAAGTTATAAAACCTAAAAATTCAAAAAAGACTATTATTATTTTTTTTAAAAAAAGAAAAAAAGAAAAAAGAAAAAAAAATAGAGTTTGAGAGAGGGTGGCTACTGGTGGTAGCCATCCCCTTTGGGGAGGCGGTGGCTTGCGGGCCATCCAAAAGCAGGTAGTGAGCTTCGAGCCACCCCAAGAGGTAGTGCTGGGCAACTTCAGCATGGTTGACGCACCACCCCTGGCCTATGAAGTGGCCGCGTGGCCACCACCTTGGGCTGGCGGTGGCTTTTGCTCTATGATGAGTGCCAAAAAATGTATATTTGAACCCCTTAATTTACATTAGTTAAACCTTTAGCTTTGTTACTTTCTAATGTTTTGGTTAGTTTTAGTGTTTTTGCGTTTTTGCAGGGCTATAAGAGTGAAATGACAATTTTCAAGGCAAAAATACATAGAAAAGCTGAATTTTCTGAAGTGCTGAAAAAGTGGATCGATCGACTTTAAAGTAGATCGATCGAATTTAAAGTAGATCGATCGAAAAGTAGATCGATCGAATTTAAAGTCGATCGATCGAATTTATGCGGAGCTGGAATTTCAGAAACCCTACCTAACTCTATAAATACCATTCTTTTCTCATTTTTACAAGAGGAGGCCGCTTGGGAGCGCCCTAGGCACCGTTCTCACTGTAGTTTAGGGCTTCTAGTGTTGATTTTGTCTTAGAACTTCAAATCCTTGTAAGTTTCTTTGATTTTAATGCATCCTTGTTGTTTATTTATGCTTTCTGTTGTTATGGGTAGCTAATATTTTCGTTTAGAGTTGAGGATGAAACCTCACCATTGAAGAGAAACTGAGCTTCATGCTTGTTTATGCTATTTGAGTTTATGGGTCTTGATTTCTCATTGTTCTACTTCGATTTTTGAAATGATGTTTTGATATCTCTTGTGGTTTCCGGATACAAGTGATGATGTGGAATAAGTTTCATTAAATCGATTGCTTGGTTTTTCATCTATCAAAACATTGGATATTCATTGTGTTTCGTTCGACTAATACATTTGATGATTTGGTTTAATCCTAATATCTTTTGTGATTTCAATGGACGGATTCATTGAATGATTTAAATGATTTTTGAAGCAATGTAGAGCATACCTAAGATTTATATGTGAGAACCTCAAAATATGTGTGATGAGCATGAGATTAAGTTGTTGTGATTTGGTGAGTGTGGATTCCAAAACCCTAGACCCTTTATTTTCATTATTCTTGTTTATGTTTTCTTTTATCAAAAACCCCTAAATTTGGAACTAGGTTAAAATAGGATTAGTTTAAATAGAAATTAATTTTTGCAACGCAATTCCCTGTGGGATCGACCTCGCACTTGCATAACACTATATTGTAAAACGATTCGTGCACTTGCGAGTAATATAAATATTTAAAACACACCAAGTTTTTGGCGCCGTTGCCGGGGAATTGTTTTGTTTGTGGAAATTGATTTTTGTTTGAATTGATTTTATTTTTCTACTAGTTTGGGTAGATTTTTTTTTCTTGTAATTGTTGTTTTGTTTCTGTTTTACGTTCTGATATTAAAAATTAAAAAAAAATAAAAAAAATAAAAAAAAAACAGAAAATTGTTTGTGTTCCCGGTTCTGTTTCTGCTGTTTCTGCACTTTCTGAGTGCCCCGCGAAGTCGATCGATCGAGTCTCAAGTCGATCGATCGATTTTCGATCGATCGAGAAAACATTCGCCCTACATAAAGTCGATCGATCTAGAAGTAATTCGATCGATCGAAACTCGATCGATCGAACCTTACTTCGATTGTGCGAATTTTCTAAGCAGCAGAAAACCAAAAAAAAAAAATCAGCTTGTTTTTAGTTCATTTTTGTTAAATATTTTGTTTCTGTTTTACCTTATTTTATTGTTTGTTTTTGTTTGTTAGTTTATTTTTAATTCTTCAAAAAAAAAAAAAAAAACACTTGGTTCATTTCTTTTGTGGGATATTTGCATGCTATAGGGTGCAAGTGAAGCATGGATTCTTACTTTGATAATTATTGTGATTCTTTTGCACAACATGCTTCACCTAGTGATAGGACACTTGCTCCAACCAACTACCCTTACAGTTTCAACCCACATGAACCATGTTCATATTGCTCTGATCCTTATCATAGTGCTAGTAGTTGTCCCTCCTGGGAACAATTCTGCAATCTGTCTTATGAGCAAATGAACACCAATCTCTCTAGTCCGGGATTTGATTCAAATTCCAATTTTTACAACCCAGACTGGAGCGACCATCTTGATTTCTCGTGGCAAGCTCAAGCCATGGGAAATTGTGCTCCCCAATTTCAGGAACTGCACTATCCTGATTATCCACAGTTTGATAACCAATCTTCCCATCCTTCATCCTACGTTTATCCAGCCTCTTCTTCACAGTCCACTTTGGAAGACACTCTTAAGGTCTTCATGGAGCTCACAGGCCAGGCTATTAGTGACGTGAAGAATGCTACTACGGAAAACACTCAGGCGATTGCCAGGATAGAAGGAAAGCTTGAATATATGGTTGCTGAAGTCACCAGAATAGAGGAAGAAGAGCTTCAGAGTCAGTCGATGGTTGCAGGGCACTACATGATTGATGAGGATGATGCTAGTCATTCTTGTCATGAGCATGTCCCTACCATCACCATGTTTGAGAATGAGGAAATTGTGGATAGCAATGAGGAAGAAAAGGAGGAGCACCTTGAGCAAGCAGCGCCCCCGCCAAATCCAAATACATCCAATAATAAGGAAATGAGTACTGAAGCTCAATCCTTCATCACAATCCCTCTTGAGACATTCATGAACTCCAAGCTTCAATTCTTAAATGGCTCAAAGAGCCATCTTATGCCAAAATTGTCAAGGATCTATGCACACAACCGCGCAAATCTAAGAACCATCGTCCTAAGAAGATCCTTCGAAGCAAGCAAGTTGGCTACATAAGATGGCGAAACATTCCTCCCGAGGGACATCAATTCTTAAAGAAGAAAGGGTGGAAGGGATTGGTTGGACATCCACATGATCGGGGAAGGCACTGTAAATTTTCTTTTACCTTTTTGTACAGTTGATTTCTTTCATTTTTATTTCTTTTCATTTTACTTTTATTTCTAACAGCAATTAACCTTTTGATGTTTGTTTCTATGAGAAATGTTGCTGTTAGTTTTTGTTGACAGGTGTTTTGGTGTTTAAGTTTGGGGGACGCCTTGACCTTTCACACCTCGATGTTTCCGTATTTCTGGTAATGTATTTCTACACTACACATTGCGGACAATGTGTAATTCAAGTTTGGGGGTATGGAAAAACATTCTGTCCATTTGTTTGTTTGTTTAATTTTTCTATTTGTTTAGTTATTTTTAGTTGTCTTTTTGTTCTTAAAATGTTTTAATTAAAAAAAAAAAAAATTATGTTGTCAAGTTTGAGTTAAGCCATAGCTGTGGTTTGCATTTCATCGGCTTGCTTAAAGTTTTGAACACATCATGTCTTTGGGAATCTGAATCTTTTGACTTATTTTTGGGCTAGTGAGACTTCACTTGTTTGAGTTGAATTATCACGAGCACATTAGCATGTAATCTGTGGGGTATGAATTTGTGCTTAATTGTGTATTTTGAGAATTGTTGGATGACTTATTAATAAATAACCTTGGCTTGCAAGATATTTATATATATATATATATATATATATATATATATATATATATATATATATATATATATATTAAAAAAAAAAAAAGAAAAAAAAGATCATTTTGAGTTTTTCACTGAGTAACCGGGCCTCTTGCCTCACTAAGCATTGAGTGTTCGCATCAAAAGGTGAGAATTTCAATTTGGTTAATTGTATGGCTAGTTTGGCTTTGTAGCCTTTTTGACTTGAGTAATTAAGCCCTTAGGGATGTTTCTACATCTAGTGCCCTAAGACCATTTGGTTTGGGAGCCACTGGCCCAACACTCGTTACATGGGTCAATTAGAAAGCTTAAGGGAGCCGAGCATTGCACAGCCAACATATATATAAAAAAAAATATATATATATATATATATATATATATATATATATATATATATATATATATATATAAATAAAATAAAATAATTTGCATATCTTGCCTTGGTTGTTTCATTTGATAGGGATTCCAATGATTTTTGAAGTACTTATCTTGAGATTAAAATGAAACCTCATAATTGCATGTTGATTTCACTCTACACTTTTGAGGAAATGTGATGTCTTAACTGTCCATTTATGAGTGATTTGATGATTGGATCCCCTGTTGATGTTTATGATGGGGTTTGTCTTTTTAAGCATGCCAATGACGTATGAACCATGGTTTGGGTAAAACTCTTTCTTGTTGACAGCATAGTGTTTGAATGTTTGTGGGTATCATTTCTGGCAAACCCTCACGAGACTTCACTCGTCCACTAGGGAGTCCTAGGGGTTTAAAAGGCTTGTTGCATACGCTAAATGCAATCGTGTCTCCCACGAAAGAGGACTTATGCTTCATGCTTTGATTTTCTTTTTCATTTTGTTTTGCTAAGGGACTAGCAAAATGTAAGTTTGGGGGTATTTGATGAGTGCCAAAAAGTGTATATTTGGACCCCTTAATTTACATTAGTTAAACCTTTAGCTTTGTTACTTTCTAATGTTTTGGTTAGTTTTAGTGTTTTTGCGTTTTTGCAGGGCTATAAGAGTGAAATGACAATTTTCAAGGCAAAAATACATAGAAAAGCTGGATTTTCTGAAGTGCTGAAAAAGTGGATCGATCTACTTTAAAGTAGATCGATCGAAAAGTAGATCGATCGAATTTAAAGTCGATCGATCGAATTTATGCGGAGCTGGAATTTCAGAAACCCTACCTAACTCTATAAATACCATTCTTTTCTCATTTTTACAAGAGGAGGCCACTTGGGAGCGCCCTAGGCGCCGTTCTCACTGTAGTTTAGGGCTTCTAGTGTTGATTTTGTCTTAGAACTTCAAATCCTTGTAAGTTTCTTTGATTTTAATGCATCCTTGTTGTTTATTTATGCTTTCTGTTGTTATGGGTAGCTAATATTTTCGTTTAGGGTTGAGGATGAAACCTCACCATTGAAGAGAAACTGAGCTTCATGCTTGTTTGTGCTATTTGAGTTTATGGGTCTTGATTTCTCATTGTTCTACTTCGATTTTTGAAATGATGTTTTGATATCTCTTGTGGTTTCCGAATACAAGTGATGATGTGGAATAAGTTTCATTAAATCGATTGCTTGGTTTTTCATCTATCAAAACATTGGATATTCATTGTGTTTCGTTCGACTAATACATTTGATGATTTGGTTTAATCCTAATATCTTTTGTGATTTCAATGGATGGATTCATTGAATGATTTAAATGATTTTTGAAGCAATGTAGAGCATACCTAAGATTTATATGTGAGAACCTCAAAATATGTGTGATGATCATGAGATTAGGTTGTTGTGATTTGGTGAGTGTGGATTCCAAAACCCTAGACCCTTTATTTTCATTATTCTTGTTTATGTTTTCTTTTATCAAAAACCCCTAAATTTGGAACTAGGTTAAAATAGGATTAGTTTAAATAGAAATTAATTTTTGCAACGCAATTCCCTGTGGTTACGATCTCGCACTTGCACATACACTATATTGCAAACGATTCGTGCGCTTGCGACTATTAAAATTTGCACAACACTCTAGGTGGCCCGCAAGCAACTGCAGATTGGGCGGGCGGTGGAGCGCTGCCACCATCGGCCCATAGGGGTGGCAGCGAGCCATCAAGAGGTGGCCGACACCACCTCTATGGTGGCTCGCAAGCCATCCTTGTCCCCAAATGGGGTGACTGCCACCCCTCCCAAACCCTTTTTTTTATTTAAAAAATATTTTTTTAAGTTTTTAATTTTTAGCTGTTATATTTTTAATATATTAATATTATTAATTTTCAATTCAGAGTGACACATACCATTATTCTATTGGTATTGACGTGACACACTAACATAATCCGTTAAGTGTTTAAATGGAATTTGATTGCAGGGATTAAATAGTTATTTTGGCATACTCCGAGGACCTCAGAATTATTTTTTATATCGCATGAGTTATTTATAATTTAAGCTAACTACAATGACTGATTTTGCATTTTTTCCAAAAAGATAATTTGCTATAATGCTTTGTTCCTTTTCTTTGCATCTACATGTTGATTTTTCTTTAGGCTAAGTATTTTATGTTTAAAATTAAGTAAATGGATAAGAAAGAAAAATCTAACCAGCAATTTTATTTTTCCTATCATAGCAATGTGAAAGAAATGAACTGTAGGTTTGAATTGAAAAGGATATATGTTCACCCCATTTAAGAAAAAAAAGGCATTTATTTAATTAATGTATATTAGAGACACCAATAATGGAACCAAAATGTAAAATATAATTCCATTTTTTGGGAAAGAAAGCAAAGGGAGAAAAGAAAGTCACCTCGATTTTTTGAGAATTGCATACTCAAAAAGTTGGACTACACCTTTGCAACTCAATAAAAGAGCGAGTGCCATAGCATCATTTAAGGGCATTTTGAAGAATAAGAGAGGAATCAAAGAAGCCACCAATTCGGCCACAATAATCAAAACAATGATGATTTCGTGGATTGCCATGAGGTTGTTATCGAATTTGATTATACTCAAATTTGTCCTCATCCCACAAGTAGTTACAAAGATTGGCATAAACACATCCCAAGTGAAGGAGTTGAACTTGTTGACAATGGCTTATCCTAAAAGCAGTCCATCTGGTATTGCCAAACCGAGCATGAAAGGTCCAAAGAGTGAACCCTGACCAATCAAATCAGAAAGATGCCCAGAGCCCAAAACTATTAGCGAGATAGTATGAATGTATGTGTCTTTGACACGCTTGCCTTCCGGTGTCTACCTGATTACCCAAAACATTGCTGGTCGAATTGCAAATGCAAGGATGAGACAAAAGATGATGACTGATCCTAAACTTATAGCGGCAAGCATACTACCTTGACTCCTACTAATTATAATCAAGTCAACACCGATGTTAATCATGATGCTTAAGATATTGCTTACCAATGCTGCAGATAGGGCTAATCGACCCAGTTCAGAATTCAGGATATTTAGGTCCTCAAGAAGGCAAGCAAGGATCGAAAATGAAGTTATACAATGTGTTGCTATTAAGAATGGAATGGTATATGTCTTTTCCTCCTTCAGCCAAAATGCTTTAAGTTGCATTTAGACTAACAAGCCAATTAGCAAAGGCGCCAATATGCATGCAGCACCGGTAAACAAGGCTTTTCTTTCTGTCTTTTTTATCATTCCTATATCAATTTTCACCCCACTCCCAAATAAAAAGAGCATGTAACTAAAGAAAGACAATGTAAAAATTATTTCTTGACTTTTAATCGAGAAGAAAACATTTTTAAATATTTTGAGGCTTCCCAGGAGAGACGGACCAAGGATTATGTTGACCTGGTGTGCTAGAATACATTGGGTAAATTAGTTTTATCTTTCCTTAGCGCTAAGAGGGGGAAAAAGCATTGGGTCAATCTTCTTGAAATGATCAACATCCATTTTCTTATGCTTAATTTTAGGGGAAAATTTACTTACTCCCTAACGTCTTACCGTTAGGTTTATTCCTTAACTCAAACATCGAACAAGTAAATGTTCTTTAGTTAAGAGAATTTGTCTTCTTTGTCTTCCTTGTTTTGCGTTGATCAACACATCCTATTTCTCAGCACGCTATTTGTCTTGGTTCCTTCCTTCCATGTTAGCTGGCCTTGATTCATGCTGTAGCGCCCTAGATTTTAAACCCTAGAATATAGTGTCTTAAATTAAAATTTAAGACTAAATAAAAGGACTCCTACATTTATGGATATTTATGAAAATAAATACCCATTAGTTTTATTAACTCCAATGTAATAAAATGACTATTATTAGATCTAATAATATTACTGAATAATTAAATAGATAACTCGATTATTCAGTGATTAAATCAATGTAATTTGTATAATAATATTATTAATTTAATTGGTATTATAATAATGTTGTTATTATAATATTGGTATTATGTGATATTTATTGTATAATAATATTACTAATAAAATAATATTAATTATGAAACGAACTAAACTCAAAACAAATTTAAAATTATGCCCTAACGAGTTAGATTAAATGGTAAAAGACCTAATATGAAAATACCTAGATATTTTTAAAAAGATTAACTTAAGTTGAATTAATTAAGATAAAACTTAACCATAGGTTAATCAGATATTTTAATTAACTCAGATTAATAAACTTGACCGAAGTTTACAAAACTTGAGCTGCAAGTTTTGTTTGCTCCTTCTTCTATTTAACAGTGCTTTCCCTTCAGTTTTTCACGCACCTCTCTTCTTCCTCTTCTTTCCTTTTGTTTTCTTCCATTTCTTTTCTTTCTCTCTTCTTTCTTTATTTTCTCCTTCTATCTCCCTCTCATTGAGCCAAGATCAGACAAAGATCGAGAGAGAGAGAGAGACAGAGAGAATAAAAGGGAGAGAGGGAATCGAGAGATTGAGGGAGAGAAACCGTGAGTGAGAGAGAAATGGAGTTTGAGAGAGATGGAAAGGGAGAGATCCGGGAGACATGCGAGAGAGAACCCTACGAACACAAAGGAAGATTAGAGGCCCGATCGCCAGTAGGTGGTGTTTGTTGACGCCGACGAAGCAGGAGACACGATTTTCGACGACTGATAGGCGATTTTGGCAATCTCTGTGGAGGATCGTTACCTTGCCGGTTCTAACATTTTTTCCGGTAGATTTTCTATGAAAATCTCAAGGTAATTTCTTGTGAGTTCTTGTGATTTTATTTTGGTGATTATTGATAATCCTAAAGTATTTTGAATTGATGATGCTCTATTTCAATTCAGGGAACTGTGGATGACTTTTCATTGGGTTATTGGCCGGTTATTGTGATGCTAGAATAATTGGGTTGTTTCTTCTTGAAGTTTTTGTAGATATGTAACGATCCGCCTTTTACAAAAAAACGTAAGTGAAATTTTTTGATTTTTGCACGTGTCGTTATGACATCATCAATGACGTCATCAGAGTATAAATTAGCAGCGAAATATATTTTTATATAAAGACTTTGGAATCATAACACATTAAGCTTACTTAAATACTTCTAGACGTTTATTAAAATCATTTAACTAAACACAAAACACATTTAGGGTTGGCCATCAATGACACCAAAAACATGCACGAAAAATCGTATACAAATATACTTCTAAGCATATTACATTCCAAAATCAAAATATACTAGTCCACTAAATTGGAGACAACACAGTCTCAAAACCCAATATCAAAATCTGTCTAACCATCTAGATAATTCTGACATTCTTCCTCCACTTATCCTGTATTAATAAATACTACAGAGAAAAGAATAATACAAAAGAAAATACCTAAGTGAGTCAACTATTTCCAATAATATAATGAATGCTGGTTTATTTATGAAATGCAACACAATGAATATATAGCCTTAAGGTCACAAGTATATGCAATTTATGGCCTATGGTTGCAAGTCATAGTCATAGATTGAATATCAAATAACCGTAAAGCAGTAACATGACAGTTTTATATGCAATGTATTAATTACTCATCTTTTTGCACTCCTCTCGTGATGAAGCCAACGGTGTAGATTAGCATGTTCACCCGAGTCCCCTCACTTAATGTTTATTGGTTTGTTACTGGAAGCCAAATGTCTCAGCGTCAGGTTATTTATTAGGTTCACTAGAGATCTGATGGTCCCACCACTGGCCTATAACCCTATCTGTCTATCAGTTTTGTTATTAAGCAGTTTAATTAAAATATAAAATATGTAAAATTACATGCTCAACCAAATAAGCAAGACAGTAAACACCATATTAAAGAAAAGTCCACAATTATCACCCTCAGTAAGTATAAAGATACTTACTACTCTTGGTGCAGTCTCTTGTTCATTATCTGCAATAAACACATATATATCCGAAATGATATATTTTCAGTTTCTCTTTTTATGAGACATGTTACTATTATATCTATTTTCAATCAAAGAATCTCAACCAATAATACTCACCCCTTTTTCATAAAACACTTAAAACCTTTTTCTTAAAAATACTCAATACTAATCTAATATTACACATATATACTCAACTGGATAAAAGATGATCCAATACACTTATACCTGAAAGTCTGCACCCAAATTCCACCAAGGAAAATACTACTGAAACCCAAAATCAACCCCACATATTTATAACCGAAACATGAACGGTTACACACAAAACGCCCATAACTAAAATACCCACAATTAGATCCTTCACCAAATAACACTGAACCAACACAATTGGTTCATCAAGAAAAACTCATGGCAAACCCACTCCATTAACCGGTCAGAACACACACCAAAACACAGGACCGATCACAGCAAACACCAACTCAATACACATAGCTGAAATCTCCATCCCAAACTCACCCCTCCAGCCGAACCACAGAAAACAGGGGACACCACTTCAACCGAAAAATCATCACACCAAAATCACAGCCAAACAAGAAAAATACTCAAAACAACATCTAATCAAAATACACTCAAAATCAGTGAAGAACAACTGAACAACAACACTAGAATACTCTAAAATTTATTACAAGAAATTACCCAGAAAATCCACTAAGAAAATGGTGAAATCAATCGGAGTCACTCACCAAAATCGCATCACAGGCCGCCGTAAATTGCACCTCTACTTTTTCCAGAAATCAGTCACTGGCTCGCTAGAAATCACACCTCCGGCAACCCATGTACTGGTATTGTGCCCTCCGGGCACCCACCGAAGGATCGGGTTTCTCAGGCTCCACCGGAAATCCACCAGAAGACCGGGTCCTTTGGCTCCGTTGGCGTCGTCTGCTCCGGCCACTGGTGACCCATGGAGGATCGGCCTCCGATCTTCCCCCCTCTCTCGATCTTCAGCTCTCACATCTCTAGTTCTTCCCCTCTCAATTGGACTCTCTCTCTCTCTCTCTCTGTCTCCTTCTCTCCCAATCTCTTGATCTCTCCTCTCCCTGATCTCTCTCGTCTCTCACCGTGTCTCGGGTTGAAGGAAAGAAGAAGAACAGAATGACAAAGAAAAGAGAAAAGAGGAAGAAGAAGGAAATAAGAAAATGAAAGAAGTGTTGAGAGTCTTGTTAAATAGCAGAAACATCTTGCTGATCAAGTTGAAAGATGATGACTACGGTAATGAGTCACCACAATAATAATTACAGGGAATATATACCTTCTTATATTTTTATTAACTCCAGTTAGATTCTACCCTAGTTAATTTAATCAGAGTTAAAAGATAAAATATTTAATTAATTCATGGTTAAGTTTTATTTAGTTATTTTAACCCGGGTTAATTTAAGATATTTATTCAAAACTTACTAATTACTTTTTACTGCATATATTTTTACCTCAAGTCTTCACTATCTTAATCTAACTCTTTAGGATTATAATTTTAAGTTCGTTAAGAGTCTAGTTTGTTTTATTGCAAATATTATTATCCCAATAAAATTATATTACTGACAATATTATTATACTAAATAATATTGTGCCAATAATAAATATTATATAATAATATTATATGCCAATAATATTTAGAAGTAGAAAGAGGAACATATCCGAATCCGGTCTTGTCGGTTGGGCACTTCTGAATGGAGAGCATGTGAATTAGCTTCTCGTCTTAGACTCTCTCAAGTTGTAACTATGTCGCCAGAAGCCTCTCTTCTAAATCATTGATCTTTATTAGTATAGCGGTCTTCTCAGTCTTGAGGTTGTTTAACTCTAGAACCTGCTGCTTGTATTTCTCCCTCAGCTTTAAGAACTCTACATATTGAAGTTGATAGGTTGACTGCATATCTTCTTCTTCACTATTCTCAGAGTAGTACGACTGAGAATCCTCCATTTCCTCATGTGAGGCCATGAAGACCAGAAATTTTTCTTCCTCAGGAGTCTCTTCTTCCTTCTCAGACTCATCGCTAAGAGTATCATTAAAAGCTTTCCCTTTTAGTTTCTTCAGATTTGCACATTCAGTTCTGATGTGCCCAAAGCTTGAACATTCGAAGCATTGGGGACCCCTTGGATCTTTCTTCTCTGCTTCTTCTGACTCAGCTGTGTGGGGAGCCTTTCTTAGTCTGTCAGAGAAATTCTTGAATTTATTATTCTTCATGAACCACTCGAAGTTCTTGGCTAACATTGCTACTGCATCTTCATCAATATCGGAGTCTTCGTGATAAAAGACTCATATCAAGGCTTTGAGCGTCCGGACCATGAAGGCTGTCGTCCGGATGGTTGAACTTTGTATGCACGACTTGCCTTATGAAGGAAATCATCCGGACGGGAACACACATCGTTCGACAAGGAAAAGGATTTTGTTCCAAAACACAGATATGGGAAGATAGCTGCAGTAACTTGGAGCAGTTCGAAGCTTCTCGACACAGAGGAAGGTCCGAATCAAAAGTTCTCGTCGTCCAGATGGATGATGCTTTGACAGTTGAGCGTCCAGATGGAATATCATGTAGTCCAGACGTATGCAAAGGATCCAATTTTTCTGTCTTGGAATCTGTACAGAATCTTCTAGAAGAATAGCTCTTGAAAATTATTGGACTTCTAATTAACTGTGTGTGTGAACAATGTGCAACAAAATATTAAATGAAAAATTTAAAGGAGACAAATATTTTGTTGACGAACTGGAAACTCAATTAAGAGAAAAACAACTTCGGGGCAACCAAACCCAGTATATCTACTATTCAGAAGACAAAGCTAGTTACAAAGCAGTAGCACTCACATACCCTTGATACAGTGGTCGTACCTTGAACTCTGACGTGTAACCCAACACGAATGCCTCCTAACCAGGTCTCCTACCTGAAGGGGTCTTCAATGGAATCCTTTACCATAGTGCCAACTCCTAAGATAGACTTCACAGCTGATCAAATCACAAACTGGCAAAAGCTAGAGAGCTACCAAATCTTTAATATCTCCTTAAACACCCTCTCTAAGCTATAAGAAATTCACTACCGATATCTTGCAATTCTCAAGCCTAAAGACCTCTATTTATAGGCTGCATGTTCAAATGAGCGCCTGGCTTGATAAACCTAGGCACCGTTCGGACGGTAGACATAAGGCGTCCGGACGGACAACTGTGCGATCGGCTTTCCAAAATTTCGCTGAAATTCTTTTCTGATTTGAGCCGCGTCCGGACGGTGTTGCCCTGTTGTCTTGACGGTCGCACTTCAGCTGCACGCAATTTCCATATCAAGGCTTCGCACGTCCGGACCATATCAAGAAAGTGGTATTATGATAGCTGTCAATTGGATGCCCAAGTTTTACAAAAGCAAAGATCTCAATCCAAATGACCCAGATATATCAATATCAACCCAACACACAGACAGAATAGGATTTTCATGCACAATATCTCAAGAAAAAATTCCATTCACCTAATATTCCAATATTCTAAAAAGCACAAAAACTTAAAAGAACAAAGGAAAATTAGCAAATACCATGGAATGAGAAGAAATGTGCAGAGAATGCCAAAATCTCGAGAGAAATCTGCAAGAAAAACACACAACATGACATGATATAAATGCAGAGATGTGTGTATGGCAGAGAAAGAGACACAAGTCTTAAACTTGTAGAGATCCTGTCCGGACGTGCCACTTAACCATCTGGACGGTTATTGCAAGATCAGCGTACGGCAAGACTGCGCTCTTCCAGGCGTAAGGATAGGTCCGTTCGGACGCTCCACATTGAAAATCTGAAACTAGAGAAAAATTTGCAGAAAAAAATATTTTTCCCTAAAGTTAGCTTCAGAACACGCATATATAATCAACTGATAAAACAGTCAAATAACATTGCAAAAATATGCAAAGATATAAATGAGAGTTAGGTATTCAATAAGCACAAATTTCCCTATGGATAGAAATTTTAGATAGATTACTCAACTCATACAATGCATGTATGTGTGAAAGCTTTCTCAATAAGGTATAAAGTCCACTGATATGACTTAAAGCAATTGGATTTTCTAAACAAGAGAGAAAATCAATAAAAGATCAGTCAAAAGTCAAACCTTATTATTTACTAGGGCCTAGCAACCCTAATCTGAAGCAGTGAATATAAAGCTAATTCAGCACTGAAGCAGTAAATATAAGCACATAATTTATAAGAATAACTGCTTGTTTCTTTTGGTGCTGCAACCAAGAGAGAATGCTAGAATTTTTAGGCTCTAGGTTAGCATATTGGTCAATTTGACCATCTTGTCAAAAACATCTCTCTTATTTAGAATTTCCAGAAGCAAAAAGTCAGAGAGGAAAATAAATACCTTAGGGGAGCCTTGGATAATGCATATTTTCATCGCATGAGGAAAGTAACTATCTATCATTAAGATACAACAGGAAAACTTAGCAATATCAAACATAAACTCTCAATCATATATAAGCATATTCAATTAATGCACAATGAACTGAGATATCAGGCAAAAACACATACAATATCTGAAAAGCCATCAAAAGAAAAAAAAAATATACAATTCTTCTACATCTTCTCCCTCTTATTTATTTTTATTTTTTTAAAAAAACAATAAAACAGAAAAACAACAAAGACATGCTTATGGGAAAAGGAAATGACATCTAGTCCCAACATGTAAGGTGAAATCAAACCTGTCTTCAGGGAGAGAGGTTTAGAAATACCAAGATAGAAAAGCAGCCATCTGACGTGCTTTTAACTGTCATCCCCAAAAAAGGTACCTGCAGATGTTTCTCAAGACAACAAGAGAAAATATGGGGATAAAATAAATGGTTCCTCAAACAAAATGCAAGGCATGAATAAGATACGACATGATAAACTATGCAATGCACACATACCTGACATGCACTAGGATTTAGGAACCAAAATCCTAGGCATGAGAGACTTCACCTTTACTAGGTGAGTCCAATCCCCCTCAAGGGGTGAATGGTCTCATCATTCTTGACTCATACCTGCTTGACCCGTGGAGATGGTTTGCGGGTCATGTCCATGTTGGCCATTCTTCTTAGCATACCTTTCATCAGGCTCAGCAACCCTTCAAAGCCATGGTTGCTAGTGGGCTTCTGCGACATTCTCTTGTAGCGCCTTGATTTGTTCTTCTTTGATTTGCCACTCTGATAGGTAGGAACAAACTGCTGCTGATGCCGTGGAGCCTGAAGTGACATAGGAGGTAGAGTGTCTGATGTAGCTCTTGTTGGCAGCTCTTTTTGAACCTTCAACTTCTTAGCCTGGAGCTGTGGACATTTGGGTCGGATGTGACCGATGATGCCACAGTGATGATAGGTGGGTAAGCTTTTTTTGTTTGAATGCTTCTTGACATTCTCTGCAGAATTATAGTTAGCATTCTTACAAATAACATTGTCCTTACCTTTTATATATCTCCTATGTGGAGGGACATATTTTGATGAGGAAGAATCTTCAACTTCACTTTTCCTCAGAGAATCCTGCTTAATCCAAGGCCTGTGAGACTTCAACAAATAACAATTTGACTTAATATGACCAATTTTCCCACAATTATGACAAGTAGGAACAAACTTACCTCGTGTTTCTGATTCCTTGGACTTTGGCATCACATGATTATTTAAGCAAGAATTTTCTAAACAAGCTGTATCTACTATCACATGCTTAATATCATAGAATATAATTCAGAATCAGAAGCATGTGAAGTAGAAGTAGTCATATCATCAACAATTAAAGTAGGCTTGTTAGAAATATCTGAATGAATACAAAGTATGCTTTTCAAATTATCACTTGAGAATTTTTTTCAAGAGATCTTTAGATTCTTTTAATTTTATTCTCAAGTGTATCAATAATGTCAAATAGCATGGTATTCTCAAATCTCAAAGAGTCAATCAAAATATGTGATTCAGATAACTGAACAATCAAAGACTCTTTTTCTTGCTTCACCTTTTTGAGCTCTTCTGGAGAAACAATTTTATCCAATTTAGCAAAAACTTTAGAGAGCTCAATATCATAATTTCTTCAGATAACTAAGAGAAATCAATGATAAAAGGTGTAATCAAAAAAATAGAAGTCACAAAAGAGATAAGGATCACACTTAAGAATTAAATCCTTTAAACGGAGTGTACCCGCTCTGATACCAATTGAAAATTATTGGACTTCTAATTAACTGTGTGTGTGAACAATGTGCAATAAAATATTAAATGCGGAATTTAAAGGAGACAAATATTTTGTTGATGAAGAGGAAACTCAATTAAGAGAAAAACCATTCCGGGGCAGCCAAACTTAGGATATCCACTATTCAAAAGACAAAGCTAGTTACAAAGCAGTAGCACTCACATACCTCTGATGTAGTGGTCGTACCTTGAACTCTAACGTGTAACCCAACACGAACGCCTCCCAACCAGGTCTCCTACTTGAAGGTGTCTTCAATGGAATCCTTTACCTTAGGGCCAACCCCTAAGATAGTTGGACAGTTGGGCGTCCGGACGGTATATCACGTCGTCCGTACGATATATCATGTCGTCCGGATGGTTGCAAGGGATCCAATTTTTTTGACTTGTAGACTGTGCAGAATCTTCTAGAAGAACTCTAAATAGCTGAATCACTATTTAAATGCATCATTACAAAGAAGTGATTTTGTCCAACAGAATGTAGCCAAGTACAAACTAACAGCTCTGAAAGGAAGACTTCTGAAAAAGATTGAATCCCTGATAAAAAGCATCATTACATGAAAGTGATCTAGTCCACCAGAATGCAGCCAATTACAAACCAACAATCATCATCCTCATCATGTCTACAAGCTAGAGAAAGCTCTGTATGGTCTCAAGCAGGCTCCTCGAGCATGGTATGAGCGACTGACTACATATGTTTTGGCTAAAAGGTTTACAAGGAGGCAGGCTAATCAGACTCTATTCATCATGAATCAAGGTAATCATAAGTTCATTGCTCAAATTTATGTTGATGATATCATATTTGGAGCAACTCTAGATTCCCAGGCCTATGAATTTTCTGAAGAGATGAAGTAGGAATTTAAGATGAGCATGATTGGTGAGTTGAACTACATTCTGGGGCTTCAACTCAAGTAAACTTCAGAAGGAATTTTCATCTCTCAATCCAAGTATGCTAAGAATCTGGTCAAGCGATTCGGCCTAGATGGAAAGAGTCATGCTCGTACTCCCTGTTAGTTTGTAATTGGCCACATTCTGTTGGACAAAAATCACTTCTTTGTAATAATGCTTTTCAACAGGGATTCCGCTATTCAGAGTGCTTCCAGAAGATTCTGCACAGTTTACAAGTCAGAAAATTCGGTTCCCTGCCGGCCGTTCGGGCGATGTGATATACCGTTCGGATGCCCAACTGTCCAAATCATCATCCGTCCGGACAACGAGAACTTTCCATCCATACCTTCCTCTGTGTCGAGAAGCTTCAAACTGCTCCAGCTTGCATTTGTCCAGACGTTTCAACAGCACGTTCGGATGACACTCGGTGTTCGACCAGCTATGGGATTTCCTTCCAAAACACAGTTATGGAAAGATCGTTGCAACCGTTCGGACGACGTCGATTCCCATCCGGACGCGCTTATCCATAAGGCAAGTATCTCATTTAAAATCCAGACGTCCGGATGTCAGTCTTCTTGGTCCGGACGCACGAGCATCAGATATGGAAATTACGTGCATCAGATCAACCGTCCGGACGACCATCCCCTTGATCCGGACGCACGAAGCCTTGGTATGGAAATTACTTGTAGCCGAAGTGCGACCGTCCGGACGACAGGACACCACCGTCCAGACGCGGCTTAAATCAGGAAAGAATTTCAGCGAAATTTTAGAAAAGTCGATCGCACAGTTGTCCGTCCGAACACCCTATGACTACCATCCGGAAGGTACCTAGGTTTTATCAAGCCAGACGCTCATTTGAACCTGCAGCCTATAAATAGAGGTCCTTAGGCTTGAGAACTGCAAGAATTTGGTATTGAATTCCAGTAGTGCTTAGAGAGTTATATTGTGAGAGTATTGAGCTGAATTGTCTCTCTGAAGCCATTATTGTGTGTGCTGTTGCTGTGCTTATCTGAAGTCTATCTTAGGGGTTGGCCCTAAGGTAAAGGATTCCATTGAAGACCCCTTCAGGTAGGAGACCTGGTTAAGAGTCGTTCGTGTTAGGCTACACGTTAGAGTGCAAGGTACGACCACTGCATCAAGGGTATGTGAGTGCTACTACTTTGTAACTAGTCTTGTCTTCTGAATAGTGGATATCTTGGGTTTGGTTGCCCCAGAGTGGTTTTTCTCATATTGAGTTTCCACTTCGATAACAAAAATCTTGTATCATTTAAATTCTGTATTGTTATTATTTTGTTAACACTTTGTGCGCACACACACTTGCTTTGTGTAGAAGTCATTGTAATTTTTCATTTGGTATCAGAGCTTGGTACACTCTGAGAAGATTAATTTCTTGAGTGTTATTATGTTTGACTTCTATCATGTCTGATTTGAGTATTGATAAAGTTGCTTCTATTTCTCATGTTATGTCTGTTCATAGAACATTGTTCATTAAGCCTAGCATGTCTCATAATCATATTCAGTCTACTTGTGGGGATAAAGGGGCCAATCATTCTATACCTACATGCAACCACTGTGGTGTTACTGGTCATATTCGCCTAAATTGTTTCCAAATTCGTTCTCAAAAACCTTGGAACAAAACTCATGCCCCTAGAAAGGATGAACCAGGTTTTGAAGAACAAGTAAAAAAGTTAAGTGATCAAGTTAAGCTCATTAGTGAGAAGTTCGCATGCCTCACCCCTAATGAACAAAGATCTGTCTTGGTAAATAATCATAAGAAAGCCTCCAAACAAGTCTGGGTTAAAAAGGAAGATAATCTGTGTTTAGTTGCTCATACTGCCTTAAAAATTCTTGATACTTGTTTGTGGTATTTGGATAGTGGATGTTCTAAACATATGACAGGTGATAAGACTCTACTAAAAGTAGTTCAAATGGGCAAAGGAGGAAGGATCACCTATGGAGATGGGAGCCAATCCAAGCTAATAGGAAAGGGAATCATTGACATTCCAGGTCTTGGGACATCTCAGAAGCTCTGTATGAAGAGGAGATCAAGACAAATCTTCTTAGCATCAGCCAATTTTGTGACAATGATTTGGTGGTGCAATTCTCCAAAAAGGAATGTAATATTTTTGATAGCAGTGGCAAGTGGCTTATGTGGGGAGAAAGAACTGCTGACAACTGCTATGGTCTTCTTGGCCTCACTGCAGACCCTCAAATTTTCTGCAATAAGGCAACCATAGATGATAGTGAACTGTGGCATCAAAGATTGGGGCATCTAAATTTCACAGACATGTTGAAGATTGCTAGTAAAGATATTGTCAAAGATCTATCCAAAATGGAGAAGACTGGAAAAGGAATCTGTGGTTCTTGCCAACTTGGGAAACAGACTCGAGCGGCTCATAAAAAGAGCTCAGGTATTCATACTTCTAGAAATTTAGAATCACTACATATGGATCTCATGGGTCCCACTAGAATTGCTAGTCTAGGTGGAGGAGGTATATACTGGTAATTGTGGATGATTTCTCTCGATATACATGGGCTATTCATCTTCGGGAAAAATATGATGCTTTTGATGCAGCTCAACATTTATTCAAGAAGATTCAGGTTAAGCAAAATTGCCAGATTATAAGAATCCGCAGTGATCATGGAAGAGAATCCGAAAATTCCAAGTTTGAAGAATTCTGCCCTTCGTATGGAATCAAGCAGGAATTTTCTTCTCCTATCACTCCTTAGTAGAATGGAGTTGTAGAACGAAAGAATAGGGTAATTCAGGAGATGGCTCGTGTGATGATCCACTCAAAGAATCTCGCTTAACACTTTTGGGGAGAAGCAGTTAATATTGCATGTTATATTATCAACAGAGTCTACCTAAGGCCTGAAACAAACAAGACTCCCTATGAGATTTGGCGAGGTAAAAAGCCCAAAGTAAAGTACTTTAGAACTTTTGGAAGTAAATGCTATATCCTTCGTGACAGGGAGAATCTTGGGAAATTTGGTCCCAAAAGTGATGAAGGTATATTCTTGGGGTATTCCACAAACAGTTGTGCTTATAGGGTTTTCAATAAAAGAACAGAGACTGTGATGGAATCTATAAATGTTGTTATTGATGATGAAGAAGTTGAGAGACCAAGCAGCGGGGAGGAAAATCAGCTCGATTCAGTTGATTCGTCAATAACTTCAACTGACATTATCAAGGCTTCTCCAAGTGTGTCTCCGGCTGAATCTCCTTCTACTCCCACAACTTCGGATACCATTGCCAGTGCTTCCGAAGATGAGGATACTCCTGTAAATCCTCCTAAGCGGTCATGGGTAAAGCTTAATCATCCTCCTCAGCAGCTTCTTGGGACTGTTGTTGAAAGGCGTTGGATAAGAAATAGAGTCATCCAGCCTACCAGTGAAGTAGCTAATCAAGTCTCCTACAGCTACTACCTTGCTCAAACAGAGCCCAAGAAAGTTGATGAAGCCCTACAAAATGAAAGCTGGGTGTCTGCTATGCATGACGAGCTCTATCAATTCACCAGAAATGATGTTTGGACTTTGGTTCCCCGTCCTGGGGAACAGAATATCATTGGTACCAAGTGGATTTTCAAGAACAAAACAGATGAACATGGTACTGTAGTCCAGAATAAAGCCCATCTTGTTGCCTAAGGATATACTCAGATAGAGGGAGTAGACTTTGATGAAACTTTTGCCCCAGTTGCCAGGTTAGAATCCATCAGAATTCTTCTCTCCATTGCTTGCCATCTTGGTTTCAAGTTGCATCGGATGGATGTAAAGAGTGCATTTCTTAACAGTATTCTTCAAGAAGAGGTTTATGTAGAACAACCAAAAGGATTTCAAGATCCTCATCATCCCCATCATGTGTACAAGCTGAAAAAGGCTCTATATGGGCTTAAGCAGGCTCCTCGGGCATGGTACGAGCGTCTCACCACATATCTCTTGACTAAGGGATTTACAAGGGGATAGGCTGATCGGACCTTGTTTATCAGAAATCAAGGTACTCACAAACACATTGCTCAAATCTATGTTGATGACATTATTTTTGGAGCTACTTTAGACTCTTTTGCCCATGAATTTGATGAGGAGATGAAGCAAGAATTTGAAATGAGCATGATTGGTGAGCTAAACTATTTTCTTGGCTTTCAAGTCAAACAAACTACTGAAGGCATTTTCATCTTCCAATCCAAGTATGCTAAGGATCTGGTTAAACGGTTTGGCCTAGATGGGAAGTGTGACGTCCCACATCGCCTGGGAATGAGGATGTGTTTATATGTATAAATGCACCCTTTATGACACAACGCGTTTTAAAGCCGTGATAGCCATGAACCTATTAGAACTTTGCAGTTAAGCGTGCTTCTGCGAGAGCAGTACCAGGATGGGTGACCTCCTGGGAAGTCTGGTTTGGGGAGCCAAAAGCGGACAATATTGTGTCATTGGGGTTGGGTCATTACAAATGGTATCAGAGCCATTGCCCAGCCTGAGATGGTGGGAGCGTGCACAAGCCCAATGAGGGACGCCAGCAGGGACGCTGGGTCCAAAGAGGGGGTGATTGTGACGTCCCACATCGCCTGGGAATGAGGATGTGTTTATATGTATAAATGCACCCTTTATGACATAAAGCATTTTAAAGCCGTGATGGCCATGAACCTATCAGAACTTCGCATTTAAGCGTGCTTCTGCGAGAGCAGTACCAGGATGGGTGACCTCCTGGGAAGTCTGGTTTGGGAGCCAAAAGCGGACAATATTGTGTCATTGGGGGTGGGTCGTTACAGGAAGAGTCGTGCCCGAACTCCCATGAGCACCAGTGTCAAGATTAGCAGTGATCTTGCAGGGAAACCAGTTGATCCATCTCTATACAGGAGTATGATAGGGAGTTTCTTATATCTTACAGCCAGTCGACCAGACATCGCCTTCAGTGTGGGAGTTTGTGCTCGCTTTCAGGCAAATCCTAAGGAATCTCACCTCACTGCAGTCAAGCGTATCATTAGGTATGTAAATGATACTCTTCCTTTTGACATATGGTATTCCAGAGAAACAAATCTTGTTGTTGCAGGATACTCTGATGCAGACTGGGCTGGAAATGCTGATGATAGAAATAGCACCTTAGGAGGATGCTTCTATTTGGAACCAATCTTGTAGCTTGGATGAGTAAGAAACAAGCCTCTATATCTGTCTCCACTGCTGAGGCTGAATATATTGCTGCGGGAAGCTGTTGTACCCAATTACTGTGGATGAAGACACTGCTAGGTGACTACAGATTCTCTCAAGATACCATGTTTATCAACTGTGATAATACTAATGCTATAAACATCTCCAAGAATCCTGTTCAACACTCTTGGACCAAGGACATCGACATCAGACATCACTTCTTACGTGATCTTGTGGAATCCGAGGTAGTATCTCTCTCTTTCATTCCCACTGAAAACCAATTGGCTGACATTCTTACCAAACCACTAGATGGTAACAGGTTTGAGTCTCTTCGGAAAGCCATTGGTGTTTGTGACATGTCCTAGACATGCTTTTCCATGCTAGGATAAGAATTTTGTTATTCTTAAGTCTTGTCCTCTACTAGCATAATTCCTTTTTTTAAAAAAATAAAAAATAAAAAATAAAAATTGGGGAGTTTTGTAGCAGGGCAGTTCTTTCAAAGGTTTGTCAACTATCTCATGTATCTTTTCTGGTTTATTAGTTCATTGTGCTTTGATGAATTATTCTTACATGTGGTTGAGAACATAAGTTTGATATATGCAAAGTTTTCCTGCTCACTTTTTATGATTAATAGTTGCCTTTCTCATGTGATGACTCCGTGCACTATCCTAGGCTCCCCAAAGGTGTGTATTTTCCTCTCTGATCTTTTGCTTCTGGATACTCTAAACAAGAGAGAGGTTTTTGATAAGATGGTCAAATTGACTAGATGCTAGTTGAACCTAGAACCTAAAAATTCTGGCATTTTCTCTAGGTTGCAGCATCAAAAGAATCAAGCAGTTACTCTTATTAATTATGCGCTATGTATATTCACTGCTTCTGTGCTGAACTTGCAATATACCTTGTCCTTCATGGTGCAAGTAAAATTGAACCTTGTCGTTCATGGTACAAGTAAAACATATTGGTGCTGCATCTTAGGGGGGTGTATCAGATGAGGGTGGTTAGGCCCTAGTAAATAATAAGGTTTGACTTTTGACTAATCTCTCACTGATTTTTCTCTTGTTTGGAAAATCTGGTTGCTTTGTGCCATATTAGTGAAAGTCATACGTTTTGAAAAAGCCTCCACACACACACACACACACACACACATTGCATGAGTTGAGCAAGCTATTTTCATTATTATGTTTGCAGGGATATCTTTCCTTATCTTATACTTGTCTTTCGACTATATGTTTGCATAATTCTGACTTGCTCTTTGACTGATTTTTTAGACTGGGATACATGCATGTGCTAATGTAATTGTGAAGGATCTAACCATGCTGCTCTTCTTTCCTCTTTTCAGCTTGATGATTTTATTCAGTCCTTGTTTATTTCAGACTTGTGGACTTTATTACTTTGTTTACCCTGGTCCTTCTGAGACCTTTAGGGTGAGTAATCTTTGTGTGGCTTTTATCATTACTTTGTTTTACCCTTTGTCCCTTTGTGACAAAAAGGGGGAGTAATTTTTTATTTGGACCGGGATTGTATTTTTAACCAGTCATGTGATTTTTGTCCCAGAATGGCCAAAGGGGGAGTTTGTTAGTTTGTAGTTGGCCACATTCTGTTAGACAAAAATCACTTCCTTGTAATGATGCTTTTTAATAGGGATTCTGCTATTCAGAGTGCTTCTAGAAGATTCTGCACAGTTTACAAGTCAGAAAATTTGGTTCCCTACCAGCCGTCCGGACGAAGTGATATACTGTCCGGACGCCCAACTGTACAAAGCATCATCCGTCAGGACGACGAGAACTTTCCGTCCGAACCTTCCTCTGTGTCGAGAAGCTTCAAACTGCTCCAGCTTGCATCCGTCTGGACATTTCAGTAGCACGTTCGGACAACACTTAGGTTCGACCAGCTATGGGATTTCCTTCCAAAACACAGTTATGGAAAGATCGCTGCAACCATCCGAACGACGTGGATTCCCATCCGGACGCGCTCATCCATAAGGCAAGTATCGCATTTAAAATCCAAATGTCCGGACGTCAGTCCTCTTGGTCAGGACACGCAAGCATCAGATATGGAAATTGCGTGCATCAGATCTACCGTCCGGACAACCATCCCTTTGGTTCAAACGCGTGAAGCCTTGGTACGGAAATAACTTGCAGCGAAAGTGCGACCGTTCGGACGACAGGACATCACCATCCGAACGCGGCTCAAATCAGGAAAGAATTTCAGCTAAATTTTTGGAAAGAGTTGTCCGTCTGGACGCCCTATGACTACCGTTCGCACCTAGGATTTATCAAGCCAGACGCTCATTTGAACCTACAGCCTATAAATAGAGGTCCCTAGGCTTAAGAACTGTAAGAATTCAGTATTGAATTACATTAGTGCTTAGAGAGTTATATTATGAGAGTATTGAGCTGAATTGTCTTTTTGAAGCCATTATTGTGTGTGCTGTTGCTGCGCTTATCTGAAGTCTATCTTAGGGGTTGGCCCTAAGGTAAATGATTCCATTGAAGACCCCTTTAGGTAGGAGACCTGGTTGGGAGCCGTTCGTGTTAGGCTACACGTTAGAGTGCAAGGTACGACCACTACATCAGGGGTATGTGAGTGCTACTACTTTGTAACTAGTATTGTTTTCTGAATAGTGGATATCCTAGGTTTCGCTGCCCCGAAGTGATTTTTCTCATATTGAGTTTCCACTTCGTTAACAAAAATCTTGTGTCATTTAAATTCTGCATTGTTATTATTTTGTTAACACTTTGTGCGCACACACACTTGCTTTGTGTTAGAAGTCATTGTAGTTTTTCACTCCCATTAGCACTAATGTCAAGATAAGTACTAATCAGGAGCCTTCTCTACCTCACAACCAGCCGACCAGATACTGCGTTCAGTGTTGGAGTTCGTGCTCAATTTTAGGCAAATCCTAATGAATCTCACTTTACTGCAGTCAAGCGTATCATCAAGTATGTAAATGATACTCTTCTTGGTATTCTAGGGAAACAAATCTTGTGGTTACTGGTTACTCTGATGCAGATTGGGCTGGCAATGCGGATGATAGAAAAAGCACCTTGGGAGGATGCTTTTATGTGGGGACCAATTTTGTGGCTTGGATGAGTAGGAAACAATCTTCGATTTGCCTCTCCACTGCTAAGGCTGAATATATGGCTGCGGGAAGCTGCTGCACTCAATTGCTATGTGTTAGTTTTATTGACTACATTCTGTTAACAAAAATACTATATTGTAAGGTTGCTATCTACACAGGGATGCCGTATATTTAAGAGTCTTCAATATTTATGGACAATGCCTATTTATGACAACTTCAGTGTCACAAGCTTCAAGAAAGCTATTTTAGATGCCTCATAAGATTTTGCACAGATTCCACTCAGCAAAAGTCGAATCCCTTGTAAACGTCCGGATAGGCTCTTGATACTGTCTAGATGCTCCCTTGTGTCTAGAAGATTCTCAATGCTCCAGTGCATCCGTCCGGACGACTCGGCAACACCGTCCAGATGCCTTTCAGAGTTCGAGAAGAAATTGGATTTCCTAGTCAGACACGGATCGAGATTAGCAACCGTTTGGATGGCCTTCAGATATGTCTAAACGATCATCTGTATCGAGAACCTTCTGATAGATCTAGCAAATATCCGTCCGGACGGCATGGCAACATTGTCCGGACGCTCTCTAGTTTCCAAGAAGATTCTGCACATGTCTCAGTAGTTTTATCATAACTCTCTGCTCAAGTATCGGATTGAGACGAAATTGGTGTTGTTGGAAAGCTAATAAAAAATACTACAATTTTACTATTCATATGGCCAATAGTAACATCCAGATGGCCCAGCGTCAGGACGGAAAGATCAATCGTCCGTACGCTCTCCAGAATTCGAGAAGTTTCAAAATTCCTTTTCAAACACGAAAACAGTTGACCGTCCGGTCTCCCAAGATTGCCATCTAGATGCACATGCCAAAGACTCCAATTCTGACTAGAATTAGGACTTGTAAAGCCTATAAATAAGAGGCTCTAGGCATGTATTATATCATGAATTTAGTAGTGAATTCCTTGTATCTTAGAGGGGGTGTTTAGGGAGATATTGAAGATCTGCTAGCTCTCTAGCCATTGCCGTTGTGTGCTCTTTGGTTCGTACGAAGTCTATCTTAAGAAGGAACCCTAAGGTAAAGGAATCCATTCAAGACCTCTTCAAGTAGGAGACTTGGTTGTGAAGCGTTCACGTGTAGGTACGTGTCAGAGTAATAGGTATGATCACTGCATCGGGGTATGTGAGTGTTACTATCTATGTACTAGCTTTGTCCTGTGAATAGTGGATATCCTGGGTTTGGCTGCCCCTGACTGGTATTGATGCACACACACGATTAATTAGAAGTCATATTTTTATTTTAAATTGGTATCAGAGCGTGTACACTCCGTTTAAAGGTTTTGATTCATGAGTGTGATCCTTATCTTTTGTGACTTCTATTTTTTTTATTACAACTTTTATCATGAATTCTTCTCAGTTATCTAAAAAGAATTTTGATATTAAGCTCTTTAATGTTTTTGATAAATTGAAGAATGCTAAAAATTCTAAAGTTTCTCATAAAGAGCTTAAAAATGTGAAGCAAGTAAAAGAGTCTTTGATTGTTCAATTATCTGAATCACATGTTTTGATTGACTCTTTGAAATCTGAGAATACCATGTTGCTTAATAGTATTGATGCACTTGAGAATAAATTTGAAAAATTCTCTAGTGATAATTTGAAAAGCATGCTTTGTATTCATACAGATATTTCTAACAAGCCTGATATAGTTATTGAAGATTTGAGTGGTACTACTTCACATGCTTCTGATTCTAAATCAGATCCTATTGTTCTTAAGCCTATGATAGTAGATACAACTTGTTTAAAAAATTCTTGCTTAAATAATCATGTGATGCCAAAGTCCAAGGAATTAGGAACACAAGGTAAGTTTGTTCTTACTTGTCATAATTGTGGGAAGATTGGTCATATTAGACCAAATTGTTATTTGTTGAAATTCCACAGGACTTGGATTAAGTAGGATGCTCCGAGGAAAGGTAAAGTTAAAAATTCTTCCTCATCTAACTATGTCCCTCTGCATAGGAGACATATAAAAGGTAAAGGCAAAATTATTTGTGAGAGAATGCTAACCTTAAATCTCTAGAGACTGTCAAAAAGCTTGCCCACCTGTCATCACTGTGGCATCACCGGTAACATCCGACCCAAGTGTCCACAGCTCCAGGCTCACAAGACTAAGGTTTAGAGGAAGTTGCCAACAAAAGCTATATCAGGCTCCATGGCATCAATAGAAGTTTGTTCATGCCAATTAGAGTGGCAAACTAAAGAAGAACAAATCAAGGTGCTACAAGAGAAAACCATAGAAGCCCAACAGCAACCATGGCTATGAGGGGTTGCTGAGCCTGATGCAAGGTATGCTAATGAGAATGGCCAACATGGACAAGACCTGTAAACCACCTCCACGAGTCAAGCAGGTATGGGTCAAGAATGATGAGACTATTCACCTTTTAAGGGGGAGTGGACTCACCTAATAAAGGTGAAGTCTCACCATGCCTAGAATTTTGGTTTCTAAATTCGAGTGCATGTTAGGTATGTTTGCATTGCATTGTTTATCATATCACATCTTAGTCATGCCTTGCATTCTGTTTGAGGAACCATTTTTTTTATCCCTCATATTTTCTCTTGTTGTCTTCAGAACTTTATCCAAGTGCTATTTGGGGATGATAGAAAAAGCACATTTGGCTCATGTTTTTCTGCCTTGGTAAATTCTAAACCTTTCGAGTAAATAGGTTTGATTTTATCACACATGCTAGGAAGTGTTTGTGCATATATTTTCATCTAGCATGTTTCAGTTATTTTTCTTGCTTATTTTTCAACATAAAAAAAAAAAAAAAAAAAATTGGAGAGAAGATGCGGAAATTTTATGTTTTCTTTTGATAGCTTTTCAGATATTGCATGTCTTTTTGCCTAATATCTCAGTTCATTATGCATTGATTGAATATGCTTATATATGATTGAGAGTTTATGATTGATATCTACTAAGTTTTCCTGTGTATCTTAATTGTAGATAGTAGCTTTTCTCATGCGATGAAAAATTGTGCACTATTCAAAGCTCCCCTAAGATACATTTTTTTCTCTATGATTTTTGGCTTTTGAAAATTTTGATAAGAGAGATTTTTTGTGCTAAGATGGTCAAATTGACCAACACGCTAGTTGAACCTAGAACCTAAAAATTCTGGCATTATTTCTTGGTTGCAGTACCAAGTGATAAAAAGCATTCAAATTTTAGTAAATATGGATAAATAAAAAAGATCCACTGCTTTTGTGCTATAAATCTGTTCTTAAACTTATCCTTATAGAAACAATCAGTGACCAAATCATTGCGGAAATAGATGGTCACTGAAGGATTAAGTAAAAGAAAAGTGATGCAGCTTAGATGGAGTGTATCAGATGTGGGTGGCTAGGCCCTAGTAAAATAAAGTTTGACTTTTGACTGATCCAACGTTGAATCTCTATCTTGTTTATAAAATTCAGTTGCTTTAAATCATTTCAGCGAACATCATACCTTATTGAGAAAGTTTTCACACACACACACACACGCATTGCATGGGTTGAGTAATCTATTTAAAATTTCTATTTGTAGGGAAATCTGTGCTTATTGAATACTTAACTCTCAATTATATATTTGCATATTTTTGAACTTACTATTTGACTGTCTTATCAGTTATTTATACATGCTTGCTCTGAAGCTAACTTTAGGGAAAATATTTTTTTGTAAATTTTTCTCTAATTTTCAACTTTCCAGTGTCAAGCATTCGTACGGAATTGGCTTGCAGCCCAGACGCAAGCGGCACTGCCAATTGCTAATCTGGCAGTAGACCGTCCGGACGAGATCCTTTCAGGTATTTTCCGCTGCTTTCTTTCTCAGCCAGCAGCACACCACTGCATTTTTATTGATTTATCATGTCATGTTGGGTGGTTTTCTCGCGGATTTCTCCCGAGATTTTGGCATTCTCTGTACATCTCCTTTTATTCCGTGGTAATCTCTTTGTCTTCCTCTGTTGTAACGCCCAGTAAATTCAAGCTCTTAAGAAATCATTGATATTTTTGAGGAGACAATATCCATAGGTTTATATAAGCAAACCTAAAATTGTTTCGAAGTAACTTTAGGACCTTTAAGACCTTAAAACCTTTAAGACCAAAAAGTAACTTTTAAGCTTTAAACTTTGACTAAACCGAAAACAGGTCAAACAAACTTAGATTTAGTTGATTTGAAGACCGTTGTGCTAACAAAAGAAAGATCTATCATATGAAAAAAGTTAGTAAAAAGTCCACTAGTTGACTTTTTATAATTTTATTTGACTATTTAAGAGCCAAGTGACACTTTTTGTTGATCTTTGACTTCTAAATTTGGACATGTTAAATATGTTTTTAGGTCTTATAATGACTCAGTAATATATATATATATATATATATATATATATATATATATATATATATATATATAGTTAATACTTGAATCCTTGAAGTCAGAATTCAATTTGGTAACAATTGACTTTTTGACCCAAAATCGGTGCTTAAATAACCCAATTGTCGAATTAAACGAAAAACTGTCAAAAAAAAAAAAATTCCCATGCTTCTAGAACATTTCTGTGTAAAAATCAAGAGTAATGATGAAGGAATAAAATATCTCAAGAATATCACATGAGTAATCATGAAAAGAAAGAAAAATCAGTAAAGCAAGTGTGAACGCAAAAAGTAGTTTAAAGATATTTTGGCTTAATAGACAGAAACTTTGACTGGACCGGAACTGAATCAAAACGAACTCGAAATGAGTCAAACTAAAAAGATAAAGTGTTTGTCTATAAGTCCTCTATCTACCCTCAATATTTCATGCCAATCAAAGTCGGTTTGACCATCAAAAAATAGGTCGGAGTAAGCTGCCCTCCATTTGGACGAAATCCTAAATTCAAGTAGATAATAAAGTAATGACTAGTTTACAAGAACTTATCTAATAAGTTAATAATTTTATTACATTTTGAACCTTATACCCCTACTATCCTTCTATAAAAAAGTATGCGAGGGTCTTTGTTTTTCCACACAAATCATAGACAACTTTCATGAAAGCTTTTGTTTTAGTTTTCTCTTCATTTTTCCCTCCTTCTACCACATGGCCACTTTGGTGTTCTTGAAGGTTTTTCTCTCCAAATCAACTTGGTAAGTGATCTTGATGCATGGGGTGACTTCTTAGATATTCCTAAGAAAGTGTTTAATTCACTTCCGCTATATCGAGTCCAAAAAACTCAAAAGATATAGTTTGAACGTGAAACTTTCAAAGGAATATCTTATGAACCACTTGGCATCTCCTTCTTACTATTTGATTTCATTACTTGTTTTTATGAGTTGTTTAAGGACCCAATAAGCTTAAGAGATAAAAGAATTAAAGTAAAGAGTAATATAAACTGCTTTTACATTTCATTGTCCTCATGACTTACATGAGTTGATCGTATTTATATTTCCTTTTACATTTCATTGTCCTCATGACTGATCTTATGACTTTCATGAGTTGATAGTATTTATATTTCCTTTTACATTTCATTGTCCTCATGACTGATCTTATGACTTTCATGAGTTGATCATATTTATATTTCGTATTTGTATTTCATTGTCCTCATGACTGATCTTATGACTTTCATGAGTTGATTGTAATTACTCTTATGTCTTTATGATATATTTTAAAACCTTCAAGTTCATATTTGGTGGTATTTGTCATATAGCCTCGTCATCAAATCTTGAACCCAGGTTTTAAGATTGTTATAAGTGATCGTCTCAACATAATGAAGTTATTAGTATTTTATGTTGGCTACATTCTGGATGACAAAAAGCACTTTATGTAATGGTTGCAAAATTAACAGGATGATTGGTTCTTATTCAGAGTCTTCATGTATTCAGACAGTGTTCATTTCAAAGCACGTGATTGATCACAAGCTTCTAGAAGATGTCCATGAAGATTCCTTACGAATTCCAAGCCAAATCAACCAATTCCTATGCAACTGTCCAAACCAGCCTTTGAAGGCTTCCTGACGCCCCGCAGTGTCTAGCAGATTGAGTTGAAGACATCCAAATGAAAAAGCAACACCGTCCGGACGCTAAGTCAATCATAATTCTACACTAAGTTGGATTTCAGAAGTCAACACTGTTAAGGAAGTCTCTACAAGTTGTCTGGACGACGTGGCAACACGTCTGGACGCTGTCCAGCATTTCAGAATATTCGAGTGTTCTGTTTGAATGCGGAAAGGAGTTATAGCAAAAACCATCCGGACGCTCGGCCAAGCCGTCCAGACGTGGACCTGATAAGGATAGAATTGCGATGTTTCTGAAAGGCAATCGCAGAAGACCGTCCGGATGTAGCTTGAAAAAAGAAATTGACTTCTAAAAATGAAGTGTGTGCATAAGTGTCAACAAAAAATTAAAGCATAGCGGAAAATAAATGACACAGATTTTTGTTGACGAAGTGGAAACTCAATTAAGAGAAAAACCACTCTGCGGAAGCCAAACCCAGGAATTCCACTATTCAGAAGACATAGCTAGATACTAGACAGCAACACTCACATATTCCCGATGCAGTGGTCGTATCTTGATCTCTGATGTGTAACCCAACACGAATGCTTCCCAACCAGGTTCTCCTACCTGAAGGGGTCTTCAATGGAATCATTTATCTTAGAGCCGACCTCTAAGATAGACTTCAGTTGTAGCACAGCAACAACACACTTGATAGGGCTTCAGAGGAAATATCACGTCTCTGAGCAGTTGTGGAATTCAATACCAAATTCTTGCAGTTCTCAATGCCCAGGCGCCTCTATTTATAGGCGGGGGGCTTAAATGAGCGTCAGGCAAAATATACCTGGGTGCCGTCCGGACGGTGGACATGGGCCGTCTGAACGAACAACTGTGCAACAAGATTTTCCGAAAATTTCGCGAGGAAATCTTTCCTGTTTAAGAGCCTCGTCCGGACGGAATGGCACATCGTCTGGACGGTCGCACATCCGCTGCAAGTAATCTCCTTACAAGGCTTCGCGCGTCCAGACCATGGGGGATGAGCGTCCGGGCGGCTATTCTTCAACACGCAATTTCCATATCTGCAATGCACGCGTCCGGACCATGATAGGCAGTCGTTCGGACGGTTGAAGTCGAATCGGCAATTTCCTTCTTTGATGAACGCGCGTCCGGACCACAGCTGTCAGACGTCCGGACGGTAATTTTTGAATTGTGATTCTTGCCTTAAGGAGACGCGCGTCCAGACGGGATACCACATCGTCCTGACGGTTGATCGATCTTCCCTTTCTTGGAACTTGGAAAGAAATCTGAAACTGATCGAGTACTGAGAGGCGTCCGGACGTGCTGCTGAAACGTCCGGACGGATGCAAGATGGATAGAACCTTCTCGACACAGTGGAGGGTCCGGACGGAGAGACACGTCGTCCGGACGGATGATGCTTGGTCTGTTTGGAGTCCGGACGGTATGGCACGTCATCCGGACGAATGGAACAGTGACAGATGGTCGTCCAGATAGGATGGCTCGATTGTCCGGACGGCTGACAGGGAACTGAAAAATCTTCTGACTCTGAAGCATTTCTGAATTGTAGAATCCCTGTGGAGCATCGTTACATACAAGTGATTTTCTCCAGACACAGAATGAGGCCAAAATACTAACAAACTCCCATTTTGGCCATTCTGGGACAAAAATCACTTAACCGGTTTGGAAATACATTCCTGGTCCAGAAATAAAAATTACTCCCCCTTTTTGTCACAAAGGGACAAAGGGTAAAACAGAGTAATAAAAACCAACTGTCATAAAAATTACTTCCCCTAATGGTCTCAGCAGGACCCGGGAAACAGAGTAATATAAGTTCAACAGTTTATCAAAAACAAGGACTGAAAAATTGCTGAAGAAAACTTCTGAAGAGAGAGAAATCATCAAAGTTAGGGCCTCCACAAAGATAGTAGCACACGCATGTATTTCTGTCTGAGGAACTAGTCATAGAGCAAGTCAGAATTATGAGAACATGGAGGTGATAGACAAGTATAACAGACATAAAAATTACCCTGCCAAAATAATGAAGAGAGCCTGCTCAACTCATGCAATGCGTGTGTGTGTGAAGACTCTAATCCACAAGGTTTGCATTTTACAAAAATGACAAGAAACCACCAGATTTTGTAGACAAGAGAGAAAATCAGTGACAGATTAGCCAAAAGTCAAACCTTATAACTTACTAGGGCCTAGTCACCCTCATCTGATACACTCCCCCTGAGATACAACACATATTCTGTTTTACTTGTACCATGTAGGACAAGGTAAAAAAATTTTACTTGCTCATAGAGGGCAAGGTAAAGTTGAGCACATAAGCAGTGATTAAACAATTTAAAGCACAAAACTTTTTATGAATTACTGCTCAAATCTGCAAACTGTAGGGAGTGCCAGAATTTATAGATGCTAGGTTCAACTAGCCTGTGGTCAATTTGGTCATCTAAGCAAAAACTTCTTCTCTTATCCAAAAATTTAGTAGTAAAAGGTCAGAGAAGGAAAAATACGCACCTTTTGGGAAGTCTAGGATAGTGCACGAGATCATCACATGAGACAAGCGACTATCAAACAGAACAATGAGCAGGAAAGACTTTTGTACGTGTCAGACTAATGTTTTCACCCACATGTAAACATAATACATCAATGATTCAACAGACTAGAAAACAAAAAAAAAAAAAAAAAGAAATACATGAAATAGCTGACATACCTTGTGAAAGACTTACCCTGCTACGAAGACTCCCATTTTTTTTTTTTTTTTTCAACACCATGCTATCAGAGGATACATGGAATATCATGACTAGGACATGGCACAAACACCAATGGCTTTTCGAAGAGACTCAAACCTGCTACCATCTAGAGGTTTGGTAAGAATGTCAACCAATTGATTCTCGGTGGGGATGAATGAGAGAGAAACTACCTCAGATTCCACAAGATCACGTAAAAAGTGATGTCTAATGTCGATGTGCTTGGTCCGAGAGTGCTGAACAGGATTCTTTGAGATATTGATAGCACTAGTATTATCACAGTTGATAATCATAGTATCTTGAGAGAATTCGTAGTCCCTTAGCAGCATCTTCATCCACAGTAATTGGGTACAACAACTACCCACAGCAATATATTCAGCCTCAGCAGTGGAGAGAGAAATAGACGCTTGTTTCTTGCCCATCCAAGCTACAAGATTGTTCCCCACATAGAAGCACCCTCTAGAGGTACTTTTTCTATCATCAGCATTTCCAGCCCAATCTGCATCAGAGTCCTGCAACAACAAGATTTGTTTCTCTAGAATACTATATAACATAAGAGAGGGTATCATTTACATACCTGATGATACGCTTGACTGTAGTGAGGTGAGATTCCTTAGGATTTACTTGGAAACGAGCACAAACACCCACACTGAAAGCAATGTCTAGCCGACTGGCTGTACGATATAGAAGGCTCCCTTTCATACTCCTGTAAAGAGATGGATCAACAGATTTGCCTGCAAGATCACTACTGATCTTGACATTGGTGCTCATGGGAGTGCGGGCACGACTTTTCCCATCCAACCCAAATCGTTTGACCAGATCCCTAGCATACTTAGACTGAGAAATGAAGATGCCTTCAGTAGTTTACTTAACTTGAAGGCCAAGGAAGTAGTTCAGCTCACCAATCATGCTCATCTCAAATTCCTGCTTCATTTCCTCAGAGAACTCATGGGCAAGAGAGTCTAAAGTAGCTCCAAAAATAATGTCATCAACATAAATTTGGGCGATGAGTTTGTGAGTACCTTGTTGCCTGATAAACAGAGCTCGATCAGCTTGTCCCCTTGTGAATCCCTTGGCCAGGAGATAAGTGGTGAGACGCTCATACCATGCCCGAGGAGCCTGCTTAAGCCCATATAGTGCCTTTTTCAGCTTGTACACATGATGGGGATGATGAGGGTCTTGAAAACCCTTTGGCTGTTCTACATAAACTTCTTCTTGTAGAACTCCATTTAAAAAGGCACTCTTTACATCCATCTTATATAACTTGAAGTCAAGATGACAAGCAATAGAGAGAAGAATTCTGATAGACTCTAACCTGGCAACAGGGGCAAATGTTTCATCAAAGTCTACTCCCTCTATCTGAGTATATCCCTGTGCAACAAGACTTGCTTTATTTCAAACCACAGTACCATGTTCATCTGTTTTATTCTTAAAGATCCACTTGGTACCAAAAATTTCACGAGGAAATCTTTCCTGTTTAAGATCCTCGTCCGGACGGGATGGCACATCGTTCGGACGATCGTACATCCGCTGCAAGTAATTTCCTTATAAGGCTTCGTGCGTCCAGACCATAGGGGATGAGCGTTCGAACGGCTATTCTTCAACACACAATTTCCATATCTGAATTGCGTGCGTCCGGACCATGATAGGCAGTCGTCCGGACGGTTGAAGTCGAATCGGCAATTTCCTTCTTTGATGAACGCGCGTCCGGACCACAGCAGTCAGAGGTCTGGACGATGATTTTTGAATTGCAATTCTTGCCTTAGGGAGACGCGTGCGTGTCCGAACGGGAAACCACATCGTCCAGACGGTTGATCGATCTTCCCTTTCTTGGAACTTAGAAAGAAATTTGAAACTGATCGAGTACTGAGAGGCGTCCGGACGTGTTGCTGAAATGTCTAGACGGACGCAAGCTGGATAGAACCTTCTTGACACAGTGGAGGGTCCGGACGGAGAGACACGTTGTTCGGACGGATGATGCTTTGTCTGTCTGGAGTCCAGACGGTATGGCACGTCGTCTGGACGGATGGAACAGTGACAGATGGTCGTCCGGACGGGATGGCTCGATCGTCTAGACGGCTGACAGGGAACTAAAAAATCTTCTGACTCTAAATTGTATGAATTCTATATAGAATTCCATAGTGCTTTGAGAGGGTGTTTAGGGAGAATCGAAGATCCGCTAGCTTTCAAGCCGTTGCCGGTGTGTGCTCAACAGTTCGTGTGAAGTCTATCTTAGGGCTTAGCCCTAAGGTAAAGGAATCCATTGAAGACCCCTTCAAGTAGGAGACTTGGTTGGGAAGCGTTCACGATGGGCTTCGTGTCAGAGTTAAAGGTATGACTACTGCATAAGGTTATGTGAGTACGAGTGTCTTGTAACTAGCTTTGTTTTCAGTATAGTGGATATCATGGGTTTGGCTGCCCTGTAGTGGTTTTTCTCTTCACAGAGTTTCCACTTCGTAACAAATATCTTGTCTTCTTTGAATTCCGCATTTAAGATATTTTATTGCACACAAACACACACCTGGTAGTTAGAAGTCAATATTTAATTTTCAGAAGTGATGGATAATAATAAATATAAAGAGATGAGGGTCTATAAACAATGATTTGTTTGATAGATAATTGATATATATATTATTGTTTGGATGGATTTATATGCAGAAAGAAGTCTAAAGAACTACATGGAGAAGAGTGTAAGTATGGATGTACTTACTGAGGATGATTCTACGTTTCATTAGGATTGTGTAGTGTGTGTTCATTCCATGGGTGTTTGTTCATGCATTTCATGTTGTGTCCAATTAATAAAATGGTTGAGGAGATAACCATCAACAAGCTAATGTATTAGCAAGTGGAAGGAAGGCTAATCAGTTGACCCAGGGAGTTCAAAGTGACCCAGGGGTGCTCGAAGTCCTAATATATAACTAATGCTGGGACCGGTAGGATTCCTGTAAAAATAGGTAAGACTTTAAGTGTGAGGCAATGAACGTGAACTGGTTTAGATAACCTAGAATGAGAGGTCTGATGAAAGATGATCATAAAAAACAAACTAAATGTTTACTACAATGCATATCCATACAACCTTTACATTTGTATTATTTATGAACTGTTATTAATTTGATGGTAACTTAGTTATGAAAATGGATGACTCACTTGTTTGTCTATGTAAATATTGTTAGGTTGTGATTGGCTACATTCTGTTTGGACAAAATCACTTGTATTTAAAGATGCTTTTTAACAGGGATTCCGCTATTTAGAAGTGTTCCAGAGTTTCTGCACTGTTTGCAAATCAAGAAAAATCGGTTCCCTGACAACCGTCCGGACGACGTGCCATCCCGTCCGGACGCTCATCTGTCCACAAGTTCCAGCCGTCCGAACGACATGCCATTCTGTCCGGACGCCCGACAGACCAAGCATCATTCGTCCGGACGACATGGATTTTGTCCGGACCCTCCACGGTATCGTGAAGCTTTGGTTCCAGCTTGCATCCATCCGGACGTCTCAGCAGCCCTTTCGGATAATGTCCAGTGATCAATCAGCTTCAGATTTTCTTTCCAAGTTCAAATAAGGGAAGATTGATGCAACCATCCGGACGATGTGGATTCCCGTCCGGACGCGCTCATACATAAGGCAATAATCGCAATTCAAATACAACTGTCCGGATGTCAGTTAGCATGGTCCGGACGCGCGTTCAACAGATATGGAAATTGCGTATTCAACTTCAACCATTCGGACACCTGCCTATCATGGTCCGGACGAGCGCTAAACAGATATGGAAATTGCGTATTCAACTTCAACCGTCCAGATGCCTGCCTATCATGTTATGGACGGGCACTAAACAGATATGGAAATTGTGTGTTGAAGATCAACCGTCCGGACGGTCATCCCTCTTGGTCCTGACGCGGCTTTCAAACAGGAAAGATTTTCAGCGAAAATCTTGGAAATTCTGCTCGTACAGTTGTCTGTCCGGACGGCTCATGTCCACCGTCCGGACGACGTCCGTACTTATCACAACAGTCGCCCATTTGAACCCTCAGCCTATAAATAGAGGCCCCTGGGCATTGAGAACTGCAAGAATTCAGTATTGAATTCAATCAGAGCTTAGAGAGTTATTTTGTGAGGTTATTGGAGCGGATTTGTTCTCTCTCAAGCCATTGCAAGTGTGCTGTTGCTACGCTATAACTGAAGTCTATCTTAAGGGTTGGCCCTAAGATAAAGGATTCCATTGAAGACACCTTCAGGTAAGAGACCTGGTTGGGTGGCGTTTGTATTGGGTTACACGTTAGAGAGTAAGGTACGACCACTGCATCAGGGGTATGTGAGTGTTACTATCTTGTATCTACTCTTGTCTTCTGAATAGTGGATATCCTGGGTTTGGCTACCCCGGAGTGGTTTTTCTCATGTTGAGTTTCCACTTCGTTAACAAAAATTATTGTGTTGTTTATTTTCTGCATTGTTTATTTTGTTAACACTTTGTGCACACACTTACTGTTTAATTTAGAAGTCAATTTCATTTTTCAATTGGTATCAGAGCTTGGTACACTATGAGAAGATTAATTTCTTGAGTGCTATTTATTTTTGACTTCTATTTATTATAATGTCTCAAACTCTTAATTCTATTCCTGCCTTTGATGGTACGAACTATGGCTATTGGAAGGCACGTATGCGTTTCTTTCTGGAATCTATTGACTGTTGGAGTATTGTTGAAACTAGTTGGACTAAACCAGATGATGCAACACTCAAACTAGTCCTTCAGAAAAACGCACGTCTTTCAAATGATAAAGCCCTCCATGCTCTATGCCAAGCACTTTCACCATCTGAATTTACAAAAGTTTCAAATTACGAATCAGCCAAAGAAGCATGCCAAAATTTTGGAAACAACATATGAAGGTGTTAGTTTTTGTGTTGGCTGCATTATGTTGGACGAAATCACTTCTATGTAATGTTGCGGCTTTCATAGGGATGTTGCTTTATCCAGAGTCTACTCTTCAGCTATGTTCTTCAAGAAGATTCTATGAAGTTTTTAAGCAATTTCATTTCAGTTCCTTGTCAGCAGTCCAGACGATGTGGTATTCTGTTCAGACGCTCATCAGCCAGCAACATCCGTTCGGACGATGTGGTATTCCATCCGGACGCTCTTCTGTCAAAGCATTATCCGTCCGGACGACGAGAACTTTCCGTCCGGACGCCCATTAGTGTCTAGAAGCTTCAAACAGTTCAAGTTTGCATCTTTCCAGACGTAATGGCAAATCTTCCGGACGCTCTTCAGAGTTTGAGAAGATCCTAGTGTTCCAGCGCATCTGTCCGGACGACGTGGTTATACCGTCCGGACGCCATTCAATGTTTGACAAGTATTAGGGTTTCCGCCTAAAGACATAGTTATGGGAAGACGGCTGCTACCGTCCGGACGATGTGTGATCCCGTCTAGACGATGTTCTCTAGAAGGCAAGACGTGCATACAAAGTTCAACCATCCAGACTGCAGTCTTCATGGTTCGGACGATCAAGCTTCATATATGGAAATTGCGTCCACCAGTTCAACCGTCCGGACGTCAGCCTTTAGGGTCCGGACGCTCAAAGCCTTATTATGGTAATTACGTGCAGCCAAAGTACAACTGTCTGGACGCTAGGGTAACACCGTCCGGACGCGGCCTTGTTATGGAAGCTTTCAGCGCTATTTTGGAAAGGCGGTTGCAGTTAACCGTCCGGATGCTCGGTCAAGCCGTCTGGACGCCCTTTGGTATTTTGTTCATAACATTTTACTCAAATATCAGATTGGGACGAAATCAGTGTCGTTGGAAAGCTAACGAAATTTTCTGTGAAATAACCATCTGGAAGGCCAATAGAAGCATATGGAAGGCTCCCATCCGGATGGAAACATATTGCGTCCGGATGGCCCTGCGAAAATTCCAGAATTACTTTTCGGACAAGGAAAAAGTTGCCCGTCCGGACGGCCTAGGCTCCCGTCCGAACATGCGTGCCTCAGAATCCATTTTTGACTCAATTTTGGCCTTCCAAAGCCTATAAATAAGAGGTTCTAGGTATGCATTCAACACAGAATTCGGTGGTGAATTCTCCACAGCTTAGAGAGGGTGTTTAGGGAGATATTGAAGATCTACTAGCTCTCTAGCTTTTGCCAGTGTGTGATTTGATCAACTGTGAAGTCTATCCTAGGGTTTGGCCCTAAGGTAAAGGATTCCATTGAAGACCCCTTTAGGTAGGAGACCTGGTTGGGAGACGTTTGTGTTAGGCTACACGTTAGAGAGCAAGGTACAACCACTGCATCAGGGGTATGTGAGTGTTACTACTTTGTATCTAGTCTTGTCTTCTGAATAGTGGATATCCTGGGTTTGGCTGCCTCGGAGTGGTTTTTCTCTTAATTGAGTTTCTACTTCGTCAACAAAATATTTGTCTCCTTTAATTCCGCATTTAACATTTTGTTGCACACTGTTCACACACACTGTTAATTAGAAGTCCAATATTTTTTCAGAAGGCACTAAACTTGTAAAGTCTGCCAAACTTCAAATGTTGATTTCAAAATTTGAAGAAATTAAGATGTTGGAAGATGAGACGTTTGGAGAGTTTTACTCCAAGATGAGTGACTTAAGGAACTCCATGGTGAGCCTAGGGAAGCCTATCTCGGATGTAAAACTAATCCGAAAAATTCTAAGATCTTTGCCTGAGCATTTCAGGATCAAGGTAACCACCATTGAAGAAAGCAAAGATCTAGAAGAGATGAAGATTGAAGAGTTGGTGGGATCTCTTCAAACATATGAGCTGTCTCTCCCCCCGGTCAAGAAATTGAAGACCATTGCTCTGAAGGCTTCCAAGAAAAAGGTAGAAGCATCATCTGAAGATGACTTCGAGGAAGAAGAAAAAGCCGTGGTTATGTTAGCCAAGAATTTCAGAAGGCTTATGAGAGACGACCGATTTAAAAAGATGTTTTCTAAAAAGGTGAAGAAAGCTCCCATAGAAGCTAAACCTGAGGAAGAAGAAAAGAAGGATCCCAGAGGGCCCAGATGTTTTGAGTGCTCAGGTTTTGGGCATATCTGAGCCGATTGTGGGAATTTGAAGAAGGGCAAGGGGAAGGCGTACAATGTGACTCTCAGTGATGAGTTAGAAGAAGAAGCTCCAAAGTATGAGAAATTTCTGGCCTCTGTAGCCCCACATGTTGAGGAGGAAGACTCTTATTATTCGGAGCATAGTGATAATGGGGAAGAGCTCAAGAAGGCTTACAAGACACTTTACATAGAGTATGAGAAGCTGGGGGAAGGTCGTAAGCAGCACCTTCATGATCTGAACAGCTTGCAAACTGAGAAGAGTACATTGCTGACTAGAATTCAAGAGCTCGAGGAAAAGCTACTAGAGACGCAGCTCCAGTTAGAAAGAGTCACTGATGAGAAGCTGACTCGTATGCTATCTATCCAGAGGAGCCCAACTGACAAGACCGATCTCGGGTATGTAGCTCCCTCTTCTGATGCTCCCTCTACTTCAAAGACTGTATTTGTGAAACCTACAGTCCCAGAGCCTCCTCACACTGTTGAAGATAAAGGGAAGGACAAGATCAATAATGATGTTCCAGGCACTCAAAAGTCTCATTCCATCAGAAGATCTCCCATATGCCATCACTGCAATCTAAGTGGGCATGTTCGTCCTCAGTGCTCCCTCCTGAAGGCTCAAAAAGCCAAGGCCAAGAAAGAAGTGCCCCAACAGGTTAATCATGGCACTAGACCTGTGGCCCAGTTTTAGACTCCATGGTATCAGGCTCCCTATTATCAAGCACCAAGATATCAAGCTCCTTGGTCTCATGCACCACGATACCAGGCATTTCAGCATCAGCGGCCTCATCATCGATTTGTACCAGCCAATCATAGTGGCACCTCCAAGAACAAATCCAAGCAGTTTAGAAGGGCTCAAAAGGTGGAAGAAGATCAGTACCACAGTGAGCAACCTATCTGGATGCAGAGCATGATGGAGTGGATGATGAAGTCCTGCCAACAACCACCCACAGAAAGGCAGGCTTGGGTTAAGAAGGACAGTCACCCCATAAGGGGGAACAAACGCACCTAGCAGGATCAGGTGTTCATGCCTAGGATTTGGTTCCTAATCCTACGCCATCAAGTTTGATTGCTCATTTCACTTGCTATATTTTGTATGCAATCTAGGAACCAGTTGTGCTTTTGCCCCCTATTTCTCTTGAGAGAATTTTGCAGGTATTTGTTGGGGAAGACAGAAAAAGCAGGTCGAGCGACTGTTTTTCTGTATTGGCATCATCAAGTTTGATCTTGCCTTGCATATGATGTTTTTCCATATTGCATTTTATTTTTATAAAAATAAATAAATAAATAATTTGGTAGAATTTGTAGGATTTTTCTTTTCTCTTGGCATATCAGATAATTGCATGTATTTTCTCCAGATATCTCAACTCTTTGGGTATTAATTTACTTTGCTTAGATATAGTTGAGAGTTTCTAACTATAATTTGCCAAGTGTTTTCCTGTATATGCAAAAGTAGGATAGCTTCTTTTCTCATGCAATGAAAAATGTGCATTATCCACGACACCCCTAAAGGTACATCTTTCCTTCTCTAACTTTTTGCTCCTAGAAATTCTGGATAAGAGAAGAGGTTTTTGATAAGATGGTCAAATTGACCACATGCTAGTTGAACCTAGAACCTAAAAACTCTGACATTCTCTCTAGGTTGCAGCACCATAAGAATCAAGCAGTCAATCATATGAATTCTATGCTTTAATTCTGTGTTCACTGCTTACGTGCTGATTTTGCTATATGCCTTGCCCTCTACGTGCAAGTAAAAAATTTACTTTGTCCTTCATGGTACAAGTAAAACAATTAGGTGCTGCATCTTAGGGGGAGTGTATCAGATGAGGGTGACTAGGCCCTAGTAAGTTATAAGGTTTGACTTTTGACTAATCTGTTACTGATTTTCTCTCTTGTTTAGAAAATCTGGTTGCTTTTTGTCATATCTGTGATAGTCATACCTTGTGGGTTAAGTCTTCACACACATACGCATTGCATGAGTTGAGTTGTCTATTTGAATTTTCTATGTCCAGGAAAATATTTGTGCTGATTGAAATCTCAACTCTCTTTTATATCTCTATTTAGTTTTGAGATGCTCTCTGGTTTTGTTATTAGTGGATTATACATGCGTGTTCTAAAACTGACTTGAGAAAAATTTATTTCTATAAATTTTCCTCAGTTTTCTGATGTTTCAGTGTGGAGCATCCGGACGGTTACTCTTGGCGTCCGGACGGGATCAGGTTATGTCCGGACGCGGGCAGCAACCAATAGCCGGACGCGTGCGACCTGTCCGCTTGTTTCCAATGCAGGCACGTCTGGACGGCATTAATACACCGTTCGGACGAGGACCCCACAGGCCTTATATATAGACAATCGCCACTTGTCCTCCTTACCCCACAAAAATCCCTCTTTTTGGCATCTTGTGAATCAATTCTTGTGAGCTTTTGGACTTATCTTGCTCTTTCTTGTCTTTTTGCGCATTATTTTCCCATTCTAGGTATTTTCCTTGTCTTTTTCTCTTCATTTTATTTTTTAACTGTTAGAGCATTAATTTTTTTTTGGAATGTTGTTGAGATAGTGAGATGCATTTATGTGCTATGGTGATATTTTTAGGGACTACAATGTGATCATTTTTGTTTATAATTTTTGAAAAAGTCCTTTTTTACTGCCGTTATAATGCCAAATTTTTGGTGTGACCTAAAAAGAATATTTTTGGATTATTTTTGGCTATCTTGTTGGTGTCTTTTTGCAGAATCATGTCTACAGGCAGTCCACAGCGCAGGGTCCGCCAGAGGACTGTGGAAGATCGGGCTGCACTTCAAGCCAAAACTATGGACCGCACGGTCATAGCCGAGCGGAATGTGGTCCGCTCTGACATCATGGTGCCACCTCTGGATAGCCACGACATTACCCAGACATACCATTGGGGATATCTTCACACCTGGGCCTGTGTGGTGTACACTAGGCTAGTCAAACTCTTTTATGCGAAGCTAGAGGTGGTGCAGGACGATGACTATGGGTTGGTGCTTCAGTCCACCGTTGTAGGCAATATCATCACCGTTGATCCCCAGGTCATCAATCACTTCATCCGAGTCCCTGTGCTCGAGATTCCTAGCAGCCCGTATAATGAGGTAGTACTCCCTCCCTCTATAGATGATCTCAGGGAGTTTTCCATGCTGTTCCACAAGGTGAGGAGTGTGCCACCACCATCAGGATCGGTGCTTTATCCCCCTCACACCACATTTTGGCCTAGATCATTCAGTAAAACATATGGCTTTTTGCTCGGCGCAATGATCTGATTCTAAAACGGGCCCAATTTGTCTATGCAGTTCACCTTCGCTTGCCTTTCTGCCTGTGCAAGCATATTCTGGGTGTTATGCTAGTGGCCCGTGATGAGGGCAACACCGGTCTCCCCTTTGGGTGCCTACTCACTCAAATCATTCTTCAGTTGGGAGTCAATGTTACTGGAGAACCAAAGATGAAGATTCAGCAGCCCATCAGCAAGCAGACTTTGATGAAGTCCAATGCACAGCTGCGGAGGGATGACTCTGATGATGAGGTGCCCATTCTTGCTGCCATGCCTGTTGGTTTTCCGGACATGGCTTCATCCTCTCAGACCGTCCCGCCTTCTGAGCCGGAGGTCAATTATTCTCAAATCATGGAGGCCTTGGCTTCATTCAGGGGGATGAGCACTATGCAGGTTTCTATGTCCTCCATGCAGCAGTCCATCACCACTATGCAGCTGGTGGTGCACTCCATTAACAAGCGTGTGGAGCAGAACCAGCTGGACCTCAAGGAGTGCCTCAAGTATCATCATCCTTCCAGCAGTGATGATGAGGATGATGCGCCTAGGGATGCACCCATGGCAGAGGATGCTTGAGTTTCTTTTCTTTTTGTAGCTATGTTTATTTGTTTTTGAGACATTTGGTTTATATTTTGCCACGTTTTGTTAAACATGTGGAATAATATTACTCTGTTTACCCTGGACCTTCTGAGATCGTTAGGGGGAGTAATTTTTATTGCATTTTGTTTTTTATTACTCTTGAAAATTGAAATTGACTTCTAAAAGTAAAGTGTGTGCACAAGTGTCAACAAAAATTAAGCACAACGGAAAATAAAAGACACAAATTTTTGTTGACGATGTGGAAACTCAATCAAGAGAAAAGCCACTCCGGGGCAGCCAAACCCAGGAATTCCACTATTCATAAGACAAAGCTAGATACAAGATAGTAACACTCACATTAACCCGATGCAGTGGTCGTACCTTGCTCTCTGACATGTAACCCAACACGAATGCTTCCCAACCAGATCTCCTACCTGAAGGGGTCTTCAATGGAATCCTTTACCTTAGGGCCAACCCCTAAGATAGACTTCAGATGTAGCGCAGCACACTTGTGACGGCTTCAGAGGGATCTTGAACTTCTCTGAGCTTTTATGGAATTCAATACCGAATTCTTGCAGTTCTCAATGCCCAGGGGCCTCTATTTATAGGCTAAGGTGCAGAATGGACGATTGCTGAAATAAGTACGGGCCCCGTCCGGATGGTGAACCTGAGCCGTCCGGACAGACAACAATGCGACAGGATTTTTTGAAAATTTCGCTGAAAATCTTTCCTGTTTAAGATCCGCGTCCGGATGGTGAGACACTAACGTCCGGATCGTCGTACGTCCACTGCAAGTAATTTCCATATAAGTCTTCGCTCGTTCAGACCAAGGGGGATGAACGTCCGGACGGCAATTCTTGAACATGCAATTTCCATATCTGCTATGCATGCGTTCGGACCATGAGAGGCAGACGTCAAGATGGTTGAAGTCCAATCGGCAATTTCCATATTAGTTGCACGCGCGTCCGAATGGTGATATTTGAATTGTGATTCTTGCCTTATTTATGAGCGTGTCCGGACGGGAAACCACGTCATCCGGATGGTGTATCAATCTTCCCATATTCTGAATTTGGAAAGAATCTAAAGCTGATCGATCACTGATGGACATCCGGACGGGCTGCTGAGAGGTCTGGATGGATGCAAGCTGGAACAGAAGCTTCTCGATACAGTGGAGGGTCCGGACAGAAAGATACGTCGTCCGGACAGATGATGTTGGTCTGTCTGGAGTCTGGTCGGGATGAACACATCGTCCGGACGGATGGAACAGTGAACAGATGGACTTCCGGATGGGATGACACGTCGTCTGGATGACTTACAGGGAATCTGAAATCTTCTAACTTTTTTGCAGTGCAAAGTCTTCTGAAAATGCTCTGACAAGTGGAATCCCTGTTTACAACATCTTTACACATAAGTGATTTTGTCAAAACACAGAATGAGGCCAAAATACTAACAACTTTGTTTTACCCTTTGTCCCTTTATGACAAAAAGGGGGAGTAATTTTTATTTTTACACTGGGAATTTATTTCCAAACCAGTCAAGTGATTTTTGCCCCAGAATGGCCAAAAGGGGAGTTTGTTAGGTTGTGATTGGCTACATTCTATTTGGACAAAATCACTTGTATGTAAAGATGCTTTTTAACAGGGATTCCGCTATTCAGAAGTGTTCCAGAGTTTCTGTACTGTTTGTAAATCAAGAAAAATTGGTTCCCTGACAACCGTCCGGACGACGTGCCATCCCGTCTGGACGCTCATCTGTCCACAAGTTCCAGCCGTCCGGACGACGTGCCATTCCGTCCGAACGCCCGATAGACCAAGGGTCATTTGTCCGGACGACATGGATTTTGTCCGGACCCTCCACGGTATCGTGAAGCTTTGGTTCCAGCTTGCATCCATCCGGACGTCTCAGCAGCCCGTTCGGACAACGTCCAGTGATCAATCAGCTTCAGATTTTCTTTCCAAGTTCAAATAAGGGAAGATTGATGCAACTGTCCGGACGACGTGGATTCCTGTCCGGACGCGCTCATACATAAGGCAAGAATCGCAATTCAAATACAACTGTCCGGATGTCAGTTAGCATGGTCCGGACGCGCGTTCAACAGATATGGAAATTGCGTATTCAACTTCAACCGTCCGGACGCCTGCCAATCATGGTCCGGATGCGCGCGCTAAACAGATATGGAAATTGCGTATTCAACTTCAACCGTCCAGACGCCTGCCTATCATGTTATGGACGGGCACTAAACAGATATGGGAATTGTGTGTTGAAGATCAACCGTCCGGAAGGCCGTCCCACTTGGTCCGGACGTGCGACTGTCCGGACGACAGTGCCTCACCGTTCGGACGCGGCTCTCAAACAGGAAAGATTTTCAGCCAAAGTCTCAAAAATTTTGGTCGCACAGTTGTCCATCCGGACGGCTCATGTCCACCATCCTTATCACAGCAGTGCCCATTTGAACCCTCAGCCTATAAATAGAGGCCCTTGGGCATTGAGAACTGCAAGAATTCGGTATTGAATTCCATCAGAGCTTAGAGAGTTATTTTGTGAGGTTATTGGAGCAGATTTGTTCTCTCTCAAGTCATTGCAAGTGTGCTGTTGCTACGCTATAACTGAAGTCTATCTTAAGGGTTGGCCCTAAGATAAAGGATTCCATTGAAGACACCTTCAGGTAGGAGACCTGGTTGGGAGGCGTTCGTGTTGGGTTACACGTTAGAGAGTAAGGTACGACCACTGCATCAGGGTTATGTGAGTGTTACTATCTTGTATCTAGTCTTGTCTTCTGAATAGTGGATATCCTGGGTTTGGCTGCCCCAAAGTGGTTTTTCTCATCTTGAGTTTCCACTTCGTTAACAAAAATTCTTGTGTTGTTTATTTTCCGCATTGTTTATTTGGTTAACACTTTGTGCACACACTTGCTGTTTAATTTAGAAGTCAATTTCATTTTTCAAATATAATGACGTCATATTTGCATAGTTATTGATGCAGATTATGAGGATGAAGGCATGGACCCATATGCTAGTTTTGATGGTTTTTGAAACCATTATCGAACTATTATGTGCTAGCTTAGAAATAGCTAGTTGTATTTATGTGTGTTTTATTTTGTGGCATGTAAATACTTATAACAATGTTACGCATGGCATGTTTTATGTTGTATGCTTATGTACCGTCTGTGGCAGTAATTTTGATGCACCTAGTGTGCATATGGCATGTAACGATAAACCTAAGTAACTTTTAATAAATGTATCGAGGTATTTCAGTCAGCTCCAATGTGTTATGCTATCAATTCCAAAGTCTTTAGAAGAAAAAATATATTCCACTGCGATAGTTTATCTTTGATGTAGTAATGTCACATGGAAACCGGAGGTTTTTGCTTAGGAATTTGCAGGCTCAAATTCAGGGCGTTACATCTATTCTTTTAAGTTTTTGTGCTTTTCAAAATATTGGAATTTTTCTTGATTGGAATATTTCCTTCAGATATTGTGTATGAAAATCCTATACTGTATATGTGTTGGGTTGATATATATATGCCATTTGGATTACTATATTTGCTTTTGTAATTTTTACGCATCCAATTGACAGCTGTCATAATACCACATTTTTTTTAGAACTAACAGGATCTAATCTTTCTTAGTGGTGTTATTTTTGGATATATTTCTGTTTAAATCTTTTCAGGAATATGTCATCTAGCGGCTCCCAACAAAGTGTCAGACAGATGAATCCTTTGAAAAACAGACTATTGTTGAAGTCATATGTTCAAAATCCAATGGTTTTTCAGGATTTAGATGAGCTTTTCCCCCAGCTCATATAGAGTTTTCCGTTGCATCCTTCTTCAGATCTGCACCAGTCTTGCAGACCAGTTGACTGGAGGATTTCAATCTGCGGATGATTAGTTTCAAGCTCTGAAAACTCAAGTGACTGAAGATTTTCAATCTATGGTTTCCCGGCTTCAGGAGCGAGACACCGAAGTGGCTCAAATTCAGAAGATTTGGTGTCTATTTGAGCTTTTGTTGAGACACTTTACTATTATCCTTGTTTTTTTGGATTTTAGTAATTGTGGTTTTTCTATATATACTCTGTTTACCCTTTGTCCTTTTGAGACAAAAATTGGGAGTATATGTAATATTAGTACCGGGATTGTATTTTTAATCGGTCAAGTGTTTTTTATCCCAGAATGGCCAAAGGGGAAGTTTGTTAGTTTTTATTGGCTACATTATGTTAACAAAAACACTATATTGTAAGGTTGCTATTTACACAGGGATGCCGTATATTTTAGAGTCTTCAGTATTTATAGACAGTTCCTATTTATGACAAGTGTCAGTGTTACAAGCTTCAAGAAGGCTATTTTAGATGTCTAATGAAGATTTTGCACAGATTCCACTCAGCAAAAATAGGATCCCTTGCAACCGTCCAGACAGGCTCTTGATACCGTCTGGACTCTCCTTTGTGTCTAGAAGATTCTCAATGCTCCAGTGCATCCGTCCGGACGACCAGGCAACACTGTCCGAACGCCATTTAGAGTTCGAGAAGAAATTGGATTTCTTAGTCAGACACGAATCGGGAATAGCAACCGTCCGAGTGGCCTTCAGATACGTCTGGACAATCATCTATGTCGAGAACTTTCTGACGGTTCCAGCAAATTTCCGTTCGGACGCTCTCCAATTTCCAGGAAGATTCTGCACATGTCTCAGTAATTTTATCGTAACTCTCTGCTCAAGTATCGGATTGAGACAAAATTGGTGTCGTTGGAAAGCTAATAAAAAATTATACAACCTGGATATCCAGATGGTCAATAGAAACGTCTGGATGGCCCAGTATCCGGATAGAAAGATTAATCCAGACGCTCTCCAAAATTCTAGAAGTTACGGAATTCCTTTTTAGACACGGAAACAGTTGACAGTCGGCACTCCCAAGATTGCCGTATTATATCATGAATTCAGTAGTGAATTCCTTGTAGCTTAGAGGGTGTGTTTTGGGAGATATTGAAAATCTGCTAACTCTCTAGCCGTTGCTGTTGTGTGAACTTTGATTCGTGTGAAGTCTATCTTAGGGAGAAGCCCTAAGGTAAAAAAATCCATTGAAGACCCCTTCAGGTAGGAGACTTGGTTGGGAAGCATTCACATATAGGTTCGTGTTAGAGTAATAGGTATGATTGCTACATCGGGATATGTGAGTGTTACTATCTATGTAGTAGCTTTGTCTTTTGAATAGTGGATATCTTGGGTTTGGCTGCTCCGGAGTGATTTTTCTCTTAACTGAGTTTCTACTTCGTCAACAAAATATTTGTCTCCTTTAAATTCTCTATTTAATATTTTGTTGCACACTGTTCACACACACACACGGTTAATTAGAAGTCATATTTTATTTTCACTATGGATGAAGAAGCTGTTATGTGATTATGGATTCACTCAAGATACCATGATTATCAACTGTGATAATACAAGTGCCATCAATATTTCCAAGAATCCAGTTCAGCACTCTCGTACCAAGCACATTAATATCAGACATCACTTCATATGTGATCTTGTGGAATCTCGGGTAGTATCTCTTTCTTTCATACCCACTGACAACCAATTGGCTGACATTCTTAGGAAACCTCTTGATGGTAGCAGGTTTGAGTCTCTTAAAAAAGTAATTGGTGTTTGTGACATGTCTTTTCATGCAAGGATTAGACTTATGTTTGTGTCTTAGTCTTTTCCTCTAAAAGCATGATAATTTTTTTTAATAAAAAAAAATTAGGAGTAAGGTTGCAGGTTGTTTTTTTAAGAAGTTTTCAGCTGTCTTATGTTTGTTAGTCTGACATCTCAGTTCATTGTTCTTTAATGATTTATGCTTAGATATGGTTAAGATCATGACCCTGAGATTGGCTGAGTTCTCCTGCTACTTCTTTATGCTAGATAGTTGCTTTTTTCTTGCAATGCTTTTTATGCACTATCCAAGGCTCCCCTAAGGTACATTTTTTTTTTCTCTTTGCCTTTTTGCTTTTGAAGATTCTTATGAGAAAGATTTTTTTTTTTTTTTTATAAGATGGTCAAATTGACCAACTCTCTAGTTGAACCTATAATGTATAAATTCTGGCATTCTTTATAGGTTGTAGCACCAAGTGATAAAAAGCATTCAAAAATCAATAAATATGGATAAATAAAAGGATCTATTGCTTCTTCTGCTATAAATATGTTCTTAAACTTGTCCCTAAAGAAACAGTCAGTGACCAAATCATTGCGGAAATAGACGGTCACTAAAAGACTAAGTAAAAGAAAAGTGCTGCATCTTAGATGGAGTGTATCAGATGAGGGTGGTTAGGCCCAAGTAAAATAAGGTTTGACTTTTGACTGATCTTTCATTGATTTTCTCTCTTGGTTAAGAAAATTCAGTTGCTTTAAGTCATATATGTGAACTTCATACCTTATTGAGAAAGCCTTTACACACACATGCATTGCATAAGTTGAGCCAGCTGTTTAAAATTTTGTGTATACAGGAAATTTTTTGCTTATTCCATACTTGTCTCTCAACTATATGTTTGCATAAGTTTGACTTGCTATCTGACTGATCTATTAGGTTTAGATACATGCGTGTGCTACGTTACTTATGAAAGAACTAACCTTGTTGTCTTCCTCTCCCTTTTCAGCAAGATTTTTTTATGGCTTTTTACAGTTTTCTTCGAACTTTGGAACTGTATTTGGATTTAATACTATATTTCCCTTGTCCTGTTGAGACTTTAAGGGGAATATTTGTGGTTTTTCTCATACTCTATTTACCTTTTATCATTTTGAGACAAAAATGGGGAATTTTTTTTTATTTTTATTTTTATTTTTTTTTTTGTTTTGGACCAGGATTGTATTTTTAACCGCAAAGTTATTTTTGTCTTAGAATGGCCAAAGAGGGAGTTTGTTAGTTTGTGATTGGCTGCATTCTGGTTGACAAAATCACTTTTATGTAATATTGCTATTTGATCAAGGATACTGTTTATTTCAGAGTCTTCATTTCAAAAATGTTCAAAGTTCAAAGAAGATTCTATGCAGTTTCCAAGTTAGAAGAAATCGGATCTCAAGCTTCCGTCCAAACGGCCCAATCATGCGTCGGACGCCCATCAGTGTCTACTGTTGAAGCTTGCATCTGTCTGGACGTTTCAGCAACACGTCCGGATGCTCTTCAGAGTTCTAGAATAATCCAGCGTTCAAGTGCATCCGTCTGAACGACGTGGCAATACCGTCCGGAAGCCAGTCAATGTTCGACAAGAAAAAGGATTTTCTTTGCAAACATAGATATTGGAAGATAGCTGCAATCGTCTGGACGATAGGCCTACATCGTCCGGACGCTATCCTTAATAAGGCAAGAAGTGGAGAAGAAGTGCAACCATCCAAACGTCTTGGCAACACTGTTCGGATGCTAGTCCTTATTACGGAAATTGCGTGCAGCAGAAGTGCAACCGTCCGTATGCTAGGGCAACACCATCCGAATGCGTCTTTATTCGGGAAAGAAAATCAGCACTTTTTCGAAAGCCAGTTGCACAGTTCACTGTCTGGATGACCTCTACTTGAATCTGAACGCTGCCTAGTGAAAATTGTATCAGAATCGATTTAGGTCTTCTATAGCCTATAAATAAAGGCCTCTAGGCATGTATTATTTATAGAATTCGGTATTGAATTCTTTAGAGCTTAGAGAGTATATTTTAGGAGTTGTTGTGCTGATCTGCTTGCTCTCAAGCTGTTGCTATTGTGCTGTTATTGTGCTTGTGTTGAAGTCTATCTTAGGGAGGAGCCCTAAGGTAACAGAATCCATAGAAGACCCCTTCAAGTAGGAGACTTGGTTGGGAGGCTTTCACGTTGGGTTATGTGTCAGAGTGCTAGATACGATCGCTGCATCAGGTATGTGAGTATTACTGTTTATATATTAGCTTTGTCTTCTGATAGTGGATGTCCTGGGTTTGGCTACCCAGAGTGGTTTTCTCTTAATTGAGTTTCCACTTCATTAACAAAATAATTGTGTTATTTAAATTCCGCATTTACATTATTTTGTTACACATTGCACACGCACACGGTTAAATTCGAAGTCATCTATTTTTCATCTATACTTGGCAATGTTGGGTCTTTGTACATTTCGGCTACTGATCATGAAAGTAGTATTGCAGATGGGTCTATAAGTAGATGCATTCAAGAGATTGGAACTTTTACATATGTTCCTAGTTGCTTAGTATGCTTTTAATGCTTTCTTAAAGGTCGGTGTTTATGGTATCTGAAAAATAGTATGGACTTCTAAATTTTACAGTGTGTGTGAACAATGTGCAACAAAATATTAAATTCGGAATTTAAAGGAGACAAATATTTTGTTGACGAAGTGGAAACTCAGTTAAGAGAAAAACCACTCCGGGGCAGCCAAACCCAGGAATTCCACTATTCAAAAGACCAAGCTATATACAAGATAGTAACACTCACATGTACCGATGTAATGGTCGTACCTTGCTCTCTGACGTGTAACCCAACACGAACGCTTCCCAATCAGGTCTCCTACGTGAAGGGGTCTTCAATGGAATCCCTTACCTTAGGGCCGACCTCTAAGATAGACTTCAGTTGTAGCGCAGCACACTTGTAACGGCTTTAGAGGGATCTTGAACTTCTCTGAGTTCTTGTGGAATTCAATACCGAATTCTTGCAGTTCTCAATGCCCAGGGGCCTCTATTTATAGGCTGAGGTGCAAAATGGGCGACTGCTGTAATATGTACGGATGCCGTCCGGACGGTGAACCTGGGCCGTCCGGATGGACAACTGTGCGACAGGATTTTCCAAAAATTACGCTGAAAATCTTTCCTGTTTAAGAGTTGCGTCTGGATGGTCACACGTCAGCTGCAAGTAATTTCCATATAAGGCTTCGAGCGTCCGGACCAAGGAGGATGAACGTCCGGATGGCAATTCTTCAACACGCAATTTCCATATCTGCTATGCATGCGTCCGGACCATAAGATGCAGACGTCCGAACGGTTGAAGTCGAATCGGCAATTTCCTTAACTGATGAGAGCGTGTCTGGACCAATGATGACTGACATCTGGACGGTGATATTTGAATTGCGATTCTTGCCTTATTTATAAGCGCGTCCGGATGGGAAACCACATCGTCCAGACGGTGTATCAATCTTCCCATATTCGGAACTTGGAAAGAATCTGAAGCTGATCGATCATTGATGAACGTCCGGAAGGGCTGCTGAGAGGTTTGGACGGATGCAAGCTGGAACAGAAGCTTCTCGATACAGTGGAGGGTCCGAACGGATGATGCTGGTCTATCTAGCGTCCGGTCGGGATGAACACATCGTCTGGACAGATGGAACATTGGACAGATGGATGTCCGGACGGCTGACAGGGAATCTAAAATCTTCTATCTTTTTCGTAGTGCAGAGTCTTCTGAAAATGCTCTGACAAGTGGGATCCATGTTTACAGCATCTTTACACATAAGTGATTTTGTCCAAACACAGAATGAGGCCAAAATACTAACACATGGGTTAGACCCATGGCTCTTCTCCTTTGCTTGATCACGAGTAAAACTCATGTCCTAGCAAGCATTGTGAATAAATCAATATGCTTTAAAAAAAAAACATTTTTGAATGCAAAATCATGTTTCAATAATATGAAAACTCTTTTCAAATTATTGACGTCACGAAAATCATGCACTCAAAAATCAAGACAATATTGATTTCATTCCATGAGTTTTAATCATAAGAACTTGAAATCAAATTCCAAGTACTTCTAAAACACATCCAATCAACTTGTAACCTTATTTTCTTTTGATCAATAACATGTTATATAATGAAAAATAAAGTGACTTCTAATTTAAGATGCGTGTGTGTAACGTGTAACAAAATATTGTAAAAGCAGAATTTAAATGACACAAATATTTTGTTCATGAAATGGAAACTCAATTAAGAGAAAAACCACTTAGGGGCAGCCAAACCTAGGATATCCACTATTCAAAAGATAAAGCTAGTTACAAAGCAGTAGCACTCACATACCCTTATGTTGTGGTCATCCTTGAATTCTAACATGTAATCCAACACGAACACCTCCCAACCAAGTCACCTACTTAAAGGGGTCTTTAATGGAATCCTTTACCTTAGGGCTCCTCCCTAAGATAGACTGCACATGAACACAACAATAGCACTTTGGCAACGGCTTTAGAGCAAACTAATCAGCATAATAACTCCTAAATTATACTCTCTAAACACTATGGAATTCAATACAGAATTCTTACAAATTACATGCCTAGAGGCCTCTGTTTATAGGCTATAGAAGACCTAAATCAAGTTTGAATCGATTTTCTCTAGGCAGCGTCTGGATGGTAGCTGAGGGCATCCAGACAGACAACTGTGTAGCCAACTTTCCAAATTCGCCAAAATTCTTTCCTAAATATAGCCGCGTCCGGACGGTGTTGCCTTAGCGTTCGGAAGGTTGCACTTCTGTTGCATGCAATTTCCATAATAAGGGCTGAACGTCCGAACAGTGTAGACTGACGTCCAGATGGTTGTAAATCTTTTGTACATCTAGCCTTATCAAGGATAGCGTCCTGGCAAAATAACCACGTCGTTCGGACGGTTGCAGCTGTCTTCCCATATCTGTGTTTGTAAAGGAAATCCTTTTTGTTAGTATTTTGGCCTCATTCTGTGTTTGCACAAAATCACTTAAGTGTAAAGATGTTGTAAACAGGGATTCAACTAGTCAGAGTCTGCAAGTCAGACGAATTCAAGTTCCCTGTCAGCCGTCCGGACGATCGACCCATCCCGTCCGAACGCCTATCTGTCCATTGTTCCATCCGTCCAGACAACGTGTCATCCCGTCCGGACGCTAGACAGACCAGCATCATCCATTCGGACGAAGTGTTCATTCCGTTCGGACCCCATATTGTATCAAGAAGTTTCTGTGCCAGCTTGCATCCGTCCGGACGTTTTAGCAGCATGTCCGGACGCCTCCCAGTACTCGATCAGTTTCTAATTTCTTTCCAAGTTCCAAGAAAGGGAAGATCAATCAACCGTCCAGACGATGTGGTATCCCGTCCGGACGTGCGTCTCCATAAGGCAAGAATCGCAATTCAAAGAAGGAAATTGCCGATTCGACATCAACCGTCTGGACGACTGCCTATCATGGTCCGGACGCGCGCATTACCGATATGGAAATTGCGTGTTGAAGAATAGTCGTCCGGACGCTCATCCCCCATGGTCCGGACTCTCAAGAGCCTTATAAGGAAATTACTTGCAGCGGACGTGCGACCGTCCGGACGATGTGCCATACCGTCCGGACGATGTCCTTAAACAGGAAAGATTTCTCCGTGAATTTTTCAGAAAATCTTGTCGCACAGTTGTCCGTCCGGACGGCCCATGTCCACTGTCCAGACGGTGCCCAGGTATATTTTGTCTGACGCTCATTTGAGCCTCCAGCCTATAAATAGAGGCCCCTAGGCACTAAGAACTGCAAGAATTCGATATTGAATTCCTCAACTGCTCAGAGACGTGATATTTCCTCTGAAGCCCTGTTCAAGTGTGCTGTTGCTGTGCTACAACCGAAGTCTATCTTAGAGGTCGGCTCTAAGGTAAGGAGTTCCATTGAAGACCCCTTTAGGTAGGTGAACCTGGTTGGGAAGCGTTCGTGTTGGGTTACACGTCAGAGATCAAGGTACGACCATTGCATCGGTACATGTGAGTGTTACTATCTTGTATCTAGCTATGTCTTCTGAATAGTGGAATTCCTGGGTTTGGCTGCCCAGGAGTGGTTTTTCTCTTAACTGAGTTTCCACTTCGTCAACAAAAATCTGTGTCATTTACTTTCCGCTATGCTTTAATTTTTGTTGACACTTATGCACACACTTGTTGTTTAAATTAGAAGTCATTTCAAATTTCAATTTTTCAATTGGTATCAGAGCTTGGTACACTCTGAGAAGATTAATTTCTTGAGTGTTATTATATTTGACTTCTATATCTTGATATGTCTCAAACTCTTAAATATGTTCCTACCTTTGATGGTACGAACTATGGCTATTGGAAAGCTCGGATGCGATTCTTTTTAAAATCTATTGACTGTTGGAATATTGTTGACTCTGGTTGGACTAAACTAGAGGATACAACTCCTGAAATAGTCCCTATGAAAAACGCCCGACTTTCTAATGATAAAGCCCTCCATGCTCTGTGCCAAGCACTTTCTCCTTCTAAATTCACCAAAATTTCAAACTGCGAATTAGCCAAAGAAGCGTGGCAAATCTTGGAAACAACATATGAAGGCACGAAATTAGTTAAATCTACCAAACTTCAAATGTTGACTTCAAGATTTGAAGAAATAAAGATGTAGGAAGAAGAGACTTTTGGAGAGTTTTACTCCAAGATAAGTGACCTTAGAAACTCCATGGCGAGTCTTGGGAAATCTATCTCGGATGTAAAACTCATCTGAAAAATTCTAAGATCTTTGCCCGAGCGTTTCAGGATCAAGGTAACAACGATCGAAGAAAGCAAGGATCTTGAAGAGATGAAGATTGAAGAGCTAGTTGGATCTCTTCAAACATATGAGATGTCCCTGCCCCCGGTCAAGAGATTGAAAACCATTGCCCTAAAGGCTTCTAAGAAGAAGGTAGAAGCCTCCTCTAAAGATGACTCTGAGGATGAAGACAAAGCTGTGGCTATGTTAGCCAAAAATTTCAGAAGACTGATGAAAGATGATCGGTTCAAGAAGGAGTTTTCTGACAAAATGAAGAAACCTCTCAGAGAAGCTGAACCAAAGGAAGAGGAGAAGAGAGATCCCAGAGGACCCCGATGTTTTGAATGCTCAGGCTTTGGGCATATCCGGGCGGATTGTGGAAATCTCAAAAAGGGCAAGGGGAAGGCATACAATGTGACTCTCAGTGATGAGTCAGAAGAAGAAGCTCCAGAGTCTGAAAAATTTCTGGCCTTTATAGCCCCACACATTGAAGAAGAAAACTCATATTACTCAAAGCATAGTGAAAATGAGGAAAAGCTCAAGGAGGCCTACAAGACACTCTTCAAAAGAGTTTGAGAAGCTGAGGGAAGGCCGAAAGCAGCACCTGAATGATCTGAACAGTTTGCAGACCAAGAAGAGTTCATTGCTGCACAAAGTACAAGAGCTGGAGGAAAAGCTACTAGAGACACAACTCCAGCTAGACAAAGTCACTGATGAGAAGTTGACTCGTATGCTGTCTATCCAGAAGAGCCCAAATGACAAGATTCGTCTCGGGTATGTAGCTTCCTCTTCTGATGTTCCTTCTTCCTCAAAGACTGTATTTGTGAAACCTACAGTCCCAGAGCTTCCTCCCGCGTTGAAGATAAACAGAAGGAAAAGGTCAATGATGATGTTCCAGGCACTCAGCAGGCTCAAAAGGCCAAAGCCAAGAAAGAAGCTCCCAGACAAGCTCATTATGGCGCTAGACTTGCGGCTCAGCATCAGACTCCAAGGCATCAGTATCAAGCCCCTTGGTCTCATGCTCCTCAGCATCAGCGGCCTCAGCAGTGCTTTGCTCCAGCCAATTACAGAGGCACTTACAAAAGCAAACCCAAGCATTTGAGAAGGCCTCAAGAGCAATACTCCAGTGAGCCTCCTGTCTGGATGCAAAACATGATGGAGTTGATGATGCAGTCTTGTCAACAACCACCCACTGGAAGATAGACTTGGGCTGAGAAGGGCAGTTACCCCAGGAAGGGGAACCGACGCACCTAGCAGGTTCGGGTGTTCATGCCTAGGATTTGGTTCCTAATCCTAAGGCATCTGGTTTGATTGCTTGCACTTTTTATGTTATATTTATGTGCTTGTTATGCAATCTAGGAACTAGCTTGTTGTGCCCCATGTTTCTCTTGAGAGAACTTTGCAGGTATCTATTGGGGAAGACAGAAAAAGCAGGTCGAGCGACTATTTTTCTGTACTGGCATCCTTGAGCAGTTACAGGTGTGATCTTACCTTTGCATATGATGTCATTTCCATATTGCATGTTTTGTTTGTTTTTAATAATAATAATAAAAAAGGGGGTATTTTTGGGAGAATTTGCATGACTTTTTCTTCTTGGCTTATTAGATATTGTATGTATCTTTACCTGATATCTCAATTCTGTGAGCATTAATTTACTTTGCTTAGATACATTTGAGAGTATATGACTATTTTGGCCAAGTTATTTTTTTCCTGGTTGTGCAAAAGTAGGATAGCTCATTTCCTCATGCGATGAAAAAGTGCACTATTCGAGACTCCTTAAAGGTACATCATTCCTTCTCTGACTATTTGCTTCTAGAATTTCTGAATAAGAGAAGAGGTTTGTGATAAGATGTTCAAATTGATCACAGGTTAGTTGAACCTAGGATCTAAAAATTCTGGCATTTCCTCTAGCTTACAGCACCATAAGAATTGAGTAGTTATTCGTATGAATTTTGTGCTTTAAAATTGTCTATTCACTGCTCCTGTACTGGATTTGCAATATACCTTGCCCTCTATGAGCAAGTAAAAACAATTCGGTGTTGTATCTCAGGGGGAGTGTATCAGATGAAGATGGCTAGGCCCTAGTAAGGGTAAGGTTTGACTTTTGGCTAATCTGTCAAGGATTCTCTCTCTTCTTTAGGAAATCCGGTTGCTTTTGTCATTTTTTTTAAAAACCTTGTCGGTTCAGTCTCCACACACACACGCATTGCTTGAGTTGAGTTGCCTATTTGAATTTTCTATGATCAGGAAAATTATTTGTGCTATTTGAAATCTCAAACTCTCATTTTTATCTCTGTTTAGTGTTTGAGATGCTCTCTGATTGTGTTATCAGTTGATTATACATGCGTATTCTGACACTGACTTGAGGAAATTTGATCTCTGTAAATTTTCCTCAGTTTTTCTGGTGTTTCAGTGTGGAGCGTCCGGACGGTCTACATTGACGTCCGGACGGACTAGTGGTCCGGACGGCACTCTCTTAGAGTCCGGACGGGGATGGAGCCCACATGTCCGGACAGGATCTGATGGAGTCCGGACGCGCGTTGTCCGAACGGTCTCTTTATATCGTCCGAACGTGCGCGACCAGTCTGCTCCTTTTCGAGGCAGCGAGCGTCTGGACGTCATCAATCCACCGTCCGGACGGGGACCCCACAGAGGCTATAAAAACCCCTGCTCGCCACATTCACTCCCTACCCCACAAAATCATTTTTTTTGGCTGTTTGTGAGTTAAGTTGGCCTTTAGTTTTTGGCTTGTTGCATATTCCTCTCATATTTCAGGTATTTTTCTAGTCTTTTTCTCTTCAGTTTTTTTTTTAAAAAAACTGTTAGAATGTTATTTATTTTTTTTGGAATATGAGATGCATATATCTGCCACGTTGAAATTTCTTGGACTTAGTTGTGATATTATTTTGCATTTATTTTTTTCACAAGTCCTTTTACTGCTGTTATTCTGCCAAATTTTTGTTATCATAACAAGAATATTTTTGGAATATTTTTCTTTGGACAATTCTTGTTGGATCTTTTGCAGAATCATGTCTGCCGGCAGTCCACCCCGCAGGGTCCGTCAGAGGCTTGTGGAAGATAGGGCTGCAATTCAGGCCAAAATTATGGACCGCTCCGTCATTGCTGAGCGGAATGTCCTTCAGGCTGATATCATGGTGCCACCGCTGGACAACATACTTGACATCATCCAGACGTACAACTGGGGATATTTCCACAGCTGTGCTTGTGTGGTGTACACCAGATTGGTCAAGCTGTTCTACGCCAACCTGGAGGTGGTGCAGAATGATGATCATGGAGTGGTGCTTCAGCCCTCCGTTGCAGGCCATCTCATCACTGTTGATCCTCAGGTCATCAGTCACATCATCCGAGTCCCAGTGCTCGAGATTTTGGCCAGCCCATACAATGAGCTTCCTCCATCCCTGGATGATCTCAGGGAATTCTTTCGTGCCGTTCCCCAAGGTGAGGAGCACTCTACTACGATCCGGATTGGTGCCCTGTCATCCACCCACCGCATGTTGGCCAAGATCATTCAGCAGAACATTTGCCCTGTTGCCCGGCGCAGTGATCTGATCCTGAAAAGGGCCCAGTTTGTCTATGCAATCCACCTCCGCTTGCCTTTCTGCCTGTGCAAGCACATTTTGGGGGTTATGATAAAGGCCCATGATGAGAGCACTGCTAGTCTTCTGTTTGGCTGCCTCCTCACTTAGATTATTCTTCAGTCGGGAATCAATGTCAATGGCGAACCGAAGATGAAAATCCAGCAGCCCATCAGTAAGCAGACATTGATGAAGTCTAATGCGCAGCTGCGGAGAGATGACTCTGATGATGAGGTGCCTCCACCTACTGCTATGCCAGTCGGCTTTCCAGATATGGCTTCATCCTCACAATCTGTGCAGCCATCTGAGCGAGAGGTCAATTATGCTCTGATTATGGAGGCACTTGCTGCACATCAGGGACGGATGAGCAGCATGCAGGTGTCTATGTCCTCCATGCAGCAGTCTATGTCTTCCATGCAGCAGTCCATCTCATCCATGCAGCTAGCTGTGCACTCCATCGACAGGCATGTGGAACAAAACCAGCCGGACCTTCAGGAGTGCCTAAAGTATCATCATCCTAGCAGCAGTGATGATAAGGATGTTTGATTCCCTCTTATGTTTGTAGTCTTTTTATTTTCTTTTGTTATTTTGAGACAATTTCTGCTTTGTTAAAACTTTTTGGATATACATTACTCTGTTTCCCTCGTCCTTCTGAGACCGTTAGGGGGAGTAATTTTTATGACAGTTAGTTTTTATTACTCTGTTTTACCATTTGTCCCTTTGTGACAAAAAGGGGGAGTAATTTTTATTTTTTGACCGGGAATGTATTTCCAAAACCGGTCAAGTGATTTTTGTCCCAGAATGGCCAAAGGGGGAGTTTGTTAGTATTTTGGCCTCATTCTGTGTTTGGACAAAATCACTTAAGTGTAAAGATGCTATAAACAGGGATTCAACTAGTCAGAGTCTGCAAGTCAGAAGAATTCAAGTTCCCTGTCAGCCGTCCGGACGATCGAGCCATCCCGTCCGGATGCCCATCTGTCCATTGTTCCATCCATCCGGACGATGTGTCATCCTGTCCGGACGCTAGACAAACCAGCATCATCCATCCGGATGAAGTGTTCATTCCGTCCGGACCCCATACTGTATCGAGAAGTTTCTATGCCAGCTTGCATCCGTCTGGACGTTTCAGCAGCATGTTCGGACGCCTTCCAGTACTCGATCATTTTCTGATTTCTTTCCAAGTTCCAAGAAAGGGAAGATCAATCAACCGTCCGGACGATGTGGTATCCCGTCCGGACGTGCGTCTCCCTAAGGCAAGAATCGCAATTCAAATATGACCGTACGGACGTCTGACAGTTGTGGTCTGGACGCGCGTGCAACAAAGAAGGAAATTGTTGATTCGACTTCAACCGTCCGGATGACTGCCTATCATGGTCCGGACGCGCGCATTACCGATAAGGAAATTGCGTGTTGAAAAATAGCAGTCCGGACGGTTATCCCCCATGGTCCGGACGCTCGAGAGCCTTATAAGGAAATTACTTGCAGCGGACGTGCGACCGTCCGAACGTTGTGCCATACCGTCTGGACGATGTCCTTAAACAGGAAAGATTTCTCCGTGAATTTTTCAGAAAATCTTGTCGCACAGTTGTCCGTCCGGACGGCCCATGTCCACCCTCTGGACGGTGCCGACGTATATTTTGCCTGAAGCTCATTTGAGCCTTCAGCCTATAAATAGAGGCCCTGGGCACTGAGAACTGCAAGAATTTGGTATTGAATTCCTCAACTGCTCAGAGACGTGATATTTCCTCTGAAACCCTGCTCAAGTGTGCTGTTGCTGTGCTACAACAAAAGTCTATCTTAGAGGTCGGCTCTAAGGTAAAGAGTTCCATTGAAGACCCCTTCAGGTAGGTGAACCTGGTTGGGAAGCGTTCGTGTTGGGTTACACGTCAAAGATCAAGGTACGACCACTGCATCGGTACATGTGAGTGTTACTGTCTTGTATCTAGCTATGTCTTCTGAATAGTGGAATTCCTGGGTTTGGCTGCCCCGGAGTGGTTTTTCTCTTAACTGAGTTTCCAATTCGTCAACAAAAATCTGCGTGTCATTTACTTTCCACTGTGCTTTAATTTTTGTTGACACTTATGCACACACTTGTTGTTTAAATTAGAAGTCATTTCAAATTTCAATTTTTACCTTTTACTTGTCGAACACTGAAAGGTGTCCAGACGTGTTGTTGAGACGTCCGAACGGATGCAACTTGGAACAGTTCGAAGCTTCTGGACACAGATGGGAGTCCGGATAGAAAGTTCTCGTCATTCGGATGGATGTTGCTTGACTGACGAGCATCCGAACAGAATACCTCGACTTCTGAACGGATGCAAGGGACTTGAACTTCACTGTCTTGAAATCTGCACAAAATCTTCTTGAAGAACATAACTGAAATGTAGACTCTTAATATAAATAGCATCCCTAATAAAATAAGCAACATTACATAGAAGTGATTTTGTCCAACAGAATGCAGTCAATCACAGACTAACACACTCCCCCTTTAGCCATTCTGGGACAAAAATCACTTGACAGGGTTAAAAATACAATCCCGGTCCAAGTCCAAATAAAAAAAATACTCTCCCTTTTTGTCTTGAAATGACAAAGGGTAAAATAGAGTATTAGAGAAACCACAATACAATTACTCCCCTTCAATGTCTCAGTAGGACAAGGGTAAACAGAGTAAATAACCAAGAGTTATAAAGTTTTACAAAAATCCAAAAACAGAATAAAACAAATTGTCTCAAAATAAATAACCAAAACACTAAAAAGAAATCAATCCTCCTCAGCCAAGGTAGGATGTTCCTCTTCATCACGAGCCGGATGATGGTGCTGGAGACACTTCTGAATATCCAGCTGACACTACTCCACAAGAAGGTCAATAGAATGAACTACCCACTGCATCGAGCTCATACCTCCGTGCAATGACTCTAGAGAGGCTAGAATCTGGGTCAACACTGCATCAGACTGAGGACGTGGAGGAGTAGTCTGTGAAGACGATGCTACAGTAGGCATCTCAACATGTATAGAAGGAGGCTGAGGAGCTTCATTTTGGCCTTCATGCCTTAGCTGGACATTAGACTTCATCAGTGTCTGATTGCTGAGGGGTTCCTGTATCTTCATTTTGGGCTCTTCAGAGATACTTATACTAGATTGTATAATAATATGTGTAATCAAGCAGCCGAAAGGAAGACCTGTAGTATTCTCATTTTGGGTTTCCATCAAGATATTGAGAATATGTTTGCACAAGCAGAATGGCAATCTCATAATGATGGTGTACAAGAACTAAGCTCTCTTCTGGATCAGATCACTCCTCCTAACAGTAGGCCAGAGATTGTGCTGGATAATCTTCACAAGCAGGCGGTGCGGGGGAGACAAAGCACCAATTCTGATAGTAGTAGCTTGCTCCTCGCCCTATGGAACAACATGAAAGAACACCCTAAGATCATCCAAGGAGGGAGCCACCAAGACCTCATTAAAAGGGCTAGCTAAAATCTGAAGCACTAGTACCCCTATGATCTGGTTGATGACATGAGGATTAACCATAATCACATGCCCTTCAACTATAGACTGAAGGATAATGCCATTGTTCTCATCCTACACATCCTTTAGATGAGTATAGAACTCTCTGACCAGTCAGGTGATTACGATGCAGGCGCAATTGTGGAGGTAGCCCCAGTTATATGTCTAAATAATCTCTCTGATAACGTCCAAGGGAGTTACCATAACATTAGGCTTGACTACATTCCGCTCTAGAATGACCGGTCTGTTGGCAATTTTGGCTCTAGAAGCAGCATTGCCTTCCTCTGTCCTCTGTTGGACTATGCACTGAGAGCTGCTGGCAAACATGATTCTACTAAGAATAACCAAAAAAAAAAATTGCCAAAAATAACACCAAGGATATTAGGTTCTGTTAGTCCCAAAAAAAAATCGGCATTATAACGGCAATGAGCTGGACTTTCCAAAAATTACAAACAAGTAATATATCCAACACAGTCCAGATAAATGCCATAATAGATAATCCAAACTTAGCAGCAGATATCATAAATATAAATAATCTCAAGAATATACCTAAACAGTTAAAATAACTAAAAAGCAGTTAAAAAGGATGGGGCAACATACCTGGAAATGAGATAAAGGACAGAAAAGGAAAAAATAAGCCAAGAATATACGAGAAACTACGAGAAAACCGCAACAAAATGACAAAAAACAAGAGAAAAACAAAATGGGATGCTGCGGCTAGGGCTGAAACGCGATTTTTATCCCTTTAGGGTGCCTGTCCGGACGCATCATTAACCTGTTCGAACATGGGATACCACAAAAGTATTCAACAGAGCAATGCGCGTCTAGACGTGTCATCTGACCGTCCGGCCGTCTAAGCCGCACCCATCCGAACGCAAGAGGAGACCATCCGAATGCTTCACACTGAAAAATAGAAACTGAAGGAAAATTTGCAGAAAAATTATTTTCCCTAATGTCAGCTTCATAATACACATATATAATCAACTGATATAGCAGTCAGATAGTATTTCAAAAATATGTAGAGATAATTGAGAGTTAAGAGTTCTATTTGCACAGAATACCTTGAAGATAGAAATTTTAAATAAATTACTCAACTCATGCAATGCGTGTATGTGTGAAGACTTTCTCAATAAGGTATGAAGTTCACTGATATGACTTAAAGCAACTAAATTTTCTAAACAAGAGAGAAAATTAATGAAGATCAGTCAAAAGTCAAACCTTATTTTACTAGGGCCTAGCAACCCTCATCTGATACACTCCCCCTAAGATGCAGCACTTTTCTTTTACTTAGTCCTTTAGTGACCATCTATTTCCGCAATGATTTGGTCACTGACTGTTTCTTTAGGGACAAGTTCAAGAACAAATTTATAGCACAATAAGCAGTGGATCTTTTTATTTATCAATATTTACTGATTTTTTAAATATTTTTTATCACTTGGTGCTACAACCTAGAGAGAATGCTAGAATTTTTAGCTTATAGGTTCAACTAGCGAATTAGTCAATCTGACCATCTTACAAAAAAATCTTTCTCATAAAATCTTCAAAAGCAAAACGTCAAAGAGAAAAAAAAAATGTACCTTAGGGGAGCCTTGGATAGTGCACAAAATCATCGCATAAGAAAAGTAATTATTTAACATTTAGATGCACAGGAAAACTTGGTAGATATTAGGCATAAACTCTCAAACATATATAAGCATAGTCAATTAATGCACAATGAAATAAGATATCAGGCAAAAATACATGCAATATCTGACATGCCAAGAAAAGAAAAAAATAAAATTCTTGCATCTTCTCCCCCAATTTTTTATTTTTTATTTATTTTAAAACAATGAAAACATGCTACATAGGTAAAAAGACAATCATAACCTTAGTATGTGGTAAGATCAAACATGTCTTCAAAGAGAAGGGATCAAAATTACCAATACAGAAAAACAGTCGCCCGATAAGCTTTTTCTGTCTTCCCTAAATAGTACTAGCAAAATTTTCTCAAGAGCAACAAGAGAAATAGGGGTTAAATAACAGTGGTTCCTAAATTGCAAAGCAAACAAAGATATAACAAGTAGAAAATCATGCAATGCAATCAAACCTGATACTATAGGATTAGGAACCAAATCCTAGGCATGTGTACCCTCACCAACTAGGTGAGTCCATTCCCCCTCAAAGGGTGAATGTCTGCCTCCTTCCTGACCCATGCCTGCCTTCCTTTTGGTGGTTGTTGACAAGATTTCATCTAATGATCCATCCATTGTATCGTGCTCTGCATCCAAATAGGCAGCTCCCTATAGAATTGATCATCCTCCATCTTCTGCGGCTTCTTCATGAAGTGCCTTGATTTGTTAGTCTTGGGTTTGCCATTCTGATTGGCAGGAACAAATATCTGTTGAGGCCGCTGATGTTGAGAAGCCTAGCGCAGTGGGGCCTGATGCTTTGGAACTTGATGCCATGGAGCTTGATACTGGGGAGCCTGATGTCGTGGAGCCTTACACTGGGCCAAAGGTCTTGTGCCGAAATTTGTTTGTTTAGGCACCTCTTTCTTGACCTTTGATCTCTGAGCCTTGAGGAGAGAGCATTGGGGTTGGGCATGCCTGCTTAGTCTGCAGTGATGGAATATGGGAGGTCGTCTAATGGTGGGAGGCTTCTGAGCGATTGGAATATCTCCACCAATTACGTCCTTTCCTTTGTCCACGATGGTGAGTGGAGGCTCGGGGACTATGGGCTTAGTAAAGATAGTCCTAGAAGTAGAGGGAATGTCAGAGGGAGGATCTACATACTCGAGTCTAGTCTTATCTGTTGGGCTTTTCTGGATTGACAGCATATGGGTCAACTTCTCATTGGTGACCCTCTCCAACTGAAGTTGTGTCTCCAGTAACTTCTCCTCTAGGTCTTGTATCTTGAGCAACAGTGAACTCTTCTCAGTCTGTAAGCTATTAAGCTCATGGATGTGCTGCTTACGAGTCTTCCTCAGCTTCTCGAACTCTACATAGAGGATTTTGTATGCCTCCTTGAGTTCTTCCCCGTCTTCATCACTATGCTCAAAGTAGTAAGAATCCTCCTCTTCATATGGAGCCACAAAGGCTAGAAACTTATCTTGATCAGGAGATTCTCCTTCTTCAGACTCATCACTGAGAGTCGCATTATAAGCCTTCCCTTTTCCCTGCTTGAGATTCCCACAATCAGCCTGTATATGCCCGAAGCCTTAGCATTCAAAACATTTAAGTCCTTTGGGTCTTTCTTCTCAGCTTCTTCAGGTTCAGACTCTCTAGGGGCCTTCTTCAGTTTTTCAGAAAATCTCTTCCTGAATCAATCATTCCTCATTAATCTTCTGAAATTCTTGGCCAGCAGTGCCACAACATCTTCTTCTTTCTCAGAGTCTTCTTCAGATGAGACTTTGGCTTTCTTTTTAGATGCCTTGAGGGCAATTGTCTTCACCTTCTTGACTGTGGGCAGGGATAGCTCATAGGTTCGAAAAGATCCCACCAACTCTTCAATCTTCATCTCTTCTAAGTCTTTGCTTTCTTCAATGGTAGTCACCTTGATTCTAAAACGCTCAGGCAAAGATTTTAGAATTTTACAGATGAGTTTTACATCCGAGACGGTCTTCCCAAGACTCACCATCAAGTTTCTTAAGTCACTCATCTTGGAGTCAAACTCTTCGAATGTCTCATCATCCAACATCTTAATCTCTTCAAATCTAGAAATCAACATTTGAAGTTTGGCAGATTTAACAAATTTTTGTGCCTTCACATGTTGTTTCTAAGATTTGCCAAGCTTCTTGAGCAGTTCCACAGTTTGAAATTTTAGTAAATTCAGACGGTGAAAGCGCTTGACATAGAGCATAGAGCAATTACATTCATTTGCAAGCTCAATATTTGTATCCACTAGCTCAGTCCAACTAGTTTCAATAGTTTTCCAACAATCAATGGAATTTAAAAAGAAATACATACGAGCTTTCTAATAGCTATAATTCGTGCCATCAAAGGCTGGCATAGTTGTAAGATTTTGAGACATATAAAAATAAAATAGAAGTCAACAAGAAAGATAACACTTAAGAATTAAATCTAAACAGAGTGTACCTATCTCTGATACCAATTGAAAAATAAAATGACTTCTAATTTAACGTGCGTGTGTGTAACGTGTAACAAAATATTGTAAAAGCGGAATTTAAAAGACACAAATATTTTGTTAACGAAGTGGAAACCCAATTAAAAGAAAAATCACTCCAGGACAGCCAAACCCAGGATATCCACTATTCAGAAGACAAAGCTAGTTACAAAGTAGTAGCACTCACATACCCTTAAGCAGTGGTTGTACCTTGAACTCTGACGTGTAACCCAACACGAACGACTCTCAACCAAGTCACCTACTTGAAGGGGTCTTCAATGGAATCCTTTAGCTTAGGGCTCCTCCCTAAGATAGACTTCACATGAACACAGTAACAGCACTTTGGCAACGGCTTGAGAGCAAACTGATTAGCATAATAACTCCTAAATTATACTCTCTAAGCACTATGGAATTCAATACAAAATTCTTACAAATTACATGCCTAGAGGCCTCTATTTATAGGCTATAGAAGACCTAAATGGAGTCTGAATCGATTTTCTTTAGGAAGCATCCGGACGGTAGCTTAAGGCGTCCAGACGGATAATTGTGCAACCAGCTTTCCAAATTCGCTGAAATTCTTTCCTGAACAAAGCCGTGTTCGGACGGTGTTGCCCTAGCGTCGGGATGGTTGCACTTCTACTGCACTCAATTTCCATAATAAGGACTGAGTGTTCGGACAATGTAGACTGACGTCTGGACAGTTGTAAATCTTCTGAACGTCTTGCCTTATCAAGGATAGCGTCCGGACGGTTGCAGCTCTCTTCCCATATTTGTGTTTGGAAATGAAATCATTTTACTTGTCGAACACTGAAGGGCATCAAGATGTGTTGCTGAGATATCTGAATGGATGCAACCTGGAACAGTTCGAAGCTTTGGGACATAAATGGGAGTCCAGACAGAAAGTTTTCGTCATCCGGGCAGATGTTGCTTGATTGACAAACGTCCGGATAGAATACCATGTCATCCGAATGGATGCAAGGGACTTGAACTTCACTGCCTTGAATTCTACACAGAGTCTTCTTAAAGCACATAAATGAAGTGTAGACTCTGAATATAACAATATCCCTTAATAAAAAGCAACATTACATAGAAGTGATTTTGTCCAACAGAATGCAGCTAATCACAAACTAACATATACCTTAGATAACATATTTCATAATCAAATAAAATTATTTCCTTGATTATAAATCAAAAAGAAATCTTACAAGTTCAAACATGTACCTGGAATTTAAAATTCCAGACTTAGTATGCATTAGAAAACAGAATGAAACATGCGTTTTGACTTTTCCAATGAGTTAATAAACATTTTTACATGCAAAATCAATTGTCACATTAATTTTTAAACACTCACAAGTCATGCTCAAAAATTCGAAATAAAATAGTTGTTGCTGGAATTCAGAAAATTTCAGATCTGTTGATGAACGAAGAACAGACCATAACTCTTTCTATTTTTATCAAAACTTGAATCTAATTAAACCACTGCATCAAAAACAATTTTTACATGCAGGATAAATCACCCCAAAAAAAATTAGGACTTATCTAAAGCATCATCAAAAATCAAAATAAAACAAATGCCTCTCAAACTCAGAAAATTCCAAATCCATCGACAAATGAAGAGCATATCATAAATATTTCTATTTTCATTAAAACTTGAATCTGTTAAAACCATTGCGTCAAACATTATTTTTTTCATGTAGAAAAAAATCCCAAAACAATTTTCAGATTTTATAAAGTATCCTAAAAAAAATACATAATTATAGCAGCATTGTTTGGTAGAGTAAAAAGTACTTAAAATACCAAACTTACTCCTATTGACTTCAAACACATTCTAGATCCGATCCTTACATGTTAATAAACATGTTTTAGGACCGAAAACGTTCATGTTAGTTTTTGATTGGCTACATTCTGTTGATAAAATCACTATCATGTAATGTTGCTGCTTTCACAGGGATGTCATATATTTCAGAGTCTTCAGATATTCAAAGTTTATTTCTCTGATCTGGAAAGAGCCTTATTATGATAAGCTCTAGTGTCACAAGCTGCAAAAAGGCTATTTCAATATTCCAGGAAGATTTTGTGCAGATTCCAACACAGAAAAGTCGGATCCCTTGTTTTCGTTCGGACGTCCCAGTAAAGCATTCGGACGCTCATAAGTTAGAACCATCCGTCTGGACGATGTGGTAATACCCTCCGGACACCCATCAGTGTCTAGAAGCTTTGAATAGTTCAAGGTTGCATCCGTCTACGTCATGGCAACACGTCCAGACGATCTTCAGAGTTCAAGAGGATTCTAAAGTTCCAGTCCATCCGTCTGGACAACATGGAAATACCGTTCGGATGCCAGTCAGAGTTCAAGGATAATTAGGCTTTCCTTTGCAGACACGGATATGGGAAGATAGCTGCATTCGTCCGAACTACAAGTCTACACCATCTGGACACCATCCTTGATAAGGCAAGACGTGGAGAAGAATTGCAACCATCCGGACGTTAGGGCAACACCATCCGGACCCGAGTCCTTATTATGGTAATTATGTGCAGCAGAGGTGTAACCATCCAGACGCTAGGGCAACAGCGTCCAGACGCGGCCTTATTCAGGAAAGATTTTTCAGTATTTTGTGGAAAGTCGATTGCATAGTTCGCCGTCCAAACAACCTCAGCTTGCGTCCGGACGTCGCCTAGAGAAAATCAAATCAGAGTCGATTTAGGTCTTCTGTAGCCTATAAATAGAGGTATCTTGGCATGTAATAATTATGAATTCAATGTTGAATTCTTTTGTACTTAGAGAGGGTGTTTAGGTAGAAATTGTGAAGATCTGCCCGCCCTCTAAGGGTTGCCGTAGTGCTGTTGCTATGCTCATCATTGAAGTATATCTTAGGGAGGAGCCCTAAGGTAAAGGAATCCATAGAAGACCCCTTCAACTAGGAGATTCGGTTGGGAGGCGATCACGTTGGGTTACATGTCAGAGTGCTAGATATGATCGCTGCATCGGGTATGTGAGTGTTACTATCTATGTATTATCTTTGTCTTCTGATAGTAGATTTCCTGAGTTTGGCTGCCTCGAAATGATTTTTCTCTTAATTGAGTTTCCACTTCATTAACAAAATATTTGTGTTTGACTTCTAAAAATAAAGTGTGTTAATATTTTGGCCTTATTCTATATTTGGACAAAATCACTTATGTGTAATGATGCGGTTAATAGGGATTCCACTTTCAGAGTGATGTCAGAAGATTCTGCCTGCAAGTCAGAAGAATTTCAAGTTCCCTGTCAGCCGTCCAGACGATGTGTCATCCCGTCTGGACGCCCTTCTGTCTACTGTTTCATCCGTCTGGACGACGTGTCATTCTATCCAGACATCAGACAGACAAGTATCATTTGTCCGAACGACGTGTTCCTTCCGTCCGGACACCTATATCGTATCAAGAAGCTTCTGTGCCAGCTTGCTCCGTCCGGACGTTTTAGCAGCACGTCCGGACGCCTATCAGTTCTTGAACGGTTCATTGATTCTTTCCAAGTTCAAGAAAGGGAAGATTTATCAACCGTCCAGACGATGTGGTATCCCGTCCGGACGCGTATCTCCGTAAGGCAAGAATCGCAGTTCAAAATGAACCGTCCGGACATTTGACAGCTATGGTCCGGACGCTGGTGCATCGTATATGGTAACTGCCGATTCGACTTCAACTGTCTGGACGTCTCCCACTCATGGTCCGGACGCACGCGAATCAGATATGGAAATTGCGTGTTGAAGTTTAGCCGTCCGGACGCTCCTACCCCATGGTCCAGACGCGCGAAGCCTGTTATGGAAATTACTTTCAGCGGACGTACGTCCATCCGGACGATCGAGCCATCCCGTTCGGACGATGTTCTTATACAGGAAAGATTTCTCCTCGAAAATTTCAGAAAATCCTGTCGCACAGTTGTCCGTCCGGACGGCCATGGTCCACCGTCCGGACGGCTCCCAGGCATATTTTGCCTGACGCCCATTCTGTCCCCCAGCCTATAAATCGGGGCCATTGGGCACTTAGAGCTACAAGAATTCGGTGTGAATTCCATTAGAGCTCAGAGACGTGATATTTCCTCTGAAGCCGTTTTTCAAGTGTGCTGTGCTGTAAACCGAAGTCTATCTTAGAGGTCGGCTCTAAGGTAAGGAGTTCCATTGAAGACCCCTTCAGGTAGGTGAACCTGGTTGGGAAGCGTTCATGTTGGGTTACACGTCAGAGATCAAGGTACGACCACTGCATCGGTACATGTGAGTGTTACTGTCTTGTATCTATCTTTGTCTTCTGAATAGTGGAATTCCTTGGTTTGGCTGCCCCGGAGTGGTTTTTCTCGTAACTGAGTTTCCACTTCGTCAACAAAAATCTCTGTGTCATTTACTTTCCACTGTGCTTTAATTTTTGTTGACACTTGCTGCACACACTTTACTTTTAGAAGTCATTTCAATTTTTCAATTGGTATCAGAGCAGGTGCACTCTGTTTAGGATTTATTTCTTGAGTGTGATCCTCATCTCTTGTGACTTCTATTTTTTTATTACACCTTTTATCATGAATTCTTCTCAGTTTTCTAATGAAGATTCTGATATTAAGCTCTTTAAGGTTTTTAATAAATTGAAGAATGCTCAACATTCTAAAGAGCTTAAAAAGGTGAAGCAAGAAAAAGAGTCTTTGATTGTTCAGTTATCTGAATCTCATGCTTTGATTGACTCTTTGAGATTTGAGAATACCATGTTGTTTGACATTATTGATACACTTGAGAATAAATTAAAAGAATCTGAAGATCTCCTGAAAAAAATTCTCAAGTGATAATTTGAAAAGCATGCTGTGTATTCATTCAGATATTTCGAACAAGCCTGATTTGACTGCTGATTTAAATACTTCTACTTCACATGCTTCTGATTCTGAATTAAACTCTGTTGGTATTAAGCATGTGATAGTAGATGCAGCTTGTTTTAAAAATTCTTGCTTAGATAAATGTACGATGCCTAACTCCAAGGATTCAGGAACACAAGGTAAGTTTGTTCCTATTTATCATAATTGTGGGAAAATTGGTCATATTAGACCAAATTGTGTTGTGTTTAAATCTCACAGACCTTGGAAGAAGCAGGAGGACTCCAAAAAGGGCGTTATTGAGAAAACCTCTTCAGATAAATATGTCCCGCCCTATAGGAGGCATATATCTCAAAGAGGTAAGGATTTTTTTGTTTGTGAAAATGCTAATCTTAAATTTGCAGAGCCCTTCAAGAAGCATTTCAGCAAACGAAATCAGCCTACCTGCTATCATTGTGCTGGCTCTGGACACATCAGGCCACACTGTCCTCAAATCTGACATCAGCAGCCTCGGATCAGGAAAACAAAGCAAAAGACAGTTAAGTCTAGCTCTAAACCTTCTAAGCCTCATCATGTTTTTCGGCAACAACGACATTATCCTCAAAGGGATTCTCCCTCATGCTATCACTGTGGTAAGTATGGCCACATAAAGCCGAATGCTTCAAAGTGAAGCCTCACAAGCCCAAGAAGAATCAGACCAATGAAGGGCTTGTCAACATGATGAAGAATGTCCTAGTCAGACTGATCAATTGGGACATGGCTCACACCCCTGCCTCATAGGTAAAGAAGGTATGGGTAAGGAAGGATGAGACAATTCACCCCTTAAGGGGGAGTGGACTCACCTAGTAGGTAAGGTCTCCCATGCCTATGATTTTGGTTCCTAAATCCTAGTGCATGTCAGGTATGTTTGCATTGCATTGTTTATCTTATCATATCGTACTCATGCCTTGCATTCTGTTTGAGGAACCGTTTATTTTATCCCCATATTTTCTCTTGTTGTCTTGAGAAACATCTGCAGATATTTTCTTTTGGGGATGACAGTTGAAGCACGTAGGGCAGCTGCTTTTCTGTCTTGGTATTTCTTAAACCTCTCTCCATGAGGACAGGTTTGGTTTACCTTATATGCTGGGATTAGATGTTATTTCCTTTTCTGAGAATGTGTTTGTTGTTTTTCTGTTTATCAGTTTTGAACAAAAAAAAAATATTGGGGAGAAGATGCGGAACTTTATTTCTTTCTTTTGATAGCTTTTCAGATATTGCATGTGTTTTTGCCTGATATCTCAATTCATTGTGCATTGATTAAATATGCTTATATATGATTGAGAGTTTATGCATGATATCTACTAAGTTTTCATGTTGCATCTTAATGATAGATAGTTACTTTCCTCATGCAATGAAAATGTGCACTATCTAAGACTCCCCTAAGGTACATCTTTTCCTTCTCTAACTTTTTGCTTCTAGAAATTCTAGATAAGAGAAAAGGTCTTTGATTAAGATGGTCAAATTGAGCACATGCTAGTTGAACCTAGAGCCTAAAAATTCTGGCACTCTCTAGGTTGTAGCACCATAAGAATCAAGCAGTAAATCATATGCATTATGCGCTTTTAAATTGTATATTCACTGCTTATGTGCTGAATTTACTATATGCCTTGCCCTCTACGTGCAAGTAAAAATTTTACTTTGTCCTTCATGGTACAAGTAAAACAATTAGGTGCTGCATCTTAAGGGGAGTGTATCAGATGAGGGTGGCTAGGCCCTAGTAAGATAAGGTTTGACTTTTGGCTGATCTTTCATTGATTTTCTCTCTTGTTTAGAAAATCTGGTTGCTTTTTGTCATATCAGTTGAATTCATACCTTTTGGGAAAAGTCTTCACACACACACACACACTCATTGCATGAGTTGAGTAATCTATTTAAAATTTCTATCTGCAAGGAAATTTGTGCTTATTGAATACTTAACTCTCATTTATATCTTTGCATATTTTTGCAATGCTATTTGACTGTTTTATTAGTTGATTATACATGCGTGTTCGGAAGCTAACTTTTGAGAAAAATATTTTTCTGCAAATTTTTCTCCAGTTTCAGATTTTCAGTGTGAAGCGTCCGGATTGACCTACTCTTACATCCGGACGAGCGCAGTCTTGCCATTTGCTGATCTAGCAGTTGTCATCCGGATGGTTAAGTGACACATCCGAATAGGATCTCTACAGGTTTAAGACTTGCGTCTCTTTTTCTGCCATACACACATCTTTTCATTTTTATTGATTTATCATGGCATGTTGTGTGGATTTCTCCCGAGATTTTGGCATTCTTTGTACATCTCTTCTCATGCCATGATCTTCATTGTGTTTTCCATTATTCATTTAAGTTTTTGTGCTTTTAGAATATTGAAATATTTGTTGGGATCTTTTCTTGAGATAGTGTGCATGAAAATCCTTCTATGTCGTTGGGCTGATCATGATATATTTATGCCTTATGAGTAGCTGTATTGCTTATATTTCTCTTTGGCATCCATTTGACAGCCGTGTTAAATACCACATTATGTTTGGAACTAACAGGATCTAATGGTATTTTTGGAGATATTTCTGATTGGTTTTTTTGGAATACGACATCCAGCGGCTCCTAGGACAGTGGTTGACAGATGCATCCTTTGTAAAAGTGACTATTGTTGAAATCGGATGTTCAATTTCCAAAGGTCTTGGGATTTGATACTTGGAGGATTTTTGTTCCTCTCTTTTGGGCCACTTGCAGACTTTTCTCTATTCTCCTATTGTTTTGGATTTTAGAAAGTTTTTGTCTGTGAATATTATTACTATATTTACCCTTGTACTTCTGAGACATTGAGGGGGAGTAATTGTTGTGTGGTTTTTCTCATTACTCTGTTTTACCCTTTGTCCCTTTGTGACAAAAAGGGGGAGTAATTTTTGATTTAGACCGGGATTGTATTTCCAAACCGGTTAAGTGATTTTTGTCCCAGAATGGCCAAAGGGGGAGTTTTTTAATATTTTGGCCTTATTCTATGTTTGGACAAAATCACTTATGTGTAATGATGCGGTTAATAGGGATTCCACTTTCAGAGTGATGTCAGAAGATTATGCCTGCAAGTCAAAATAATTTCAAGTTCCCTGTCAGCAGTCCGGACGATGTGTAATCTCGTCCGGACGCCCTTCTGTCTACTGTTCCATCCGTCCGGACGACGTGCCATTCCGTCCGAACATCAGATAGACAAGCATCATCTGTCAGGACGACGTGTTTCTTCCGTCCAGACACCTACATCGTATCAAGAAGCTTATGTGCCAGCTTGCTCCGTCCAGACGTTTCAGCAGCACGTCCGGACGCCTATCAATTCTCGAACAGTTCACTAATTCTTTCCAAGTTCAAGAAAGGGAAGATCAATCAACCGTCCGGACGGCTCCCAGGCATATTTTGCCTTACGCCCATTCTGACCCCCAGCCTATAAATAGGGGCCCTTGGGCACTTAGAGCTGCAAGAATTCAGTGTGAATTCCATTAGAGCTCAGAGACGTGATATTTCCTCTGAAGCCGTTTTTCAAGTGTGTTGTGCTGTAAACTGAAGTCTATCTTAGAGGTCGGCTCTAAGGTAAGGAGTTCCATTGCAGACCCCTTTCAGGTAGGTGAACCTGGTTGGGAAGCGTTCGTGTTGGGTTACACGTCAGAGATCAAGGTACGACCACTGCATCGGTACATGTGAGTGTTACTGTCTTGTATCTAGCTTTGTCTTCGGAATAGTGGAATTCCTGGGTTTGGCTGCCCCGGAGTGGTTTTTCTCTTAACCTAGTTTCCACTTCGTTAACAAAAATCTCTGTGTCATTTACTTTCCGCTGTGCTTTAATTTTTGTTGACACTTGTTGCACACACTTTACTTTTAGAAGTCATTTCAATTTTTCAAAGTGTGTGCACAAGTGTCAACAAAAATTAAGCGCAGCGGAAAATAAAAGGCACACAGATTTTTGTTGACGAAGTGGAAACTCAATCAAGAGAAAAACCACTCCGGGGCAGCCGAACCCAGGAATTCCACTATTCAGAAGACAAAGCTAGATACAAGATAGTAACACTCACATTTATCCGATGCAGTGGTCGTACCTTGCTCTCTGACGGGTAACCCAACACGAACACTTCCCAACCAGGTCTCCTACCTGAAGGGGTCTTCAATGGAATCCTTTACCTTAAAGCCGACCTCTAAGATAGACTTCAGATGTAGCGCAGCACAGTTGTAACAGCTTCAAAGGGATCTTGAACTTATCTAAGCTCTTGTGGAATTCAATACCGAATTCTTGCAGTTCTCAATGCCCAGGTTCCTCTATTTATAGGCTGAGGTGCAGAATGGGCGACTGCTGTAATATGTACGGACGCTGTCCGGACGGTGAACCTGGGCCGTCCGGATGGACAACAGTGCGACACAATTTTCTAAGATTTTCGCTGAAAATCTTTCCTGTTTAAGAGTCGCATCCGGACGGTGAGACACTGACGTCCGAACGGTCGTACATCCGCTGCAAGTAATTTCCATATAAGGCTTTGCGTGCCCGAGCGACAATTCTTCGACACACAATTTCCATATCTGTTATGCGTGCGTCCGGACCATGAGAGACAGACGTCTAGACGGTTGAAGTCGAATTGGCAATTTCCTTAACTGATGAGCGCGCGTCCGGATCAATGCTGACTGACGTCCGAACGGTGATATTTCAATTGCGATTCTTGCTTTATTTATGAGCGCGTCCAGACAGGAAACCACGTCGTCCGGATGGTGTATCAATCTTCCCATATTCTGAAATTGGAAAGAATCTGAAGTTGATCGATCACTGATGGACGTCTGGACGGTCTGCTGAGATGTCCGGACGGTCTGATAGGATGTTCGGATGGATGCAAGCTGAAACAGAAGCTTCTTGATACAGTGGAGGGTCCGAACAGAAAGATACGTCGTCCAGACGGGTGATGCTAGTCTGTCTGGCGTCCGATCGAGAAAGACACGTCGTCCGGATGGATGGAACAGTTGACAGATGGGTGTCTGGACGAGTGACACGTCGACCGGATGGCTGACAGGGAATCTAAAATCTTCTATCTTTTTCGTTATGTAGTCTTCTGAAAATGCTCTAACAAGTGGAATCCCTGTTTACAGCATCTTTACACATAAGTGATTTTGTCCAAACACCGAATGAGGCCAAAATACTAACAAACTCCCCATTTGGCCATTCTGGGACAAAAATCACTTGACCGGTTTGGAAATACATTCCCGGTCCAATAATAAAAATTAATCAAAAATTACTCCCCCTTTTTGTCACAAAGGGACAAAGGGTAAAACAGAGTAATAAATCAGTGACAGATTAGCCAAAAGTCAAACCTTATAACTTGCTAAGGCCTAGCCACCCTCATCTGATACACTCCCCCTGAGATGCAAGGCCTAAGTGATTTACTTGTACCATGAAGGACAACGTAAATGTTTTACTTTCACGTAGAGGGCAAGGCATAAAGCAAATGTAGCACATAAGCAGTGAATATATACTTTAAAGCATAGATTTCATACGATTAACTGCTTGTTTCTTATGGTGCTGCAAACTATAGGGAGTGCCAGAGTTTTTAGGCTCTAGGTTCAACTAGCATGAGGTCAATTTGGTCATCTTATCAAGGACTTCTTCTCTTATCCAAAATTTCTAAAAGCAAAAGGTCAGAGAAGGAAAGATGTACCTTTAGGGGAGCCTGGGATAGTGCACTTTTTCATCGCGTGAGGAAAGAAGCTATCCTACTTTTGCATAAATAGGAAAAACACTAGGCCAATATAGTCATAAACTCTTAATTATATCTAAGCAGAGTATATTAATGCTTACAGAATTGAGATATCAGGCAAAAATACATGCAATATCTAATAAGCCAAGAGAAAAAAATATCCTGCAAATTCTCCCCATTTTTTTTTTATTATTATTAAACAAAAACAACAAGCAATATGGAAATGACATCATATGCAAAGGCAAGATCAAACCTGTGGATGCTCAATGATGCCAATACAGAAAAACAGTCTCTCGACCTGCTTTTTCTGTCTTTCCCAAAAAAAAATACCTGCAAAGTTCTCTCAAGAGACATAGGGGGCAAACACAACTTGTTCCCAGATTGCTTATAAAGATGTATCAAGTTAAGATAAGCAATTAAACCTGATGCCATAGGATTAGGAACCAAATCCTAGGCATAAACACCTGAATCTGCTAGGTGCGTCGGTTCCCCCTCATGGGGTGACTGTCCTTCTCGACCCAAGCCTGCCTTTCAGTGGGTGGTTGCTGGCAGGACTGCATCATCCACTCCATCATGTTCTGCATCCAGATAGGAGGCTCACTAGAGTACTGCTCTTCTTTCATCTTCTGAGGCCTTCTAAACTGCTTGGGTTTGCTCTTGTAGGTGCCACTATGATTGGCTGGTACAAACCGTTGCTAAGGCCGCTGATGCTGAGGAGCATGAGACAAAGGAGCTTGATACTGATGCCATGGTGCTTGTCCCCATGGTACTTGGTAAGACGCCTGATGCCATGGAGTCTAATGCTGGACTACAGGTCTAGTGCCATAATGAGCTTGTCTGGGCACTTCTTTCTTGGCTTTGGCCTTTTATGCTTTCAGGAGGGAGCACTGAGGGCGAACATGCCCACTGAGACCGCAGTGATGGCAAATGGGAGGTCTTCTGATGGAATGAGGCTCCTAAGTGCCTGGAACATCATTGTTGACCTTTCCCTTCTTTTTATCTTCAACAGTGGGAGGAGGCTCTGGGAATGTAGGTTTCACAAACACAGTCTTTGAGGAAAAAGAAACATCAGAAGAGGGAGCTACATACCCGAGACCAGTCTTGTCATTTGGGCTCTTCTAGATAGACAACATATGAGTCAGCTTCTCATCAGTGACTCTCTCTAGCTGGAGTTGCATCTTAAGTAGCTTTTCCTCGAGCTCTTGTACTTTGAGCAGCAATGAACTCTTCTCGGTCTGCAAACTAATCAGATCATTAAGGTGCTGCTTTCGGCTTTCCTTTAGCTTCTCATACTTTATGTAGAGTGTCTTGTAGGCCTTCTTGAGCTCTTCCTCATTATCGCTATGCTCCGAGTAATACGAGTCTTCTTCTTCAACATGTGGGGCTACAAAGGCCAGAAATTTTTCAGACTCTGGAGCTTCTTCTTCTGACTTATCACTAAGAGTCACATTGTATGCTTTCCCCTTGCACTTTTTAAGATTCCCGCAATCGGCCCGGATATGCCCAAAGCCTGAGCATTCAAAACATCGGGGTCCTCTGGGATCTTTCTTATCTTCTTCCTCCGGTTTAGCTTCTCTAGGAGATTTCTGTACTCTTTCAGAAAACTTCTTCTTGAACCGATCATCTTTCATCAGTCTTTTGAAATTTTTGGCTAACATAGCCACAGCCTTTTCTTCATCCTCAGAGTCATCTTCAGATGATGCTTTTACCTTCTTTGTGGAAGCCTTTAGAGCAATGGTCTTCAATTTCTTGACCGGGGGCAGAGACAGCTCATATGTTTGAAGAGATCCCACCAGCTCTTCAATCTTCATCTCCTCAAGATCCTTGCTTTCTTCAATGGTGGTCACCTTGATTCTAAAATGCTCAAGCAAAGATCTTAGAATCTTTCAGATGAGTTTTACATCCGAGATAGGTTTCCCCAGACTCACCATGGAGTTCCTCAGGTAACTCATCTTGGAGTAAAACTCTCCAAAGATCTCTTCTTCAAACATCTTAATTTCTTCAAATCTTGAAATCAACATTTGAAGTTTGGCAAATTTAACAAGTTTCGTGGAATTCAATACCGAATTTCTTCAAATCGTGGAATTCGTGGAATTCAATACCGAATTCTTGCAGTTCTCAATGCCCAGGGGCCTCTATTTATAGGCTGAGGTGCAGAATGGGCGACTGCTGTAATATGTACGGACGCCGTCCGGACGGTGAACCTGGGCCGTCCGGAAGAACAACTGTGCGACAGAATTTTTCGAGATTTTCGCTGAAAATCTTTCTTGTTTAAGAGCCGCGTCTGGACGGTGAGACACTGACATCCGGACAGTCGCACGTCCGCAACAAGTAATTTCCATATAAGGCTTCGCGCATCCAGACCACAGGGGATGAACGTCCGGACGACAATTCTTCAACACGCAATTTCCATATCTGTTATGCGTGCGTCCGGACCATGAGAAACAGACGTCCGGACGGTTGAAGTCGAGTTGGCAATTTCCTTAACTGATGAGCGCGCGTTTGGACCAATGCTGACTGACGTCCGGACGGTGATATTTCAATTGCGATTCTTACCTTATTTATGAGCGCGTCCAGACGGTGTATCAATCTTCCCATATTCTGAATTTGGAAAGAATCTGAAGCTGATCGATCACTGATGGACGTCCAGACGGGCTGCTGAGATGTCCGGACGGATGCAAGCTGGAACAGAAGCTTCTCGATACAGTGGAGGGTCCGGACAGATGATGCTGGTTTGTCTGGCGTCCGGTCGGGAAAGACACGTCGTGCGGACGGATGGAACAGTTGACAGATGGGCGTCCGGACGGGATGACACGTCGTCCAGACGGCTAACAGGGAATCCAAAATCTTCTACCTTTTTCGCAGTGCAGAGTCTTCTGAAAATGCTCTGACAAGTGGAATCCCTGTTTACAGTATCTTTACACATAAGTGATTTTGTCCAAACACAAAATGAGGCCAAAATACTAACAGTGTTCTTTAAATTCTGCTTTTACAATATTTTGTTACACATTGTGCACACACACACGGTTAAATTAGAAGTCTCTTTATTTTTCAGGTTTATGAAAATCCTTGGAGATGTTGGATTAAAAATCCAACACAAACAATATAGCATAAAGCTGAAAAACATGAAGAACATGTATAAAATCTAAACCAAGTTTTCTTGAAATTTGCTCTGATAACACTTGTTTGGGATCATACATGTACAGAGTAGGCGCAGCGAAAACCGATCATAGGAAAAGTTTTTCTTCAAGATAAAGAAGGCTAGGTAAATCAAATACACAAGTTCATGGTACTTACAATCGAATTCAGACTCCTCGACATATAGGACAATTTAACTTTGGTTATGATTCACTTGCATGTTGAATGATCAAGAACACGGTTTTGATGTTCTTCGTGTTCTTGATTAAACCTCCAGATATTCTCTTTGACGACTGAATATGACCATGAATATGGATTCACAAACTATTGATACAGTGAATTGGTAAATTATGCTTCACTATGGTCCTCTATTTATATACTTGGGTTTACAATCATAATATGGTTAAGAGATAAACTTGAGCTATAGCGGAGATAGGACTGGAGTCATAGTAGAACTAGAACTCCAAGTCCTACTTTAAAGGGTGCACAACCAAGGGGAGTGAAACACTCCCATTGGCCCTGCACCACATGGCCATGGGGAGAATATTTTCTCCCCGTGCGTCTAGGGCTATGGTTTTAACTCTAGCTCACTATTACTAACTATTAAGCATGGGCTTAGGTTTTAACACTAATAGTCATCCTTAGAGAAAATAAGACTGAGACGAATGGGCTCAGTGCTTTTTTAACTCCATTTAAGTCTTGGAATTAATTCCAAGAGCCTAAAGCTCTTTAATTGCTTAAACCCTTAAGAAATATATTCATAAGCCCAATCTTCTCTAAGTAGTACGCCACTTAGGACTCATATTCCTTTGGCCCATGTATTATCAAATAAAACACTCCAAATAAATAAATGCATAACCGAGGCCAAAATCAAATGGTCAATTTACATCAGCTCAAATAGGGACCTAAAGGGAAAAATACAATTAGCTCCAATAAGTCTGTGGAAATACCACACGACACTATTAATCACAATTAATTCTACTAAATAAATGTGACTGCACTCTAATATATATTTTCAAATTAATGAATTAGTCCCAATGACATACATATTTATTACATATTACTCCTCCATGGAATCATTTCGTAGTTGAACCAAAGTCAAAACACTGCAACTTTGTTCACTACTTCTTTTCCTTGATAACCTGATTTAATTACATGATATATCCTTTTTGTACCTTTTGAGATTTCATCTCACTTTGAACAAAACAAAGTTTTAGTAAATACCACTGAAACACTCAGTCTAGAGCTTTACAATAATCATTCCCATTAAATCTAAATCAAGGGGAATATTCCTTATCGCTTTGTTCCATGACAAATGATTGGATTCCTTCTTGAAGAAAGTGTTCCCACAATGCTACATGCGATCACTGAACTCACAGAAGTGTTGACCAGTGATTTGATCTCATTCTTATGCATCAAAGTGACCTACACTTTACATCTGAGTTCACAATTTTCTCAGGATTGAGAGTAACTATTATAAGTCGTCGTGTACGTACATTATTCTTAATCACAGTGTTGAAAGAATGATGACGTGCATAATCAGTTCAGTGCATAACACTACCTTACTCTTACACCAACATATCAATCTGAATCCCTTCCTGTTTCTCCTAATCAAGATAGATAGTTAATGTTGATATGTTATAGTCTAAATAGATTTTACAGTTCCATTTACGACAATGAACAATCTTTTATAAGTTACAAGGACCTATGGTTATGATCTTCTGCGTGATAATCTCATTACTCACACCATAATGAAATACAATGTAACTTAGGGACCTTAAACATATATAATATGAAAATATTCAAACATATTTGTACATATAAAAAAATAATGTAGCGCCCCAAATTTTAAGTAATAAAATAAAATGTCTAAAATTAGGATTTAAGACTAAATAAAATAGACAAGTCTAGAATTGACGTTCGATTCCCAAGACTCGGCATTCGAACGGCTTAATACTGTAGGAAATAGTATTCACATCCAGTTGTTGATAAAAATATGTGGCTTCTGGCACATTAATAAATTCCTAATAAATAATAAGCAATATATGAATATTTATGAAAATAAATATTCCCTTGTCCTATTATTTATAAACCATGATTTTATAAATAAAGAATAATATTATTAGACTCTAATAATATTACAAGATTAATAAATAGACAAACTGAATTATTCAGTGGACTAATTAATATAATAATATTGAGGAATAATATTATTGTATAATATTTACTGTGTGTAATATTATTGTGTAAATTATATATATATATATATATGATAAATTAAAATGACTTCTAATATAAATAAGTATGTGTGTGCACAAAGTGTCAACAAAATAGTATCAATGCGAAATTTAGAAGACACAAGAATTTTGTTAATGAAGTAGAAACTCAATATGAGAAAAACCACTCCGGGGTGGCCAAACCCAGGATATCCACTATTCAGAAGACAAGACTAGTTACAAAGTAGTAACACTCACATACCCCTGATGCAGTGGTCGTACCTTGCACTATAACGTGTAGCCTAACACGAACGCCTCCCAACCAGGTCTCCTACCTGAAGGGGTCTTCAATGGAATCCTTTACCTTAGGGCCAACCCCTAAGATAGACTTCGGATCAGTGCAACAACAGCACACACAACAATGGCTTCAGAGAGACTAACTTAGCACAATAAATTTACAATATAACTCTCTAAGCACTAAGAAATTCAATACCGAATTCTTGTTGTTCTCTAGCCTAGGGACCTCTATTTATGGGCTGTAGGTTCAAATGAGCATCTGGCTTGATAAAACCTAGGCGTCGTCTGGACGATAGTCATAGGGCGTCCGAATGGACAACTGTATGATTGGCTTTCCAAAATTTCGCTCAAATTCTTTCATGATTTGAGCCGCCTCTAGACGGTGGTGCCTTGTCGTCCGGACAGTCGCACTTCCGCTGCACGCAATTTCCATATCAAGGCTTCCCGTGTCCGGACCAATGGAATGGTCCTCCGGACGGTTGATCTGATGCACACAATTTCCATATTTGATGCTCGCGCGTCCGGACCATGAGGACTGGCGTCTTGACTTCTGGATTTTGAATGCGATACTTGCCTTATGGATGAGCGCGTCCGGACGGTTTCAGCGATCTTCCCATATCTGTGTTTTGGAAGGAAATCTCATAGCTAGTATAACACTGAGTGGCGTCCAGACAAGTGCAAGCTGGAGCAGTTCGAAGCTTCTCGACATAGAGGAAGGTCTGGTCGGAAAGATCTCGCCGTCTAGACGAATGATGCTTTGGACAGTTGGGCGTCCAGATGGTATATCATGTCATCCGGACGGCTGCAAGGGATCCGATTTTTCTGACTTGTAGACTGTGTAGAATCTTCTGGAAGCACTCTGAATAGCGGAATCCCTGTTAAAAAGCATCATTACAAAGAAGTGATTTTGTCCAACATAATGTGGCCAATTACAAATTAACAATATATATATATATATATATATGGTGCTATAATATTATCAATGAAACGAACTAGACTCAAAACGGACTTATGTTATAATTTTAATGAGTTAGATTAAGATGGTAAAAATCCGATGTGAAAATATCTACGGTAAAAATGTAAATAGTAAGTTTTGAATAAATATCTATAAATTAACTCAGGTTAATTAACTAAGATAGAACTTAATCGTAGGTTAATCAAAATATCTACTGATATTTTATAAAGTCATCATTTCATTTGATGACTCAACCTATGACTCACCCCCCATGCTCCGTCTACAAACCAACGCACCACTCTTCTTCTTCTTTCTTATTTCTCTTCACTTCTTTCTCCTTCTTATCTTCTTCCTTCTTGTTCATCCGAATACAGAACAGAGAGAGTCAGAGAGATTAGGTGAAAGAGAGAGATTCATGGATGAGGGAGAGAGACTTGAGGGATCAAGAGAGAGAGAAGTAGAGATCGAGAGAGAGATCGGGAGAGTTGAGGGAGATGGAGACCGATTCTCCAGTGGCTCAGCAACGATGGAGCCAGAGGACACGATTTCTGAACGATCTTCCGGTAGTGGTGCTGAGTCATCGTCGGTGAGCCAAGGGTGCAATTTTCCAGTGGAGCCGTGAGACCCATGACCCGTTGAACCCGAGAGGAAGACCTAGTCCTCCGTGTGCATTTTCCAGTTGCTTGTGATGCGATTTTCAGCAGTTCTTGGGTGACTTTTCCAGTGGATTTATAAGAAATCCCCAAAGTGAGTGATTTTGTGAATTAAGCTTAAATTAGTGTTATCCTATGATGATTTAGTAGGATTGACAACATGAATGTTATTCGTTTAAATTTATGCTGAAATTTTATTGTGGGAACCGAATGGGTGATCGAGTGTTCAATTGCTGTGAGTGTGTGTGGATTTCAGTTTTTGGCCTGCTACTTTGATATGGGTGTTTTGGGTCCCTATTTTAGATTATGTTAAATTCTAGAATTTAGTTGATTGGTTTTGAGGTTGGAATTGTCCCCTGTTTTGGGTGTGTCGGCTGTGTTCATTGTTGATGGAGATTTTGGCTGAGTTTCTATGTGTGTTGATCTTGGCTGTTGTGTTGATGAGTATTCTAATTTGGGAATTATTGTGGATTTGGGTTCCCTATTTAGCAATGCTAACCAATTGCTTGTGTTCCCCTGATTTTGTGTGTTTTAGATAATTGGGTAGTTTGGTTGTTGATGAAGGGTTAGAGAAATATTATTTTAACGCCCCGCCTTTTACAAAAAGGCGTAAGTGAAATTTTTCAAATTTCACATGACATTACTACAACCTCTTCAGAGTTAAGATTTAGCAGCGGAATAAAAAGGTATCCAATTGGTTTGGAATAAATAACACGACAGAGCTTCTAACTGAAATACTTCTAGATGTTCATAAAGAAAATGTTTAGACAAATACATGTAAACATGTGTCAACAGTGACACAAGAAAATACATGGAAATTATTAGCAATCTTGTCAACATAAAACATTATAAACATAGAAAACTATAAACAAATGCAAACTATGCATCCTTAGCTTTAAAACGTCTTGAGCTTTATTCCTTGTCTATAAACCTGCACCAGTATACATATATATATATAGAAACAAAACACAAAACACTAAAGTGAGTTCACTATTTCCAATAATAATATGAGTGCTGGTTTATTTAATATATGCAACATAATGCAATAACTTTATAATCACATCTATGCGCAATATATGAACCATGGTAGCTAATCATAGTCATATATTGAATATAAACATAACCATAGAGCAATAATGTGATAGTTTTAAATGTAGAGTTTTAGGTATTTTCCTTTTCCACTCCTCTGTTGGCCTAGGCACGGTTAACGTGTTATTTGAAGCCTGGGCTTCCTCCCTTTAACTTTTAATTATTTTCTTTGGGAGCCTAGGCTCCTGAAAAACTTCGGAATCCCTGGTGACTTAGGTACACCAGTTTTTGTATTTATTATTCTCTTTTCAGGTACCTCCTCATTCACTAGGAACCTAGGAACTCACGTGAAGCCTCGCGTACCCACTGTGGATCTAGATCCAACAGCTTGTTATTAGACAGATTATTAAAATAATAAAATATGCAAAGCCACATGCACAAACAAGTAAATAAAACAGTAAACATAATATTATAAGAAAAGTCAACCAACTTCGTCCTCAGTAAGTATAGAGATACTTACAGCCTTTTGGTGCAGTTCTCATAATAGCTTATTCTCTGCAATAAATATATATTTATATACAAAGTGTTAACATCGTTACTTGTGATTATGCGCTTAGGTACACTTAATCATTTTAGTTTGGAAAACCACTTAACATAATATACTTTAATAAGACAATTACCAAAATACCCGATTCTAGACCTAACCAAATCACTCAATATTCACAACACCATTGTAACAGACCGGTCAAGACCCAAAATCACAAACACACAGCCACAATCAGTTTAAAACAGAAATTCAATCTCAATGCTCCATAAAATATCCCATGACTAAAACATCCACAGAACACTTGCCTTAAACTACATGGTTCCATTTAAAACATTAAACTCCAAACATCCAAAACACAAGACACAAACTACTCCAACCCATAAAGCTATCTTCAATTTAACACAATCCGTAACCCACACGGCTTCTACATTATCAAATCCAACTCAAACAAAACCACCCACATACGGCCAAATCCACAACAGAGAACATGGCCAAAGACTACTACAGCTCAAAATCGTCAATAAACCCAACAAGAAACCCATTCGGTTGAACCCACAAAAATACCCATTGATCAATTTAAATCAATAATTCACAATAGGATCTTAAGAAATCACCTTGAAGATCTACTCAGAAACTACCGAAAATTCCCCATCGGAATTGCACCTCTGCTTGCCGGAAACGGACTCGGGTCACCGGAAATCGTGTCCCCTGTTCCACCGGAGTCAACTCGCCGGAAATTGCCACTAAGACCGGCCAGAATCGCGCCTCTGGCCCATTGCCGATGCCCAGTACCACCCACCGGAGGATCGGCCTCCAATCAGCCTTCTACCCCATCGATGACAATCACCGGAAGCCCATCGAGAATCGGCCTCTCTCGGCTTCTTCTCTGGGTTTTCACTCTCGGCTCCTCCATCTAGTGCTCTCTCAATCTCTCGATCTCTTATTCTCTCTCTCTCTCACGATCTCTCCCTCTCTTCTCTGATCTCTCTGTCTCAGTCGGCTTCTCTCTGGCCTCTCGGTCTCAAAAAAGAAGGAGAAGGAAGAAGAACAGAAAAGAAGAAGAAAGAAAGAAGGGAAAGAAGAAAGAACAATAAAGGGGAAAAAGGATCGGGTCTTTCCTTTTTGGCTCTCCTCTCTGTCTTCCTCACTTTCTAGCTCTCCTTTCTCCCACGATCATCTCTTACTGAGAGACTCAGATGGAAAAAGTAAGAGAAAGAGCAAGAGGAAGAAAAGAGAAAAGAGGAGGAAGAAAGAACAAATAGAGAAGGAAAAAGAATCTCAGTAACTATAACTGAGTGGTGCAAATTTTGTTGAAAGAGAAGTGGGTTTAATTTATAGAGGTAGTAAACTATGGTTAATTTTTAACTCAGTTAAATTAACACGAGTTAAAAGTAAAATATCGAATTTAACTCATGGTTAAATTTACCTTAGTTAGACTAACTTTAGTTAACCTTAAAAATATCTAGTTAACCAATGGTTAACTTTTATCTAGTTAAATTAACTAGAGTTACTTTTTAATAAAAACTAATAATTAATAATCATGAGTATCTTTCTATAAAATCTTTTTCATTAATGACTCACTAGGGTGTAATTTTAAATCCGTTTTGAGTCCAGTTCATTTCATAAATAATGTTAATTTTTGAATAACATCATTAAACTAATAATATTATTATACTAAATAATATTAGGCTAAAATAATATTATATGTCAATAATATTATTACAAAAAATAATAATATTAGGAATGTTATTATTCCAATTAATTTACCAAATATTTAGGTTTTGGAACAAATGGCACATAAAGATACAATTATCGGAATAATGTCGATCGAGCGATTTTAAAGTCGATCGAGCGATTATCAATTGACAAGTCGATCGAGCGATGACAGAGAACTAAGTCGATCGATCGGCAGAAGTGGTCGATCGAGCGATTGATCACCTCGGGTCTTAAATTCTATTTAAGGCGTCCTGTCTTAAAATCTAGGGTATTACAATTATACTCTATCAATGTTATGGATCATGTTTAATTGTTAGTAATTAAAACGTGATGTTGTACCCGGTTTCTTGAGATGTTCTAGAATTGCATATTATTCTAAGGTATTGATTTTACTAATTGGGTTAATTGATTTGTGGTATAAATACTATGTATTCATGCTCTAAATGATTTTAATTGACTGGATATTTATGTGTGATATATTTGGTTAAATTGTAATGGGTTAAATTTAGTTCTAATGGATTGGTAATTGAATTTAAGTCCCTAGGTGGCATTTGTGTTTCAATATCTATCCTAGGATTGTGGTTTGGTTTTAAACTAATCAAAGGGATAGATTTGGATTGTTATATAGTTTAATATGAAGATATATTTATATGTTGAGTACTCTTTAATTATAAGTATGTTCATAAAGTAATGATGAAACTTCCTTTGACTAAAGTCATAACTATAGTATTGAGTTATTTAAAACTCATGTTAATAAATGTAAATGATTTTCCAATTAAAGAGATAATTGTTTCTATGTGTGATTAGGGCTCATGTTTAGGCATAAGTTTCTAAAAGTAATGATATTAACCTTCTATACACATGTATATGTATTTGATGCAGATGATGAACTGAGACTGGACAAAAGGGTTGTAAGTATAAGTTACTTACTGAGGGTAGTACTAGATTTCAATAGTGTTGTGATTATGTTTTATTTTAATTGGATGTGTGTGAATGATTATTGCATACTGTGAATAATCAACCTATTAATATTGGGAGCCACGTGTCCCAAAGGTTCAGGATGGGAATAGTGCTTGAACCGAAAACCCTAATAATCATATTGATTGGTACAACTCTCAAAGTGCTAGTAGAGTGACGTGGAACGTACTCTGCTAGTGCAAAAATAAGCTAATCAAAATGTAATGTAGAGGGTACAGCCTCGAGGTAAATCGCATTGAAGGGTGATGGCTCTAAACGAGTGGAGTGCAATGACTATATTGAACTGTTTAACACTTTGCATAGAAAACTGTCATCTCACCATTATATTATATTTGTTCCTTAAATAACACATAAATCATGATATTGTTGAATGACCATTAGCTCACTTATGGAACTATGGGGTTGTGGTGATAACCACCGTCTCATAGATGTTTGCACAGGTTCTGAAGGTTATGGATTGGATTAACTACTAGCTTATGAAGTAGATTTCAATGCTTTGTACCTATCAATGTTTGTACTCTTTTGTCTGTAACATATTTTGAATTCACTTGTACTCTTTTGTGTCATTTGTGACACGTATTTCATTGTAATTAGTGTAAAGAACATTATAGGACTTTTAATGTATGTCTAGAGGAATTTTAGTTAAGGCTCTGAATGTATTGTAAGGGAATTGTCCCTGATGTTTGAAAAGAAAAAAAAAAGAAAAAGATATTCGTATTTTTCCGCTGCAAGATTTATCGTCTCTGAAGTAGTAATGACACATAATTATCCAGATATAATTACTTACACCTTTTTGTAAAAAGTGGGTCATTACAAATAATGTATATGTCCAATGTTCAATATTATATAATTATAGAAAAGCATCATCAATGCAATTGAAATTTTGGACACCAGTCCCAACAGTGGAGATGCGGTTGAATTTGTGGTGGTCGGTGGGACACTGTTTGGATTTGCTGGGGATTGTAACGCCCCGCCTTTCACAAAAAAGCGTAAGTAATTAAATCTAATTAATTACATGACATTACGACATCAGAGATGAAAAATCTCACAGCGGAATATTTTTTCGACTTAGGAATTGACATAATAACACTTTGAGCTAAATGAATTACTTCTAGTCATTATTATAAGTTATTTAATTTCTTTATGCTAATTACATCGAAATATGCGTCACAAAGACACAAAAGCATAGACAGTGAAATATACTGATTACAAGCAATTCTCTAAACATTTTAGATACAAAGGAATTTAAACACAAATGAATACAATTAATTATAACCAGCTACACAAATGTTAGCTTTAAATTTTTACTGCTAGCAAATAATCTCTTCCATCATCTTCTAAACCTGCCACAGCAAATATGTGATTGCGGATACTTCCAAAATCCCATACTGTATTTGTTTGAGTAAGTTGACTCAGTAATGTGATGTTCACAAATTTATTTAGAAAATGAAAATAAACTATGACTTCTAATTAAGCGTGTGTGTGTGACAGTGTGCAACAAAATATCAAAATGCGGAAATTAAAGGAGACAAATATTTTCTTAAAGAAGTGAAAACTCAGTAAAGAGAAAAACTACTTCGGGGAAGCCAAACCCAGGATGCCAAATCCAAATACTTGAAGGACGGTGTTTTCCTATCGTCCGAACGGATGCACTAGCATAAGCTTCTCGACACTTGGGAGAGTCCAGACGCCTTCAATGGCCCATAAGGACAGTTACATGGGATCCGACTTGTCTGAATGGGATCTTGTGTAGAATCTTCATGGACATCTTCTAGAAGCATGTGAACTGTCACTTGTTTTGTCCATAACACCTAATGACTCTAAAATAAAACGACATCCCTGTGAAATAATGCAACCTTACAAACATAGTGTTTTTGTCAACAGAATGTAGCCAATCAAAAACTAACAAACTCCCCCTTTGTCCATTCTGGAACAAAAAACACTTGACAGGTTAAAAATACAATTCCGGTCCAAATATTACAAATACTCCCCCTTTTTGTCTCAAAATGACAAAGGGTAAACATAGCATATATAGAAAAACCACAATTTCTAAAATCCAAAACAACAAGGATAATAGTAAAGTGTCTCAACAAAAACTCAAATAACCAAAAGAGGAAAACAAAACCTCAAGACACCAAATCTTCTGAATTAGAGCCACTTTGGCTTCTTGCTCCTGAAGCTAGGAAACCATAGACTGAAAATTTTCAGTTACATGAGTCTTCTAGCCCGATCATCCACAAAATGAAATCCTCTAAATAACTGGTCTGCAGGATGATAAAAAAGATTCACCATTGAAACTCTAGCTGGTGCAGATCTGGAGGAAGAGGTTACGGAAGACTCTACATGAGCTGGGGGAAAAGTTCATCTAAATCCTGAGACCTTTGGAATTTGAACATAAGACTTCAACAACAGTCAGTTTTCCAAAGGATCCATCTATCAGATATTATGCTGGGAGCTGCTGGACAACATATTCCTGAAAAGATTTAACATAAATCTATCTAAAAATAACACCATAAAGAAATATTTGTTCCTGTTAGTTCCAAAAAGAATGTGATATTATGACAGCTTGCAAATTGGATGCGCAATAATTACAAAAGCAAATATAGCAATCCAAATGACCCAGATATATCAATATCAACCCAACACACAGACAAAAAAGGATTTTCAAGCACAATATCTCAAGAAAATATTCCAATCAACAAATATTCTAATATTCTTAAAAAGTACAAAAACTTAAAAAAACAAAGGAAGACACAGCAAATACCATGGAATGAGAAGAGATGTACAAAGAATGCCAAAATCTCGGGAGAAATCCACGAGAAAAACACACAACATGCCATGATAAATCAATACAAATGCAGTGGTGTGCGGATGGCAAAGAAAGCAAAGAGACAGATTAAAACTTGTAAGGATCGCGTCCGAACGTGATACCAATGCGTCCAAACGGTCCACTTGCCAAACTAGCAATTGACAGGACCGCATGCATCCAGACTCTAAGCCAAGTCCGTCCGGACACTTCACACTGAAAAGCTGAAAACAAAGGAAAATTTGCAGAAATAATAATTTTCCCTAAAGTTAGCTTCAGAACACGCATGTATAAAACACTAATAAGACAATCAAATAGCAAATCAAAAATATGCAAAGATATAATTGAGAGTCAAGTATTCAATAAGCACAAATTTTCTTGCAGATAGAAATTTAAAATAGATTACTTAACTCATGCAATGCATGTGTGTGTGAAAGCTTTCTCAATAAGGTATGATGTTTGCTGATATGATTTAAAGCAACTGAATTTTATAAATAAGAGAGAAATTCAATGTTGTATCAGTCAAAAGTCAAACCTTATTTTACTAGGGTCTAGCCACCCTCATCTGATACACCCCCCCTAAGATGTAGCACCTTTTCTTTTACTTAGTCCTTTAGTGACCATCTATTTCCGCAATGAATTGGTCACTGACTGTTTCTATAGGAACAAGTTTAAGAACAAATTTATAGCACAAAGCAGTGAATCTTTTTATTTATCCATATTTTTTGAATTTTAAATGCTTTTGATCACTTGGTGCTGCAACCTAGAAAGAATGCCAGGATTTTTAGGTTCTAGGTTCAACTAGTGAGTTGGTTAATTTGACCATCCTAGCACAAAAAATCTCTCTAATCAGAATTTTCAAAAGCCAAAAATCAGAGAGAGAAAAAATGTACCTTAGGGGAGCTTGGGATAGCGCATAATTTTTCATCGCATGAGAAAAGCAACTATCAAGCATTAAAATACACAGGAAAAATTGGCAGATATCAATCATAAACTCTCAATCATATATAAGCATATTCAATCAATGCACAATGAACTGAGGTATTAGGCAAAAAGACATGCAATATCTGAAAAGCTATCAAAAGAAAATATAAAATTTCTGTATCTTCTCCTTCAATTTTTTTTTTATGTTAAAAAATACGACAGAAAAACAACAAAAACATGCTAGATGAAAATAAATGCACAAACACTTCCTAGCATGTGTGATAAAATCAAACCTGTTCACACGAAAGGTTTAGAATTTACCAAGATAGAAAAAACAACAACCTAATGTGCTTTTTATGTCATCCCCAAATAGTACCTACAAAAAGTTCTCAAGAAAACAAGAGAAAATATGGGAGATAAAATAAATGGTTCCTCAAACAGAATGCAAGGCATGAATAAGATGCGACATATTAAACAATGCAATGCAAACATACCTAACATGCACTAGGATTTAGGAATCAAAATCCTAGGCATGGTGAGACTTCACCTTCACTAGGTGAGTCCACTCCCCCTCAAGGGGTGAATGGTCTCATCATTCGTAACCCATACCTGCTTAACCCGTGGAGGTGGTTTGCAGGTCTTGTCCATATTGGCCATTCTCATTAGCTTACCTTGCATCAAGCTTAGCAACTCCTCATAGCCATGGTTGCTATTGGGCTTCTGTGGCTTTCTCTTGTAGTGTCTTAATTTGTTCTTCTTTGGTTTGCCACTTTGATTGGCAGGAACAAACTTCTGCTGATGCCGTGGAGCCTGATGTGCCGTCGAAGGTAGAGTGCTTGATGTTGCTTTTGTTGGCAGCTTCCTTTGAACCTTCGTCTTGTGAGCCTGGAGCTGTGTACACTTGGGCTGGATGTGACCGGTGATGCCGCAGTGATGACAGGTGGGTAGGCTTCTATTGTTGGAATGTTTTTTGACAGTCTCTGCAGGTTTAAGGTTAGCATTCTCACAAATAATATTGCCTTTACCTTTTATATGTCTCCTATGCGAAGGGACATATTTAGATGAGGAGGAATTTTCAACTTTACATTTCCTCAGATCATCTTGCTTAATCCAAGGCCTGTAGGATTTCAACAAATAACAATTTGGTCTAATATGACCAATCTTCCTACAATTATGACAAGTAGGAACAAACTTACCTTGTGTTCTTGATTCCTTGGACTTTGGCATCACATGATTGTTTAAGCAAGAATTTTCTAAACAAACTGTATCTACTATCATAAGCTTAATATCTACTATCACAGGCTTAATAACACTAGAATCTGATTCAGAATTAGAAGCATGTGAAATAGAAGCACTTAAATCATCAATAATTAAATCAGGCTTGTTAGAAATATCTGTATGAATGCAAAGCATGTTTTTCGAATTATCACTATAGAATTTTTCCAATTTATTCTCAAGTGCATCAATAGTATTAAGCAACATGGTATTCTCAGATTTCAAATAGTTAATCAAAACATGTGATTCAGATAATTGAACAATCAAAGACTCTTTTTCTTGCTTCACATTTTTAAGCTCTTTATGAGAAACTTTAGAATTTTTAACATTCGTCAATTTATCAAAAACCTTAAAGAGGTTAATATCAGAATTCTCTTTAGATAACTGAGAAGAAGTCATGATAAAAGGTGTAATAAAAAAAATAGAAGTCACAAAAGACAAGGATCACACTTAGGAATTAAATCCTTTAAACGGAGTGTACCCGCTTTGATACCAATTTAAAATAAACTATGACTTCTAATTAACCATGTATGTGTGATAGTGTGCAACAAAATAACAAAATGCGAAAATTAAAGGAGATAGATATTTTGTTAACGAAGTGGAAACTCAATTAAGAGAAAAACCATTCCAGAGCAGCCAAACCCAGGATATACACTATTCAGAAGACAAAGCTAGTACATAGATAATAATGCTCACATACCCCGATGCAACGATCGCACCTATTACTCTGAGACGTAGCTATATGTGAACGCTTCCCAACAAGGTCTCCTACCTGAAAGGATTTTCAATAGATTCCTTTACATTAGGGCTCCTCCTAAGATAGACTTCACACGAACCAAAGAGTACACAACGGCAATGGCTAGAGAGCTAGCAGATCTTTAATATCTCCCTAAACACCCTCTTTGAGCTACAAGGAATTCACTACTAAATTCATGATTTAATACATGCCTATAGCCTCTTATTTATAGGTTTTACAAGTCCTAATTCTAGTCAAAATCGGAGTCTCTGGCACACGGGTTAGGACGGCAGTCTTAAGAGTCCAGACGATCAACTGTTTCCGTGTCTAAAGAGGAATTCCAAAACTTTTCAAATTATGGAGAGCGTCCAGACGCTTGATCTTTCTGTTCAGACGCTGGGCCGTTTGGAAATTTTTATTGGCCAACCGAATATTCAAGTGGTATCATTTTTTGTTAGCTTTCCAACAACACCAATTTTGTCTCAATCCGATACTTGAGCAAAATGTTATAATAAAAATACTGAGACGTGTTCATAAGCCTCCAAACACTGAGGGGCGTCCAGACGGCTTGACCGAGCATCCGGACGGTCAACTGCAACTGCCTTTCCAAAATAGTACTGAAAGCTTCCCATATCAAAACCTCATCCAGACGTGTTGCCCTAGCGTTTGGGCGGTCTAAGCTATAATTCCTTTCCGCATCAGTAAAGGAAAACTGGAATCTTCTAGAACACTAAAGAGTGTCCGAACGGTTGTAGAATACTTTCCCAATCAATGTCTTCTCAGAAATCCAAACACGTGAAGGACTCGGGAAGCTTGACCTAGCGTCTGGACGGTGTTGCCTTGTCGTTCGGACAGTTGTAGAATACTTTTCCAATCAGTGTCTTCTCAGAAATCCGAATACTTGAAGGACTCAAAAAGCTTGAATTAGCTTCCGGACGGTGTTGCCTTGTCGTCCGGGCGGATGCACTGGCATAAGCTTCTTGACAATTGGGAGAGTCCAGACGCCATCAAAGGCCTGTCCGGACGATTGCATAGGATCTAACTTGTCTGAGTGGAATCTTATGTAGAATCTTCATGGACATCTTCTAGAAGCATGTAAACTATCACTTGTCATAATATAAGGCACTGTCCAAAACACGTAAAGACTATGAAATAAAACGACATCCCTGTGAAATAATGCAACCTTACAAACATAGTGTTTTTGTCAACAGAATGTAGCCAATCAAAAACTAACAGAAAAGAAAAGCATAATGCAATATAACTTTATGTCTATATTGTTAGTATTTTGGCCTCATTCTGTGTTTGGACAAAATCACTTATGTGTAAAGATGTTGTAAACAGGGATTCCACTTGTTAGAGCATTTTCAGAAGACTCTGTACTACGAAAAAGATAGAAGATTTCAGATTCCCTATCAGCCGTTCGGACGCCATGTCATCCCGTCCGGACGTCCATCTGTTCACTATTCCATCCATCCGGACGACGTGTTCATCTCAACCAGACGCAACACAGATCAGCATCATCCGTCCGGACGACATATCTTTCCATCCGGACCCTCCACTGTATCGAGAAGCTTCTGTTCTAGCTTGCATCCGTCCGGACCTCTCTGCAGCCCGTCCGAACGTCCATCAGTGATCGATCAGCTTTAGATTCTTTCGAAGTTCAAAATATGGGAAGATTGATACACCGTCCGGACGACGCAGTTTCCCGTCCGGACGCGCTCATAAATAAGTCAAGAATCGCAGTTCAAATATCACCGTTCGGACGTTAGTCAGCCTTGGTCCGGACGCGCGTGCAACTAATATGGAAATTGCCGATTCGACTTCAACTGTCCGGACGTCTGCCTCTCATGGTCTGAACGCACGCATAGCAGATATGGAAATTGCGTGTTGAAGAATTGCCGTCCGGACGTTCATCCCCCTTGGTTCGGACTCGCGAAGCCTTATATGGAAATTACTTGCAGCGGACGTGCGACCGTCCGGACGTTAGTGTCTCACTGTCCGGACACGGCTCTTAAACAGGAAAGATTTTCAGCGAAATTTTCAGAAAATCCTGTCGCACAGTTGTCCGTCTGGACGGCTCAGGTTCACCGTCTAGACGGTGTCCGTACATATTATAGGAGTCGTCCATTCTGCACCTCAGCCTATAAATAGAGGCCCCTGGGCATTGAGAACTGCTGGAATTCAGTATTGAATTCCACAAGAGCTCAGAGAAGTTCAAGATCCCTCTGAAGCCGTTACAAGTGTGCTGCGCTACATCTGAAGTCTATCTTAGAGGTCGGCGCTAAGGTAAAGGATTCCATTGAAGATCCCTTTAGGTATGAGTCCTGGTTGGGAAGCATTCGTGTTGGGTTACACGTCAGAGAGCAAGGTACGACCACTGCATCGGGTTAATGTGAGTGTTACTATCTTGTATCTAGCTTTGTCTTCTGAATAGTGGAATTCCTGGGCTTGGCTGCCCCGGAGTGGTTTTTCTCTTGATTGAGTTTCCACTTCATCAACAAAAATCTGTGTCTTTTATTTTCCGCTGTGCTTAATTTTTTTTTGACACTTGTGCACACATTTTACTTTTAGAGCTCAATTTCAATTTTCAATTGGTATCAGAGCAGGAGTGTATTTATTTCCTGAGTGTGATCCTCATCTCTTTGTGGCTTCTATTTTTTTATTACACCTTTTATCATGGATTTTTCTAAGTCATCTGAAGAAAATTATGATATTGAGCTCTCTAAAGTTTTTGCAAAATTCGATAAACTTATTTCTCCAAAAGAGCTCAAAAAGGTGAAGCAAGAAAAAAAGTCTTTGATTGTTCAGTTGTCTAATCACATGCTTTGATTGACTGTTTGAAATATGAGAATACCATGCTCTTTGACATTATTGATAAACTTGAGAATAAATTAAAAGAATCTGAAGATCTCTTGAAAAAATTCTCTAGTGCTAATTTGAAGAGCATGATTTGTATTCATTCAGATGTTCCTAACAAGCCTAGTTTAATTGTTGATGATTTGAGTGCTTCTACTTCACATGCTTCTGATTCTGAATTAGATTCCACTATTATTAAGCCTGTGATAGTAGCGTCCAGACGGACAACTATGCGATCAGCTTTTCAAATTTCACAGAAATTCTTTCTTGAATTGAGCCGCGTTCGGACGGTGTTGCCCTGTTGTCCGGACGGTCGCACTTTAGCTGCACGCAATTTCCATATCAAGGCTTGGCGCGTTCGAACCATGACATATGTCGTCCTGACGATGAATCTGATGCAGGCAATTTCCATATATGAAGCTCGCGAGTCTAGACCATGAAGACCGTCGTCCGAACGTCTAAATTTTGAATGCACAACTTGCCTTATGGATGAATGCGTCCGGACAGGAATCCACATCGTCCGGACGGTTGCAGCTGTCTTCCCATATCTATGTTTTGGAAAGAAATTCCATAGTTGATCGAGCACTGAGTGGCGTCCGGACGTGCTGCTGAAACGTCCGAACAGATGCAAGTTGAAACAATTTGAAGCTTCTCGACATAGGAGAAGGTCTAGACGAAAAGTTCTCGTCATCTGGATGAAATATCACGTCGTCCGGATGGATGCAAGGGATCCAATTTCTTTGACTTGGAATCTGTGTAGAATCTTCTAGAAACATATCTCTGAAGAAGACTTCTGAAAACTGACTGAACCCTTGATTGAAAGCATCATTGTTTATGTTGCTGATTGATGAGTGTCCAGGTGTTTCACTAGGTCGTTCAGACGATAAGCTCGGGATCCGACTTTTGCTGAGCTATAGACTTTGCAGAGTCTTCTTGGAGTCCAAAAATTCCTTCTTGACACTTGTGACACTAATCTTGTCATAATAAGGCCCTTTCCATATCAGAGAAATAAACTCTGAATATTTGAAGACTCTGAACTGATACGGCATCCCTGTGAAATCAACAACAGTACATGATAGTGATTTTGTCCAACAGAATGCAGCCAACACAAAAACTAACACTGCTAAAGCCAATGTGGTAGCTGATGCGTTGAGTCGAAAGTATTGTGAGGATGAGACTGATCCAAAAAAGCTTATGGGCCAGCTGTCGCAGCAGTTTGCCACCGTACAAATTGATAATGTGATGACTAGAGGCCCTGTTATTGTAGTAGAACTAGTAGTTGAGCCTACGAGCGTTGACAAAATCAGAGTGCCACAAGGGGATTATCTTGAGCTGCAAGATCTCATGGATATAGCCAGACATGGAGAACCAACTGGATTCTATCTCACTGAGGTGGGACTTTGAAGACTAGTAGTGGGAGGATAGTTATTCCTAGTGATGTTGAGTTGATGAGAGATATCCTTAATAAAGCTCACTAGACACAATACATTGTTCACCCAGGTAATAACAAGATGTATCAAGACCTGAAGAAGAAACTTTGGTGGTGTGGCATAAATAGAGATATTGCTGAATATGTCGCACAATGTCATTCTTGCCAGCTTGTTAAAGCTGAACATCAGAAGCCTGCAGGGCTACTCGAGCCACTTGAAGTGTCTATGTGAAAATGGGATCAAATTGCTATGGATTTTGTCGTTGGTTTTCCAAAAGCACCAAGCGGACAAGATGCCATATGGGTTGTAGTAGGCAAGTTGACGAAGAGTGCCCATTTCCTCCCTATCAGAATCACGGACTCCATGGACAAGCTAGTAGAGTTGTATGTGTGGGAGATTGTGAGGTTACATGGAGTGCCTATCTGTATTGTGTCGGACTGTGATCCACGGTTCACTTCGAGGTTTTGGGAGAAGTTAGAGAGTGCTATGGGAACCAAACTGAATTTAAGCACTGCTTAACATTCGCAAACCAATGGCCAATCTGATAGAACCATTCAGACTCTCAAAGATATGCTTAGGTTGTGCGTGGTGGATTTCAAGGGGAGTTGGATACGTTATTTGCCTTTAGTTGAATTTGCCTATAATAACAGTTTTCAGACAACTATCGTCATGATACCGTACCGTATGGGCGTAAGTGTCGATTGTCATTGTATTGGGATGAAGTTGGCGAGAGGCAGTTATTAGTGCTAGAATTAGTGCAAGAAATGAAAGAGAAGATTGCACTAATTCAAAAGCGTATGCTCACCGCTCAAAGTTGACAAAACAGCTATGCGGATAAGCATCGCCTTGAGCTCGAGTTCGCAGTTGGTGACCTTGTGTACCTCAAGGTGTCGCCAATGCAGAATGTTTGGGGTTTTGGTAACATAGGCAAGCTTAGTCCAAGGTATGTTGGACCGTTCCAAGTGTTGAAACGAGTGAGTCCATTAGCGTACAAAATCGAGATGCCTCTTAATTTGGCAAGCATTCACGACGTTTTTCACGTCTCTTAGCTGCAAAAGTGTGTTCGTGATCCTTCGCACATAATCAACTACGAACCTCTTGATATTCAGCCTAATTTGGCATATGAAGAGTTGCCCGTGCAAGTGTTGGATCGCAAGGAACAACAATTGAGAACCAAGTCCATCCCTCTTGTGAAAATTTTATGGTGGAATCACGGTGTTGAGGAAGCCTCATGGGAGCTTGAGCAGTAGATGCGGGATAGATATCCCTACTTGTTCGAGTGAGCCCAGGTATGTTTATTTGATTCATACCTATGTGTGTTAAATTTGTGGTGAAAATTGCATATTTGCATGTTGGTATAACAGTTTAATGTTTAAATTTTAAGGATAAAAGTTTTAAAAGGAGGGAGGGATGTAATGTCCAGAATGTTATTTAATGTTTTAAGTGTAAAATCTAAGTAAATAAACTGTTAGGATTAATTAGAAGTGTAGAAAATGCAAGAAAACACTTAAAATGGTACTTCTAGCACTGGCGTTTGGACGGCATGGACTGGTGTCCGGACGGTCAGCAGACGCCCATCGAACGGGTGAGCGAACACCAACCACCGAGAGCAATTTTTGCTCTCGGGAATTGAACAGCCATTGAAAAAGTGCAATAGTGGACTAGCGTTTGGACGGTAGCAAATTCCATCCGAATGGTGTGTCATTTTAAATGGAAAGGCAACAATGTCGTTTTGTGTTTAGTTGTATGCGTTTTGTTTTAAGGTTGAGTGTATGGCAACTATATAAGGCCCAGTTTGTAGAATAACCTAGCTTTTGAATTGTATTGTTTGAGAAGCTTGGAGGGAAGGCACCCTCGAATTTGCCAACAATTTGCAATTAGATTTCTTTCCTTAATTTACTCGATCTCAATTGTTCATTCCATTTCCATTCCATAATCAATCCTAAATCCAAATACAGATGATCAAACTGTTACAACAGGCAACAAAATAATGGAACTCACGATGTGGGGAAGCTCAACAGCGGAGCCCAGCGATGGAGGACCGATGCATGCAAGTCCGAAATGGGTCGCAAGCCCAACCACTCCACCCTCTCTGTCTCATAGACTCTCGAATCTTTCTTCTTCTTTTTTGGGTTAGATTTTGGCAGATTCATTGAAATTTTGAATTTTAAATTTCAAATACTTGGCATTCTTTGGACTCTTAGATAACATGGATGGCCTAGATTTTAGAATTTGAGAAACTCTGATTTTAGAATAATATTTGGGGGATTCAAATCCTTATTATTCGACGGCAAATGATATTTGTACACACACACACACTCGCATTTGGTGTCTGACCCATTCAACATGCATGGGTCCCACACCAAATATGAGTGTGTACAAAAAAGTGTGGACAAATAACACATCTCTTATTCTATTTCTCCTGCATGCACTGTGACTTACATCATGTGGATCGACCCACTATAAATGGTTTTTTTTTTTTCCTGCAAATTTGGTATGGATGAAAAATCCGCAGGTTCCACGTGACTAATAATTTTAGAGTCTAGAGAATTCTGCTCTGTTCAACAAGATATGCAATAAAAAAAAGTTGGTTTAAATTATGTATATTATTGTATGGAACAAAACATACAAAATATGAACGTAAAATATATAGATCCTCTCCATTTCACTTTTCCATTGAAATTGAGAGATCATGTTCTAACAAGAGAAATGCTACATATTACTCTTATCTTACTTCGCTGATATAAATCAGCCATTGTTAAAACATTAAAAATCAGCCCAATAAAATAAAGGTGAGATGAAAGTGTAGTATGTAATATATAACATTACTCTTCCAACAATCACTCTGGAGGTTAGCTTCATAATTAACGCCTCTCCACAAAAGGGGAAACATGACAATTAGGCATCTTCATTACAACATTGACATGTGAGACATAATGCTAATTATTCATTTCAGAAGGCAAATTTGAAAAAAGGTTTTAGTAAATGTATTTTTGAATCTTTTATAATTTGGATTAAAAAAAAAACAAATGAGCCAATATTCACTGATGAATGTATTTTAGTAGATCTATTCTCGACGCATTAATTTGGCAAAGGATGAGTCCCATTTTATTGTTACACTGTATATTACACATTTCCAGGATTTAGCTTTCTAGTGAAACTTTTTAGTTATGAGAATTAGGTAAGAAGAAAAAAAAACCAGGTGCATGAATTTTTTAAGAAATGGTGCCCAACGGTTCTCACCCCGAAAAAAAAAAAAAACCATAAAAATCTGTACTGAAAGGAGAAAAGGGCTCTGATGTACACATTCTTTTCATTTTCTTGAATCCAGTGTATATATGTATATATTGTATCAATTAAGAACTGTGACATCTACAATTTCCTTTGGAGTAGCAATGGGCAGGAAAAACCTTTCCAGATCAGTTTGAATGTGAAGATAAATATATATATATTGGGAAAAAGTTTTCTCATCCTTAATTAATCAAAGGTCTCCCAATATTTAGCTGTGCATCGGGTCCGCTCTCACCGAATCTCGAGAATTCCTCCGGCACTGGGATATTCAACTCCGAACAAACTAACTGGATGATTTTTCCAGTTACACCGCCAAAAGACATTTTGTTCAGAGTCACAGCAATAGCAAACCTATTATTCATGTCAGCAAAGCCTGTTGATCCGCCCATTCCTGAATGCCCAAAGCCAATAAGGGACCCTTCCTTTGAATTAAACCTCCTAAACCCTAAGCCGAATTTCCCATTTGGCAAAACCAAGTTCTCATATTCACCAACACCCAAGAATACATCATGAATTCTAGGGTTGCTAAAAATTCTACTTGCAGTACCCTTTTGAAGATTACTATTTTCAATTCTGTCAGTCACACTGATACTATTGCTATTGCTACTACTACTATCATCGACAAGCCTCGTACAACCATTGCTGTTGGCATTGCTAATATGGCTAACATCATTGTAATCCGGTTTCTGCTCATATTCATTAGCTCTCTTCATTGAAGCAGCAGGTTGCTCCTTAGTTTTGCTACCTTTTTGCTTTTTCAAGGCATTTTCAGAAGAAAATTTGGGGATATGGGGATGGCTGCCAAGTGGAGGCTTGGAAGAAGAGGAATGAGGTTGCGGAACCACACCAGCATCAGCTAGGGCTGCATAGTAACGTGCAAGAGCACGGGCTGAGCAATGTCCATTAGCAGCAGGTAAGATGGCACGACGAACGTTGAGCATGTTAAATAGAGAGGGCAGGGTGGTTGCCATTTTGGAAATATCGAATGTGGAGGGCATGTCAGGACGACTGCTGATCCCTGAGAGCTTTTGCAGATCATCCGTATCTGGTGTGAGTGTTGCAAGTCGAGATTCCACACCTGGACAGGAGCAATAGTGAATGGTGATAAGGAAAATCATAAACCAATAATTAGCCACCAACACTAGTTTTCCCAAACTATCATTACCATAAATCCAAGTATCAGTAACACAGTTTCAAATTCATGACAAAATATAGAGTGAATTATAGTTCTACATAAACGAGAATGCAATACAATCATGTCTACAAATATATTTGTACATAATATATCAAGAAAATTAGCATAGCATAGTTAAACACTTGCCTGGAGGAATTCCAATATATAGCTCGCCTTCAATTTGGAGCGGATGAATGAACGCTTCCTCAAGAATCTCCTGGAATTTTTTCCCAGATGCATGCTGTGATATACAAACAGAATGTCAGAGCATGAGACAAGGTAGGTTCAAGAAGGAAGTTCACAAGAATAACAAAGCTCTTTGACCTCTCCTATAGTCCTGTCAATACAGATCATATTGACAATCAAAATACATTAGGAATGCCAGAAATCACAGGATCTGACAGATGCACCATCCACTGCTGATAGAATGAGGGAAGACATCATCACATGGGAGAGAGAGAGAGAGAGAGAGAGAGCTAAAATCTATCAGAACAAATGAAGTGGGGACCATTTATCGTGTAGAAAGCAGCGAAAGGAAATACTATCAAGCCTCAAGCCTCTTCTTTATCATCAAGGAAGTCTGACTAAATACTCTAGTTTCACGATGTCTAGGCATATTAGACCATGCTACTTAATTGAGGTGGTAAGACTACACTGTCTTGCAGAAATCAATTCAAATCTTCGTGTTGGGCCCAAGCCCCGATCATTCCAGAAAATTTCCAACCGGAGAACACCACTATAACACAGGATCCCTCCACCTGCCACCTCAACAACTGTCCCCTTTATTCCCGGCATAAGGTAAGGGGCACGAAGAGGGTGAAGGGAACGTGGGATTTCCGGTTGCAGGGAAATCTCCAATGGCAGGATGACACGTGACAAACGATTAGAGGCAATCCAATATAAGAAGTGGCAAACCTCAGGTAAAATGAGACTTTCATCTCCTTCCTTCTCGCTCAATATTTTGTTTTAGCCTTTACCTCTCTCTCATATGCTCACTTAAGCATCAAAGCGATCCTCCACCGACCCACTCCGGCAAGCTCTTACTCTTTTTCTCCCTTGCAGGTGCTCATGGTCGGTTTTTTGGCACATGGGTTACTGTATCAACACTTTATATTTGAGCCAGGTTAAAAGTTAGCAGGAAGGAACAAACAACTTCAAGCACCACTTCAGGGGAAAAAATGCCAGCATTAACAATTATTATGAATAACTTGAATAACCTAGATCACTCTGAGATCCATACAGGGAATAAAAAGCTCAGGAGAGAGTTTAGATAAATTGACACAGCATAAAGTTATTCTGACATGTTGGTAAGGAATTATACCTCAATAATGCCACCACATAACCAGCCAAAAGACAGATAGTGATACAATTGCTGCTGGCCAGGTTCGGTTTCAGGTACTGACATAGCAATACGATTCAAACATTCATCCCAGTCTGACATTAGTAGAGGATTTTCTCTAGTAATGTCGGCTAAAGCATTGTGAAGACCAGATGTATGGTTAAGCACATGATGGACCTAAAAGTAAAAATGAAAAAAAAATAAAAAATGATAAAAGAAATTAAAAATTTCAGTTGATACTAGATTATTAGGACTTGAGATAAAATTCAAACCTTGATGAGATCTTTCCTATTTGATCCAAATTCTCGCCAAATACTTGATACATTTTCCTCGAGCTCCAGCTTCCTGCACAATAAAATGTTCAGAAACAAATATTAAAGGCAGAAAATATGGCCAGAAAACAAATTTCGAAAACATTTCTTAATTTACGGTTTACATAGAAACAAAATTTTAGGTTTCAAACTTGTATACATTTGTTAGTGTCCAAGGTGGCATCAATATGTATATCATGAGAGAGAGAGAGAGAGAGAGAGAGAGAGAGAGGAAAGAACTCTGCCAAGTCTGACATGGGTCATGAAGCTGACGTGGGATAAGCTAGTAGCCCACAGATTTTTTTTTTTTTTTTTTTTAACAAAGGTTGATCCAAGGACTTCTAGCTCATGCCACATCAGCATATAGTGTGATTGTGGTGTGAAGAATAGCATTTCTCTTGAAGAAATGGTCAGTTATGTTCCCTGAAAATTTTGCAACTATTAAAGAAGTTTTGTTGTGGAAGAATATTTTACAAAATTTGTCATCCCAAGGTTTTTGTTTCTTCCTAAAGAGAAGGAATAGGAACCCCCCCCCCCCCCCCCCCCCCCAAATCCCCTCCCCACTTTTAAATATATTCCAATTATTTTGAGTACTATGGTTCAGATGATTGAGCATGCATGCTATAATTTTAAAAAATAAATAAATAAAATTGTGCGAATCATGCTATTATTATGACTGTCATGGACATTGGATACAATTCTCCATAATTCATCGAATTTCTGAGTGAACCAATACAGCCATCCACATTCAGACACAAATACATGTGGCTGCATCCCAAATCCAGATATTAGGCAAGAGTGCCACCTATACTGGCGTCTATATATCCAAAAGAAAACACTAGGTTTCATGCCAAGCTCAATATTAGAGTATGGAATGGACTAACAAAACCACTTGTGTAATGAAACATTGGTAGCTAGGCCATTTGTACATGAAAATAGAAAATGAGCAGATTATTGTCTTTGATTTATATGAAAAGGTAAAACTTTGAAGTTCACAAAATTCAATAACGCACTCATTGTCGACCAGCCAATGTAACATTCCCGCTGTGATGCCCTTTGTCACAGAAAAAACTGGAAAAAGGCTATCAGGCTGGACTGGACGAGGATCATATCTACCAAGCACTCCAGCAGCAGTGTCAATGATAACCTCTCCATCTTTGTAGGCACATACCTTTAGACAAAATTATGAATTTCATCATAAAAAAGCAAAATAGAAAATAATCGTAAGGGTAAATGCATTGAAAATCCAAATCACCAACCTCAATAACATTTTTAACAAAATACTTAATCAACAACAAATATAAACTGACAAACGATATAAAGGTTAGAGAAACACTAAGATATGTTGGTAATACTACCCAATTTCCTTTGTTAGCCATGGTAAATCTCTTGTTTCATTCACCAAATAGAAACATTTACCTAGGTCCATTTGTACATAGTAAATATACATACATTAGATTTTATACACATAGAGCTCTTTTGATTTTAACCGTACCACAGAATCCTCCGAAGGAAAGGAACTCAAATGAGGATTCTCCTTTTTTCATGTATTTTAAAGGGAAAACTTCTGCTTTCAGCCAAAGAGCTGAAAAAAGGATTCTCACATTTTGAAGAGTCTAACATACAATTACAAATAACCATTAGGGATGCTGGTGAATTTAACATAATCAAAACCAATGCTTCTATTCAGAACTTAGAAAGTTCAAGCACAAAAAATGAATATTGAAACCTGCAGCATAACCTAACTTTGTTCTTAACACCTAATCACCTGTATGCTTTTGAAGTTTTTCCTCACTTCTAGCTCATTCATATCAACTATCCTTATCACTAATTTCTATTTGCTACAAACCTACAAGACTTCCACGCTCATCAATTTCCATTCATCCTTCATAACTTATACGCTAAAACAGATAGATAGTAGCATACACCCAGTACAGATATCAAGCAACTATATACTGGCAGTGCAAGAACTCCTCATGACCTAATCTGCCTACAGGGCCCTATTCCAAATTCCAAGGCATGAATTAATAGCTTTTGTTGTTGAGTGTGCTCCCAGGAAACAAAACAGTCTCACAGATCTGTGATTCTTGGAAGACATTGATGAAGCAGTAGTAAGCTATAAAGGTAAAGGAAAAGGGCTCATGATATAAGTTTAGCATTTACTACAACCACCTTCAGTAATCATAGCTCCTTTCAAACGATGTAAATAATTAATAAATTCTGGCATTTCCAAAATGCCTCAAACGTTCCTAGCAGTTACTACAGCACCAAAATTCTGCCAGCAGTTAAAACTGATACTGAGCCCTCCAGCATGCCATAATGGAAGTCATGGAAATGACATACAAAAAGAAGTAGATGGCGAAACTTGATAAACTAAATAGAGGAAGGAAAAATGACCATAGCAATAAGGAAAGCATGCCTAACATGAAAAGCTCGTAATCCATGTAACAAGCATACTAAAAAGAAGTATGGAAAAATTCAAAAGGAACATAAATTCATGTGTCTACAATCTCAAATCCATCAAAATAGCTGATTACCACAAAACCAGTCATTTCATCTTAATTTTTTGTGGTGCGCAAGCCGAGCATGTTCGAAATTTGAGGTGTACCTTCTTATGTTTCAAAGCGGTTTCAGGGTTGAAGATGAACTTAGGCAAATCCGAATTGGTCCCCATTGGCGAGGTGGAAGATGTGGAGTCATTGGCACATATTCTGGGTAGTAGAATTGGGTCTTTGTTGATGACTTATTTGGGTTTGTCGTTGGGGGCGTTTAAATCTATTTCTATTTGGAATGGAGTTATTGAGAAGGTGGAACGAAGGTTGGCTAGTTGAAAGAAACTTTATTTATCCAAGGGTGGTAGGGTGACATTGATTCATAGTACTCTTTCTAGCATTCCTACTTATTATTTATCTCTGTTCCCTATTCCTGTGAGTGTAGCTAAGAAACTGGAGCGGCTTCAAAGGGAGTTTCTGTGGAGTGGTACAGGGGATGAGACTAAATTTCATTTAATCAATTAGCATCGAGTTTGTACTCCAATCAAGGCTGGTGGACTAGGAGTTCGTAATGTTATGAATTTTAATCAAGCCTTATTGGAGAAATGGATGTAGAGGTTTTCTCAGGAGTGCGATGCTTTGTGGAGATCGGTGATTGATGTGAAGTATGGGAGTGTGAGGGGAGGTTAGTGTTCATTACCGGTGGTGGGGTCTTATGGTGTGAGTGTTTGGAAGTTTATTCGAAGGGGGTGGGATACTGTTGCCAAGTACTTGTGTTTTGAGGTGGGTGATGGGTTTCATATTCGCTTTTGGCATGATTTATGGTGTGGGGATAGGCCTCTCAAGCTCTGTTATCCAGCTTTGTACACTATTGCTCGTTCTCCTGATGCTTGGGTGGTGGATAATTTGTCTGTGGTAGGAGGCATTGCTCATTTGAATGTTCTCTTTACGCGCTATGCTCAAGATTGGGAGGTGGAGATGGTTATGTCCTTTTATGAACAGTAATACTCTATTCGGATTCGGCATGGGGAGGTTGATAGGGTAGTGTGGAATCTTTCTAAGAGGAAGAGTTTTGAAGTGAAGACTTTCTATAAAGTATTAGTTTGTCACGAGGTGGCTTCTTTTCCTTGGAAGGGTATTTGACGTGTTAATGCTCCAAAGCGGGTGGCGTTCTTTGTTTGGACAACGGCTTTAGGAAAGATTTTGACACATGGCAATTTGCGTAGGCGTCGTATTGTGGTGGTAGAGTGGTGTTGTATGTGGAAGAAGCATGAAAAATCCGTTGATCACCTTCTACTTCATTGTGACGTGGCACAGGTTGTTTGGAGTTTTTTTTATAGCTTGTTCAGGGTGAAGTGGGTTATGCCTAGTAATGTCTTGGATTTATTGAGTAGTTGGGGCATTTTGATGGGTTGTGGTCCTGTTAACCGTATTTGGAAGCAGGTTTCTTTGTGTGTTTTGTGGGGCTTGTGGCATGAGAGAAATTCTACGCTTTTTGAAGATGTGGAGGTATCGGTTGGGGCTCTTTGTAGAAATGTACTTAATATGTTATATCTTTGGGTGTCAACGCATAGCCCCAGTAATATGTCGTTTGTTGATTTTTTATTTTCTTGTTCGTTTCTTTCCTCTGATTATGGGCACTTTTGTATACTTCTTGTGTACTAGGATTGCGCCTCTCTGCGCTTTTTATTGAATTCTTACTTATCACAAAAAAAAAAAAAAAAAAAACCAGTCATTTCATCCTTTAAGGGCAAAAGAAAGTCAACACTCTAGACAAATACACAACGCTAGCAGCTAGAAAAGTCTAATGTAGAGAACAGGATAAATGGAAAAATATATTAAGCTTCAGTAAATGCGACCTAAACATAAACAGACAGTTCAGATTATTGTCCTATCATACTAATATTTAAATATCACTGCACACCTGGATTCCAAGTATTTTATCACCATTCCCCAGCTCAACTAGGAGCTGCCTTAACTTGGCCTCCACATCAGAATGCACAGGTGTGTCATACATCCACCGATCATTAACTGCAGGTCCCCTATTAATATTTCTGAGAAAGCATCCTGAGTTCAATCAGAGATTACAACAGAAACAATAATAAAAACTATTGACCCACCGAGCTTCAGGATAGACTCACCCTTTCAAAACTGATTCTGCAAATGGCCTCATGATATCTAGATATACGATGCTAACATTCATCGTAGCAGAAAGCCCTAAATCCATGTAACAATCAAAATTATAATTCACAATCATTTGACCCAACGATTTACAATAGATATCTCAATTACAGACCTCTTAGAAGATTAAGGACCCGTGAAAAGATTACGATATCCCCAGGAAATGCATCAACCTGGAAAGAAAAGTTATTACCGAATTGAACATGGATGAAAATGGTCAATTAACATATCCAAGAAACAAGGATAGGAGAGAAGACATGAACTTACAGGATTAAAGCGTTTAACCTCTTTTTGGTTGAGTTTCATCTTTTCTTGTATAACCTTCATGTTTTTTGTTCTTTGCTCTGACAATGATTTCATGGTTTCCTCAAAGAACCAATAAATAAGTAAATAAATAAGTGGGACTTACCGAAGTCGCAAAAAAAAATGTAAGAAGCAAGAACTGCACACTCACAAGAGCTTATTGTATACTTACAAGAGATTCTCTTGCTGGCGTCGAAGTACGAAAGAATACAGTTGTTACCTCCATTGCCTGTTCTGGCATGTCCAGCCGCAACTTAAGTCCCATTTCTGCGAAAGCAGACAAAAGTGCCACGTGGTCCCCCTGTGGCAAAAGCATCACAAAATACTTCATCATTCAAAGAGAACAGTTTGAAGCAACTTTAAAGGAAAGAAAGGAAAGGTCAACAGCAATGAACCACTTCTATTAAAACAACTATAATTTAAAGTGCTATACCAATGCAATCAATATCATAATGATAAGTAATATTCTCAGATGTACTTCACATGGAAAACTGCACAACACTACACTTTATTTGAGTCATGTGAGTGAAAACAGATCATTCTCAATTATTCTAACGCAGCTTCTTATGATTACTTTAATTTAATTTTTAACACTCATCATGACAACCGAGTCGTACATATTAAACTTAACACAGAGGGAAATAAAAAGAGAGGAAAGAAGTAACTATGTTTCCCTCAAAGGAAAAGGCAAGGAGAAAAACAGAATGGTACTTTTTCATGTCTGATAGCATAGACTCATAAAGGCTAACAAAATCAAGGCCAGTACGTTAGAAAAAGAAGATTACGAAAAGTTCGTACAAACCTCTGCAGATGCCAGAAACATCTTTGCCAGTGCTTGCTTGATAGAGCTTGATAGAGCTTTCGTAAGCCCAAAGTCGAGCAAAATTGGACGATGAGGAGGCTCCTTGCTCACAAGAAAATTTCCTGCAATAAAGTTCCCAACAAAGCAGTTCATAAAGCAAAATGCATTATTTCATGAGCATCTAGATAGTTAAAAATAGATTCCAGCTACTATGAGGGGGCCCTTATTTACATTGTCATGGGTACTTATTTTTGCCATGCTTGCATAAACTTTATCATCACATGTGCCAAATGGCATTTTCCTTGCATAATTTTTTGTCTCACAGGCAACAAGTAGGTAAAGATTTATCAAGATCAGACAACACACTCTATTCCAATGTGATAAGGAAACATGATCAATTTAGCAACGAAGAGAATGTGTTGAAATTATAAACCGAGCATATGATTCCATTTAAAGATTTCATCTAAAATTTTGAAAATACAGCCGACTTAAGGATATCTACCGATCTGGGAGGCGCATGTATAAAAGTATGCATCAAAAGTTCAGATTTTAAGGGGAGTTTCATGAGAAGTTCACATTAACACATGCTGCTCCAAAGAAATCTCTCTCACTAAAAGAATGACGTGACAATGTTAAATCACCACTTATCCCAAAAAATTAAACTAATAGGAAATTGTGAATTTAGTTATTAAATTAATACTTTAATACTTCCTTCATGTGTGGGACCTGACAACACGTGGAATATTACTCTACTTGTACAAAAAGCTTAAACTAATAAGAAATGGTAAATTTAATCATTTAATTAATACTTTAATAAATACAATTCCACACTAAGCTCCAGTTAAAGAGAAGGAGAGAGAGAGAGAGTACCAGGATGAGGGTCACCATTAAAAAATCCATCAACATAAATTTGGTGGGCATATGCACGTGTAATTTCTTCTACAAGCTTTTGCTTGTCAACACCAAAAGCTTCCAGTGACTCCAAGTCATTCAAACGAATGCCATCCATGTACTCTAAAATAAGGACTTTCTCTGTTGACTATTATTTGAAGCAATATAATGCGGAGTAAGATACATGAAAAAAAAAAAAAAAAAAAAAAAAAAAAGCAACATTTTCCACTATAAGAGAGACAAAATAAAATCTAAAGTAATAATTAGGTCAATCATCCATACAAATCAGGTGAATTGTAATAAAGGAAGCACTTCTTTAACCCACTTCAAGATCTGTATTATTCCAAATGTATAACATTACATGAGAACACAATAGAAATTAATTCCAAGGAGCACCAAAAAAGCTTGCACAGGAGGGTAGGGAGAAATGTTGGATAATTATTGCAAAAAATAAGAGCTTTGTCATAGTGGATTTGTTGGATAGATGTTTTTAATACTGTGCTACTCCGTCTTATTTCACATGTACTCATGGTAACAAAGAAACTTGATATGTACTTTTATTTTTAAATACTCTACATTTGGAATAAATTTATAATTTTTCTTTTATCAGACCTTGATACAAATTTAGAAGACAACAGAGTCAATTTTTTAAAACTTCTACATGACTTCTAGGTTCTTCAAGTCTTTCGAATAGTCGATATAATGCTCGGGGTCATGTTTCTCTAGAGAAACCGAAAAAGGCCTCAAATCCGTATATGCTAAAATACATAACACCAAGTCCAACACACTCCTGGATGCAGACATGTAGCATTAAGAATTCGAGGGAAACTATACCTCAATAACTTCTGGAATTAAAACATCCACTTGATTGGCATTCGTGTTATCATCATGTCTACTATTTTTGCAGCCAAGATTTCTAGATACTGCACGAGTATTTTCTACAGACATAAAAGACAATGTCAATAATAACCGTTACTCAAAACAACAGGAAGGGGAAAGTGACAAGTTAAGCATAATTAACGTAAAGTGTCAGAATGATAAATGCCACAACCCGGATAAACAAGATAAGAATCCAGTATAAGAGACTAAATATAGAGTAAGCCAAATAGGACAGAAAATGGCTGTAACAGACTGAGACGGTTAGGTGAGACAATTTAGCCTAGCATAGCCAACATATACCACAACCCTGTTATTCAACCACTCATTTGAAAAAAAAAATATCTAGTTACATACTATCTGATAATATATAATATTTATCCCAACAACAAGATTTTGATACGATGGGATTTCCATTCCCTTTGAACTAATAATCCCGGGTAAATCCATAATCCTCATCCGTACAGACCCTCAATAACGCAAGCAATCAACAGTGCACAGTCATTTTCCTCTCTATTACAAAGAACTGCTAAAATCAGTTAAAAAAAAGGGCTAATACAGACAAGAGTTGGGAATACCAGCTTCCCGATTGAAGTCAAGTTCTTTGGGAGCTTCTTTGCACCATTCATTTATCATAGGACTAAAGTCGTACTGTGGCTCTGCCCAAGCTATCCAGTCAACAATTGACTTTGCATTCTTCAAGTCCTGTCACACAATAGTATGCACAAAAACTTTAAAACAACTTCAACTTACTTTTCATCCCAATATCTCAAAAGCCAAAGCATGCAAAACCTCCAATATGATTCTCTTGATGCCCTCATGCTGAACTTTAACAACCACTTCCTGCCCGTTAAGCAGAGTTGCACGATGGACTTGTGCTATCTGCACAGAATAGAATATGTAAATAATAAGATTATCCCAGAATCTACTTAAGCTTGCTACGCCCTCAAAGGAAGAAAAAAAATCAATTATTGATGATCGCAGTCCAGAATTCATATACAAGGCTGACAACCAACAAGAGTCTGAGGATCCTACTGATGCTGTTGCCAAAGGAGTTTTAACAAAATCTGAGAACAGATCATTCATTGATTCCCCCAACTCTTTCTCTATAGTCCTACAAACCTGTATAAACAAAATTGACCAGTCAACCAATGATATACCTAGAGGTTATCTTGATATAGGAAATATAAAGTGCATAAACGTGGACACCTAATACCAAGTGAGAGAGAGAGAGAGAGAGAGAGAGAGAGAGAGAGAGAGAGGTCAAATGGTAAAATATCCGATATATTTCCATTTACGTGAAGGGACATGGGAATGTTATTCTTGGATAAGAGAATCAAAAGCCAAGAATTCTGAATTTAAGAAGTCAGATGATGATTTCAAACCATTCTTATGATAGCAGTCTGTAAATTGTTTGACATTTAGCGTCACAAAATTTTACACTCTTTCAAATGAAATTTTTTAAAAAAATGTGGCATACTTGTCAGAACTACCACATTATCATAGACATTTGTGGGTACAATAACATTATGCAATATGTTATAGATTCCACATCATGGATTCTGATACCACCAATGACACACACAAAAAGTACAAAAAAATTCAACAAATCTAGTCTAGGAAAAAAGCCAATCAGATCAATTAATCAGACTTTGCCCAATTATGTGGTATAGACAAAACCTCTTGCAAGGGACGTGCAGGAAGAGAGTCCTGTAGCTGCTTGAGAAGGCATGTATATGCCTCAGGAAGCACATCCGCACGAGTGGATAAATACTGTCCGAGTTTCACCCACAAACCTTCCAACTGTATTATCAAACTGAGAACACGCTTAGCATTGCGCTCATGAGCTTTTTCCCATAAAGTAGATTTCTTAGCTCTGCTAGTCCATTTCTCTCTTTGCTGTAAAGCCTTCAAAAGATCGAAAAAAGAAAGAACATAATATGGTGTTCCATCTACGTAAAGCAATGAACCGCAATAAGAAACTTTACCTTATAATCTAGGTATATTACTAAAGCCACTGTGAATACTCTCATGCGTCTTCTGTAGATGTTTCCCCACCCCATTGGTGATAGCTATGCACAAAATGGAGTCAATATGTATTTAAGTCTACAGATCTCTGCTAGAGAAGGAAGAAAAAAAGATGATCAGGCTCTACACAAGGTGGGTCCAAGCAAACCAGCATTTACAGGATCAATCAATGCAGTGTACAAAGCAAAAATAAACTAGAAAATATGTTTATAGCAAAAGTATACTTTATGGTGTTGAAAACAATCAATAAGCTCGAAGCTCATAAGAATTTAGCTAAATAAAGTATCTGGGATTGAAAAAGAACAAAGAAACTCAAAAACACAAAAGCCTTATGCAGGCAACAAGGAGTTAGTTTTATTTAACATTAGGAGTCAAGGACACATCTATAACTTTATATTTCTGGACATAGATTGCACTTTTAGTCCATTAGGTCTTATTTTGGGTTTTATCATGTTATTGGGTTTCTATTTGTCGGTTTTACTAGTTCTTTAATTTGGGCTAATGAGTCAGAGAATAAGCCCAAATCATATTCGGTTTAGGTTTGGTTTTTTATAAATATTGATGTGGATCTTTCAATTCAATAAAGAACATGTTTTATGAGAATTTCACACTACTTATGCATTTTATATTTATGTGGTGCAAACCTTCTTCAATATGTAACATCTAGGAAAATGTAAATGTTTAGGAAAAATAGGTGCCATGCCTAGTTTATATTTTTCTTATTTTCCTCTTTGATTTTCCAATAATTTATCTCCTTTGAAACTGTAAGATTCTTGAAATAAAAACCCTAAATAGCTTCTAAACTACTCAAGAATTCAATTTTAATATCCTTTCAAACCATAAGGTCCTTAAGAAGGAAAAGAAAATAATAAGGAAAAAGGGGATCAGCGCTATGACTCTGACTCTGACTCCCCTCCTAAGAAGGAAAAGAAGATAATAAGGAAAAATGGGAAAAGAGAGGTCAAGAATCTAGAATGCTCATTTAATTTTGATGCTAGGAGTGTGGGTTCCAGCCGGGTTAGAGGCAAGAAGTTGGGGGTTTGATGTAGATTTTCTTCTGTCTTTTGGGTTTTTCGGGTGTTCTTCCTTTGTTTTTGTTTTTCTTTTGTGTTGGTGTCCTTTTTGTATACTTCATATATGCTTAAGGGCGCCAATACGCTTTTTTAATGCAATTTGTTTATTACCTATCAAAAAAAAAAAATTGCCCAAGAATTAAATTTTAATATCCTTTCAACTTTATTGTTCCCCTTGAAAAGTGTTTGGAAGGATAGGGCCCCGCCCCACATGGCTTTCTTTACATGGACAGCAACTTTGGGTAAAATACTCACGGTTGATAATCTTAGAAGGCGGGGTTACAATCTTGTAGTGGTGTTGCCTATGCAAAAAGAATGAGGAGATAGTCAAGCACCATCTCATTCATTGTAATTACACAGTGATCTTTGGTACTTTGTTCTCAACTTATTCGAAGTTTTCTAGGCTATGACGAGCAACATTCTAGATTGGAAAACTCAAGGGCGGGGACACCCCAAAGAGGGTATTTTCGAACATTAATTTTTCATTCCTTATATGGAGCATTTGGAAGTAAAGGAATCAGCTTCTCTTTGAGGATTGCGAGTCCAACATGCTTTGTCTAAAATCCTCGTTTTTGAGATCTCTTTTAGATTGGGCTGTAATCTATGTTCCAAAATTCTCTTCTTTGGGCCTTTTAGATCTTGTTCCTTCCTAGATTTTAGACGCTTGTAGGGTATTTGTCTCTCCTGTATACTTTTCATGTATGAAGGCTTTTCATTTTTCTTATAATAAAGTATTATTCATAAAAAGAAAAAAAAAAAAAAAAAAAAAAAAAAAAAAAAAAAAAGAAGTTTGGTCAAGCAAAGTGGTATTAAGTTGTGGTTGCGTAGAGGGTTATCTTTCTTTTTTTCTTTTTTTCTTTTTCTTAAGTAATCGAAATATCATTAAAAAGCAAAAAAAAAAATGCAACACAGGTAAACAGGAAATATACAAAAGAAACAACCAACTTTTTTTTTATAAGTAAAAGAAAATTTTATCAAAAAAAGCGTAAGACACTCTTTACATACACATGTGGTATACAATAGGAACACCTAACAAGAACGAGCAAAATAAAGACCTAAACAACCCAACACCAAATAGAACCCACCCAAAAGCCCTAAAACCCTATAACTCAAAACCATAGAACGCTCGCTGCTAAAAAACATGAACCTTGCATTTCCCGCACCTAGAGGACACGCCCGTATTATCATAACTTATGGAGCATTCTAAGTTTAAAAGTTCCCTTCTGCCTCTGGACTTAGAGTAGGTACCCTTTTCCTCCCGAGGATGATCCCCATCCTAGAATGAGAAAAAAGAACAAGAAAATAAAAAAAAACTAAGCAAATTAGGAAAGACAAACGCAGTTGTCCAAAGGTAAAGAGTATTAAACAAACAAACAAAAAAGACTTAAGCTCCACCACTGTTCTCTCGCAATCCTTGAAACTTATTTAATTTCTTTCCCTCCAAAGATACCATAAAAAGGCATGAAAGCACAATTTTCTACACAGTTGTATTCTAAGTGCTACCAAAATAAATCCCCCCTCCAACAAGCAAACAAGTTTACTACTCGTCTAGGCGTAGTCCAAGATAGCCCAACACAACTGAAAATAACATTCTATAGGGCATAAGCAACCTCACAATGGAGAAAAAGATAATCCACAGACTCCATATTCCTCTTCCACATACAACACCAATTGACCTCAATGACATGCCGCTTCCTAAGGTTATCCATAGTTATGATCTTCCATAGAGTGGCCGACCAAGCAAAGAAAGCCGCTCTCAAAGGAACATTAATCTGCCAAATAAATACTCTTCCAAGGGAAGGGAGTGCCATCATTATGAACAAGGATACTAAATAAGGATCTAACATTGAACAACCATTTTTTGGAGGGGACCCACCTAAGCTTATTTTCACCTCCCCATCTCACTCTAAGGGAGTACAACAAATTGAAAAATGAAGCAAATACATCCACCTCCCAATCATGGTCACTCTAATAAAGTTTGTGTTCCACTTTTGGGAGCCACTAGAAAGCTCCAAATGAACTGCTACGAAAACATCCTTTACACAAGCAATACTATATAAATCCGGAAAAGCTTTCTTAAGGGCCTTATCCCCACCCATATTATGCCAAAATCTAATCTTGAAGCCATCTCCCACCTCAAATCTGCCATGACTAGAAAACATCTCCTAACCCCTCCAGATATTCTTCCATAACTCCAGCCCATAAGACCCAAGAGGCTCATTAGAACACCACCCACCCCATGAACTGCTAAATTTGAAATCCACCACAATCTCCACCAAGCCTCTCTCTCATGCACATAACCTCCTAAAATAGCACAATTGAACACCAGCAAGCTTTGAACCCCCAACCCTCTTTCAAAGATCGGAGAATAAACATTGAACCAACTTACTAGGTGAAATTTGAACTCTTCACTTAGCCCACCCCATAAGAAATCTCGATGAAGTTTTTCTATGCGATTAGCAACACCAGCAAGGAGAGGAAAAAGAGGCATGAAATATGTAGGCAAATTGGAAAGGATGTTCTTGATAAGGGTAACCCTACCACCCTTAGACAAGTACATCATTTTCCGACAAGCCAACCAATGCTATATCTTCTCAATAACACCGTCCCAAATAGATTTGGCCTTATAAGAAGCCCCCAACGGAAGACCAAAATACTTCAAAGGCAAAAAAGAAACCATGTAACCTAGAATGCCAGACAATCAATCCACATTATCAACATCACCCACAGGAACCAATTTCGACTTAGCCAAACTAATCTTCAAATCGAAAATAGCTCCAAAACATAAAAATAGGGCACATAAATAGTGTAGGTGGTCAGGATTGGCCCACAAAAAACCAAACAACAGTGCCTAGACCCCACGGAAAAGCCTGTGAGAAATCCCACATTAACAGTTGCAGAAAGCATTTTACTCGGCCTCCATAGTGATAACAAACAGAAAAGGTGACAGAATCTCAAACCATGGGAGCTAATGAGAAAACCGGACAGATTGCCACTCACCAAAACGAAAAATACACACCGAAGAAATACAATGCGCCATTCAAGAGTGCCATTTCTCCCTGAAACCACACCTCCTCAACAAATAAAGTAAGAATTCCCAATTGACATGATCACAAGCCTTCTCAATATCCAATTTGCAATGCACCCTTGGCTCACCAAATCTGATCCTACTATCCAGACATTTGCGGCTTCGAAATAATCTTCTCCAAAAACCTTCTCAACCTATTCGCAAGGATGCAATAATATTGTAAACTCTACTCGCAAGACTAATAGGATGGAAGTCCTTAAGATTAATAGCCCCAAATTTCTTCAAAATGAGAGCAATGAAAATGGCACTAAGACTTTTTTTCAAACTTAGCATAAAAATTGCCAAAGTAAAACCATCAAGACCTGGTGCCTTATCACCGTCCATAGCTTTCACCACCTCAACAACCTCACTCTCCTCAAACGATCTCTCTAACCAATAGGCCTCCTCCGCATCTATCGAGTCAAAAGCAAGGCCATCCAGCTTGGCTGCCAGCTAAACTGTTTTGAAAACGTCTATTTTAGAATTGCACAATGTGTTCTCTAATAGTAGGTTGATCAAAAAATCTGAGCTATTTAATAACGACGACTCAATGGAGTTGTCTCTCCTATTCGAGTTAGCCACTCGATAGAAAAAAATTTGTGACCCTCTTTTAACCATAGAGCCCTTAACTTTTGCCACCAACTTATCTCCTCCAACAAAGTAGCTTTTTCCAACTCACTAACAACCATGATTTTCTTCTACTTCTCTTCAGCAACTAAAGCTCTCTCTTCCTCTAACCCATCAAGAATGCGCAACTCCTCCAAAAGAGTTTTTTTATGGGACTCTACGTTACCAAACACCTACTCCTTCGAAATGGGCTTTAACTTTGACTAGGGATATTTACACAGGATGGGCCTTTGAACCCTCTAGCCCAATAGAATTCAAATCCTCATCAACTATCTCTAGAGCCTGGTCCACTCCCCTTTTAATTTCTCCATATGGCTTCTCCAATTTCTAAGGTTCCCACAAATATCGACCACGTCACTCCTTTAAACAACCTCGTCTCCACCTATAACGCGAAAAAGGAAATGAACATGTCTGCACATGTACCTCAAGCAACATTCTTCTGACCCAAAGGTACATAGGCAGTGGTCCTTGCCTGACCCTTGGGGGTGGGACCAATAATTCTTATTCAATACTGAAAACTTGCTGAGGTACAAAGAGGTGCTTAAATAATCATAAGCAAACCCTAACACTAAAGTGCAAACCGTTGGGCTCAAGCCCATTATTAGATTATAACTTCATAATAAGACCTATGTAAATAACAACAAAAGAAAATGCCAAAACAATAAATACTTTATTATCCCCTAAGGATTGCTGACTCCGTCAATTCCCTCCCATCAGAAAAGAACTCGACTCCGACAAGTTGGTGGCAATGTAAGCATCAGAAAGCTCAGGGTGGAGACGTACTTCTTCAGTCTACAACCAACAACAATCTGAAAAAGGGCGATTTTTCCACTTAGCCAGAAATTTCTGGTATCCCCCTCGTCGAGTAGACACCATTTGATCTTCTAGGATAGCTTTGATGTCATCACGGGGTTTCACGCCTTTGGGCACATGCAAAGGCGGAGTAGGAACAATATCTTCTTCCAAGTGTGGTATATGCGGTAAGGCCGTCGACATTAAATATGGGACTTATATGGAGATCAGGAGGTAGCTCCACATGGTAGGTGTTGGGTCCAATTGACAAAGGATCTTAAAAGGACCAACAAATCGATGATGAAGCTTATGAACAGCTCCACGAGGAAACCTCTCTGGCCGAATACATACCATTACAAGATAGCCAACCTAAAATTCAACATGCCGCCTAAGTGGGTCCACTGCGGCCTTGTAAGAGTTCATGCTCAATGTGAGTTTGCGCCGGACTTCAGTATGTAGTTGCTGGATTTATCGAGAAAAATCTTCAGCTGCTTCACTATGGCGTGTGGGATTGGGAAGTGGAGATAAGTCATGAGGAAGGCGTGGCCTAGTTCCTATCACGACTTCAAAAGGGGAGAGAACCAGTACTCCTATTCACAGAGCTGTTGTAAGCAAATTCTGCTTGAGGGAGAAGCAGGTCTCAGGAAGCTTGATGATCCGCCACCAAGCAACGCAGAAGGTTACCAAGCTCCGGATGACGGCTTTGGTTTGGCCATCCGTTTGGGGATGGAAAGGACTGGAAAATTTCAGTTTTGTCCCCATCTTGGCAAAATTAGCTAACAAATTTAGCATCCGGTCAGAAACAATTGTCTTGGGCAATCCATGACGATGGATCACCATCGAGAAAAAGAGGGATGCGATTTTGGAAGAATCATAAGTTTTTGTGCAAGGAAGAAAATGTGCCATCTTTGAAAATCGATCCACCATGACAAATATGGAGTCATGACCATGCACCGTTCATGGGAGACCGAGGACAAAATCCATACTAATATCACCCCATGGCTGGCCCGAAATGGGTAGTGGGCTGTATAATCCAGCATTTGTTTTAGTACCCTTGGAGAGTTGACATGTACGACACCTTTTGATAACAGTGAAAACATCACTTGAGATGGGGCCAATAAAAACGATCCTCCACAAGGGCAATAATTTTACCGCGGCCAAAGTGTCCCACTAGTCCCCCAGCGTGGAGTTCTTGGATGACAAAATCTCGGATGGATGTGTGAGGGAGACAAAGTTGAGTCCCCTTAAAAAGATAGCCATCAAGAAGAGAATAGTGTCCATCAAGCCAATTAGGTGAAGTCAACAATGCCTTATAACAAGTGCCAAAATCCGGGTCATGAGGATAGGACTCTTTCACTGTTTCAAAACAAGTGATGTCAGTGGATAATTGGGAGTAAGGAGGACTTACGGCTAAGGGCGTCGGCCACAGTGTTTTCCATTCCCGCTTTATGCCAAAGGACAAAAGTAAACTGTTGGAGATAGTTCACCCAACGAGCATGTCGTGCATTGAGTTTCTTTTGGACATTTAAATGCCGCAGAGAGTCATGGTCAGTGAACAGTAAGAATTCTTGATGTATCAAATAATGGCACCAATGCTTGATAGTTATCACAAGAGCGTAGAGCTCCAAATCATATGTAGAATATCGCTTAAATGCTTCATTCAACTTTTCGCTAAAATAAGCGATGGGATGCCCACCTTGACTTAGAACGCCGCCAATGCCTGAATGTGAGGCATCGCAAGACTCTTCAAAAGGGGCTTCAAAATTGGGTAGCCATAAACATAGGTGCCTCCGTAAGGAGTTTCTTGATGGCCTTGAAGGCTTGTTGGGCAGCAGTGGTCCAGAGGAAGGAGCCTTTCTTGGTGCATTCAGTGATGGGGGGTCATCACGGAGCTAAATCCATGCACAACCGTGGAAGCTGTAGACTTCATGTACATTATTGGGGTTGGGCCAGTCCATAATGGTGCGAACCTTCTTCGGGTCAGTGGTTAATCCTTTGGACAATACAATGAATCCTAAGAAAATCACATTGTCTTGTGCAAAGGTGCCCTTCTTGAGATTGACAAAGAAGCTTTCAAAACGGAGTGTTTGAAGTAACTGTCGGAGATGGTCAACATGATCGACTAAACTCCTGCTGAAAATAAGAATATCGTCAAAATAATCGACAACAAACTTATTGATGAATGGTTTAAGCACTTGGTTCAAAACCCGCATAAATGTACTAGGGGCATTGGTGAGCCCAAATGCTATGACAAGCCACTCAAATAGCCCACCGCATTTTTTAAACGTGGTTTTCCATTCATCCCCAAGGTGGATAGGTATCTGGTGATACCCACTACGAAGATCAATCTTGGAGAAAATGGTGGCACCGCATAGCACTAAGGTTGGCAATTTTTTACACGACCCACGAATCCGACACGAACACGACACGAAGTTATAGGGTTTGGGTTTAGGCTAAACGGGTTGACCCGTTTATGACACGTCAACCCATTTATGACCCGTCAACTCGTTTATGAACCTTATAAACATGTCGTGGTCGGGTTTCATGTCTCAACCCGTTTAACTAATCGTGTCGGGTTCGGGTTGGTGGGTCAACCGAGTCGACCCAAACCCGACATGGCAAACCGTTTTGCCAACCCTATGTTGCACATGAAGCGTGTCATCAAGACATGGAATGGGAAAACGGTACTTCACGGTGATTTTATTGATTGCTCGACTATCGACACATATACGCCAACTCCCATCTTTCTTTGGAGTCAATAACGTGGGCACTGCGCACAGGCTCAAAGAAATCCGCGATTAAGCAACTCTTGGACTTGGTGTTGGAGTTTTTGGTGCTTGGTGGGGCTCATCCAATACGATGGGAGGTTTGGTAGTGATGCCCTTGGAAACAAGTCAATTGCATGTTGTATATTCCTCATCGGTGGCAAGTTGCGTGGAAATTCGCCAGGCATGACATCTTGGAATTCTTTCAACATATCCTCAATTTCGGTGGGGAGCACGTAGCGAGCTTGGATGGATGCACTTGGGTATGCCCCCAAAGCAATATACAAGCCACATTCCTTACAAGCTACAGTGAACTTGCATAATGTCAACACTCGTACCTCGACGATTTGGCTCTCCGCAGTCGGTTGCTCAAACTCTTGCACGTTCATGGGTTTCAACACCAATTTCTTTCCCTTATACAAGAAAGAATATGTATTCCTATAACCATCGTATTGCACCTTTCGATCAAAGAGCCAAGGTCTGCTGAGAAGGACGTGACAAGCTCTTATGAGAATAATATCACCACCACACAACTTCTTTGTAGGAGTTGCCCAATGAGAAATTCACCAAGCATCTCTGCTTCACGGGGATGGTAGTATCATCTACCCAACTGACACGATAAGGTTTTGGATGCTTCTCCATAGGTAGCTTTAACTTCTGCACAGCTTCAAGGGATATAACATTCATTCTGCTCCTATTGTCGATTATCATATTCAAGACTTTGCCATTGTGGCCAACTCAAGAGTGAAAGATGTTCGCCCTCAACCACTCATCTCCTTCGACCTCCTCCACACGTTTGCCGGTGAGGATTCAACGTATCACACATAAGGGTAAATCGGCGTACTCTAACGTCTCCTCAGGAGTTTCCACGTCATTGGCAGGAGTGGCAACAGGGGAATGCTGTTCAGCCTCCTCTTCAGGGGGATTCTCTTCGCAGTATAAGCTATGGCGCTGCTCACGGGTGGGGCACATAAAGGCATAGTGACCACGACCCCTGCAATTGTAACATTCCCCACTTCTTTTATCTTCCTTACCGTCCATCATGGGTCATCCACGTCTTTCGCCTCTATCAGTTGGGGCTCTCTCTGATGGCATGGGAGCCTTTGGGAATGCTATATCTCCTTGAAGTAGTCCTCTACTCATTGCAGGGAAGATCCCTCTAGGGGGGCCCACTACTCCAGCCAGATGGAGTGCACCTTGCACTCATAAGCTTGGCTTGTTGCTCTAACCGTAGTGCTAGTTGATAAACCTTGTCAAGACTCGTTACTCGAACGTTGATCAACTCCCTACTGATGTCTTCTTGACGGCCAGCCTTGTAACGAGTGAGAGATTGACGCTCTGTCTCGGTGAGGCGACTACAAATACTCAACTCGTGGAAACGATGGGTGTATTCGTCCACCGTTGTGGTCCCTTGCTTGTGTGCTAATAAATCGACAAAAATCGAATCCTCATAGTCCATAGGAAGGTATTTTTCCTGTAACTTGAGTTTCATCTCCTCCCAATCGGATATGGGTGGAAACCGGAGACGGTGCAGATATTCTTTGACACTATGCCACCAAACACGTGCTTGTCCCTTGAATTTCATCTTCACGAAACGCACTTTGCGGTCTAGAGAGAGACCAAACCAATCAAAGTAATCCTCCAAGGCGGTGAGCCAATCCTGGAACGCGTATGGATCTAGTTTGCCATGGAAGTCCAACACATCTACTTGTACTTGCTTTGTGATTTCATCTCCTCAATAATCTTGGGCTGGTTGATGGCCCGTAAAGGGTGGGTGTTCAAACCGGGACAAAGGGTGGTAAATCCCACATATGTGTGTAGGGATTATGCTTGGCTATATGATGTGGAATGGAGTTTAGGGGATGCTCTTCTTCTGCTCAGTAAGTCTTTGAGCCATCAGTAGATTTCTCGGCATCCTCTTCAATTTTCACAAACTTCCCGCGATCAGCCAACCCGTCAGGTTTGGGAAACAAATGCTCCCACATGAAATCCGTACGTTCAGACATGGTGCTAAACTTGTCAACCAAGTCAAAAAGCGCATCGTCACGTTGTTGCTGTGTGTAACGATGATCTCCATACATCTTGCCACTCCTGGTTTACATCTTGACAGGAAGAAAAACGAGAGAAAAAAACAAACAGCAAAAAAAACCAGAGGATCCTTTATGCTCTGACACCAAATTGAAGCCGGGTGAGGATAACACACCAGAATATAAATCTTATTTCACACACGGATGCGTTACAGTGATGTATCACCCTTGGGGGTGAGAAGTCTCATCTCAAAAATTGGCCAATAATTCTTATTCAAAAACTGAAAACTTGCTGAGGTACAAAGAGGTGCTTAAATAATCATAAGCAAACCCTAACCCAAAAGTGCAAGCCATTGGGTTCAAGCCCATTATTAGATTACAACTTCATAATAAGAACTACGTAAATAACAACAAAAGAAAAGGCCAATACAAAATTTCCTGTTGAGACAAATAGGATCATTTAAAGAGAAACTACAAGGTTGGGAAAACAAAACACAAAGAGGAGAAAAATCAGAGGAAAACAGATTATCAAAATACCACAGTCAATGTATCAAATGAGGAGGTGTTAGTGCCCTCTATAAGAGGGGAAAAGTGGTGTTATGTTGGGGATCATTAAATTGAGTTGGTGATTGAATCGGCTACTCATATCATGTCACTCCAAGGAAGTTAACTCTAAATTTTTACAAAGTGGGAAATGAATCAAAAAGAAGCTTTGCTACACACTTCACAAGGCGCAAGAAAAGTTATGCAGGGAGGCATTAAATACAGGTGAAGATGGTATCTTATCAAACTTATGGCATAGATGCTTGCTCATACGAATGAAAGGGGATTCCAAGTTTTAGCAAAGACGTCTTTCCCTTTGTCAAAAATACGCTCACTCCCTATGATTATTGTATTTTTGGCAAGCATCATAATGTGCATGGTCCCATTGAGGTGGAGTCCTTAAATGGCCATAAATACTTTGTTACTTTTATTGATGATTCCTAATGAAAGGTATGAGTGCATTTTTTAAAACAAAAGACCAAGTATTTCAGCACTTACAGAGGTTTTATGCACGCTGGAAAAAGAGAAAGGAAGCCTTTGACACGTGTTATACTGAGAAGGAGGTGAATGTACATATAACAAATTTGAAAATTACTACTCAGATTGCAAAATTACACACGAAAGGGTAGGTCCTAATATCCCACAACATAATGGTGTGGCAAATGATTAGCCGTACTATTATGGAGAAGATCATATGTATGTTAACGATAGCTAAATCGCCTAAGCCATTCTGAATTAAAACTGTTAGTATTGTATGCTACCCGATCAATCGATCTCCATAAATTCCTTTGGGTCTCGATTTTCTAGAGAATGTGTAAACAAAAGAAGATATTTTTCACTCTCACTTGAAAGTGTTTGGATGCAAGGCATTTGCCATGTGCCTTAGGAACAAAGGTCAAAAACTGATCATAAGGTCATTTCTTGCAAATGTGTTAGGTATAAAAATGCAGAGTTTGGCTACAAACTATGGGATCCTTGAAGAAAAGTTTACTAGAAGCACATATGTGATTTTTCATGAAAACTAGACTTTGACGGACATTTAGAAATCTGAAAAATCAAGATGTGCTAATGAAGTTGTTCCTAACCTAATACTTGTTTCTTCTTCCACCGATACTGTCATAGATGGAGGAGCGGTGTAAGTTGAAAACTATGGTGATGAGCTAGGAGCAATTGACGCGGATGATGCAATAGATATAGAGGGTAATGAGCAAGGGGAGCAACTCTCTCCACCAAAGATGGCCAGAAACCAAGTTAGGACGTCTACCAGAGAACATCATCCATCAACTAGATATTTCGCTTAGTATTATATTTTGCTTACTGATCAAGGGAAGTCAAAGAGCTTTCTAAGGACACACATAGTTGGATGAATGCTATACAAGAAGAGGTGAATTTTTTGTTAAAAATGACATTTATGAGGTGATGGAACTTCCTAAAGACAAAAATGGGTGAGGAACAAATGGGTGTTCAAGCTAAATAAAGATGATGAAAAGTTAGTGCAGTACAAAACTCAATTGTTGGCAAAAAGTATTAGTCAAAGAAAAGAGATTGATCTCAATGAGGTATTCTTTCCAGTTGTAAAATGAGCTCCATAGGTTTAGCAGCTAGCTTCAATCATGAGCTTGAGCTTTGTACTAACCGGCTGGCATGTATTCGAACTCAAGAGTTGGATTCTAGTCTCCTTCCAAATGGGCTGAAGGGGGAGATTGTTAAGGGTGCATGGGTACCACGTGGTCCAACCCTTTTCTCTAGGAGTAGATCATGGGTGCTACAACTACAAAGTATTGCAGTATTCGCAACAGGGATCTCGCTTAAGTATTGATTTCGTCAGGTTTGCAGTATTTTGTGGTGAGATTGTATTTTTCCTGAAGAGGTAAAATTCTTGTTTACCCAATTATTGTGAACTCATCTTTTAGGGCATAAACTTGAGTACTGTAATCTCTACACTATTCTACGAGCTTAATCGGATTTTAACTTGGGAGTTTTCACATAAATTTGGTTTGGTCTTGTGTAATTGCTCTCTTATTTTTATTTTTTTTTTATAAGTAATTGCTCTCTTATTGTTTGGCGAACTAAGTTTCCATTGAGGGTAGCCTTTTTGGTTGGTCGGCGGCCCTAGGAAAGATCCTTACCATGGACAATCTTCGAAAGCAGTACGTCATTATGGTTAATTGGTGTTATTTGTTTAAAAGGAATGGGGAGCATGTGGACCATCTTTTGCTTCATTGTGACATTGCTTGCACCATTTGGAATGATTTCTTTAGGTTTGCAGTATTTTGTGGGGAGATTGTATTTTTTCCTAAAGAGGTAAAATTCTTGTTTACCCAATTTGTTGTGAACTCATCTTTTAGGGCACAAACTTGAGTACTGTAATCTCTACACTATTCTAGGAACTTAATCGGATTTTACCGTGGGGGCTTTCACAAAAATTTGGCTTGTTCTTGCGTAATTGCTCTCTTAGTGTTTGGCGAACTAAGGTTTCACTAAGGGTGGCCTTTTTTGGTTGGTCGGCGGCCCTAGGAAAGATCCTTACGATGGACAATATCCAAAAGCGACATGTCATTGTGGTTAATTGGTGTTGCTTATGTAAAAGGAATAGGGAGCCTGTGGACCATCTTTTGCTTCATTGTGAGGTTGCTTGTATCATTTGAAATGTTTTCTTTAGTCGATTTGGGTAGTCTTAGATAATGCCTAGACGAGTAGTCGATTTGTATGTTTGTTGGTGCACTGCTAGCAACACTCAGAGTGCTGTTGTGTGAAAGATGGTACTTTTGCGCCTTTTGTGGTGTTTATGGAAGGAAATGAATGACATAACTATTGACGATCGGAAGAGGACTATAAAGGAGATTAGTAAGTGTTTATTTTTCACGCATTGTATCTTTGAACAGCTGCTTTTGTTTCTGTTTTGGTGATTAAGTATCATGATTCTCTTATTATTCTTTTTACCCTTACTAGTTAGGTGACTTCTTTTGTATTTTTTTTGTATACCTATGGCGCCTTACACTTTTAATGATATTTCGATTACTTATAAAAAAAATTGCTCTCTTGATACTTGATTAATTACTTGCATGATTTTAGTTTTACTTTTTACTTGAGCTTGTTGAATCTAATTCACAAACAGACAATAGTTTGGTCCGACAGTTCCGTTCAATTAATATAAATTTTTGAAAGAGAAAAATAAAACTATATATTCCAATTCGACCATAGATATATGTAACAAATCCTTAATATCTCTGCAGACCTGAGTTTTCTTTGGCATACTCTATATATATGTCAATTTCCGAGGCATGTTATAAGAAAGTTATCACCAGAATGTTTTCTACAACATTAATCTCCAGAAATACAATATTAACGAAAATGGAAAAGAAAATGAAACATATAAATAAATAAATATATATATATATAATCATCATCATCATCATCATCATCATCATAAAAGAACAACATTTCTGTCATATACTTCAGCAAAAAATCAACAAAACCTCTGCGTTGACAACTCCAACTTATCATCCACAGGGAAGTATAGAAGGAAAGACCTCAATATTATGTGCAAAAAAGGTAGGTTGCTGCCTTCTTATGGCTTGTACTGAGGAAGTTCATAGCAGTCCTAAAAGAAGGAAAGAATCGTAAAACTCCCAACAAGCCAAAACTAAAGTCATTTTATCCAAATTCAGCAGATGATGAACCATTAAGAATTTAATACAGAGATACAAAATTGACATAGAAGCTCCTCCATATATTTATGCACGAATAATGGGAAGAAAAAAAAAATTGATAATACATATGAATCCAAGAAACATGTATCAAAAATATCGAATTCCTAAACATCAACAATTTATGCACAAATTACATAACAAATTTTTGTTCTCGGAAATCGAAGAAAAGTCTTGACCTGAGTTCCCAATTTGACTCGATTCGAACGAGAGAGAGAGAGAGGGGGGGGAGCCGTAATAAAAGGGGACAAACTTCTTCGAAACGATTGGAATTTGGGGTCGTTCTACTTGTGGAATGCGAATCTCTCTTTTTTTGCATCGGATTGGCGTGGCGTCGCTCACCTCCAACGGAAAGTGTGAATAAAATTGACCATTAATACTTTGGCGTTGGTTAATAAAAAAAAAAAATTGGCGTTGGAACCCGACCAATCGGGTGAAGACACGTTGACACGAGTGCTTACGTGGCAGGCTGTGGTTTTAGTTCTTCGTGTACTGACGCATAGGCTTTGTGCTCTTGGTATCGGGGACCAAACCGAAGCGAAAAAGTAACGAAAGTTGCTGGCAAGTAGACAAAAGCAGTCGCGTGGAATCAACTTTCAAGGGGTGGATTTTGTTCGTTTTTTCTTTTTCCTTTTTTTAAATAAAATCAAGGGGTGGAATTTGGCCGTTGGATTGGTTGAATCTGGGCCGTTGAGTTATCGAATAGCGTGCCACATTAGTCGGCGCCTCCTTTTGTAGATAAGTCAGAGAAACAGAGTTCATCAGTCAACGTTGGTTTTCAAACCCTTGAATTAAGACTAGGAAAATGATAAGTGTACTATGAGTGCACAACATCAAAGCATATTGGAAAGGACACACATGTGTGAACCTCACCCTAATGTGCATTGATATTATGCATTTGTAGTGCATGTATCATCTCCCTTAATATTATGATTTGCAACCATAATGACATTAACCGAACAATTACCCCATAAATTCTCTTGGACACGCCTCACCTTTAGAAATGGGTATTGAAGTCTGAATTTTTTACTTATGTAGTGCTTTATATATATATATATATATATATATATATATATATATATATATAGAATTTTAGCTACTTAAAAATCAGAATTTTTGGGTATTACAATATATATATATATATTGTAAGTAATCTTTTAAGGAAATCAGATTGCCCGATCAAATTACAAATAATAATAATAATTTTGTTTTCCTTTAAAATAAACCCTGATCGAACATTCGATGACCCCTTAGAAAGTTCGACATGGATCCCCATCGAAAGTTTGAAGCATCTTCAGAACGTTCGATGTGAACCACTTATGCGCGTGTTCAGAACAATACATCAAAAGATTGAAGCATCTTCAGAACGTTCGATATGGATCACTTCTGTGCGTGTTCAGAACAGTGTATCGAAAGTTCGAAAAGCATCTTCAGAAAGTTCGATGTAGACCCCTTTTTCAGGACAGTACACCGAACGTTCAAGATCGTATACTGATCGTTCAAGATTAGATGCCGAACGTTCGATGATACTTAAAAATCAATTTTAACCTACTATCCATATCATTCGGCCTTGTCTCTTCTAAACTAGTCTGTATAAACCACCACCACAACCTTCAAATGTCTCCACACCTCCATGCATCCTTGTTATCTTATTTATTGAGAGAGAGAGAGAGAGAGAGAGAGAGAGAGAGAGTTATTATAAAGAAAATAGGTGTTTTTGGTCTTGTTCAACTTCATTCGAGGTAAACCCTAAACTTTATAAACTCTTTTTCATAATGCATCATAACTATGTGTTGTAATGAGCCTTAAACATATCATAGTGTGTTCATAATTCATCTCTCTTAAAAGGGAATATTTTTTAAGAAAGTAGGAGTTTACACTTATTTTTCATCACCATTTACGTTAACATGATTTAACATGTTGTATTGAAGCTATTTTGAGTCTTGGTTCTAGAAGAAAATGGTTTGAGTTTGAGTTTCGAGTCTTTCATGCATTCTAGTACTTCTTGAAAGTTCGCTATACTAGACCGAACGTTCGATCCTTGTCATGATCGAATGATCAACCTCAATACCGAACGTTCAATAGTGGCCAGAAAGGGGTAAGTAGGGCTTTAATGATAGATAGAATGCTTAAGTCATATTTAGAGTTTTCTATGCATGGGTTAGCACTCTCATAGTGTTTTGTTTAATATTAGGTCATGATTTCGCAGTAGTGGGAGTTCGAGATGTCTGAGGCTTTGGATAAATGTTTGAGGTAAGTAAATACTTACAAAACTGGTATTGTTTTGACGTGCGATATGTCAAATGACTGAACACATTTTGTTCTTCATAAAATATGCTGAGAGCCTACTGTTTTTATACTGCTTCGTGATGAGTAATACTTATTTTATAGTGCTAACAAATTAACAATATCTGCATCGTATGACACGGTACACCGATACGTGCAGTAGAACGACCATGGGCTTACTATATAGGCTTGACCCTATGGTCACAAAGGTTACTTGGAATGATGTTTGGCCTTGGATCCACTACTTATGATGACCGGCACAATCATGTTTGAGTGGTGGTCATTATAGACGGATGTCATTAGTGGCTTGGGCCACCCAAGATTGGAATCAATCGGGCACCGGTGTTGTATTACAGGTCCTTCAAGATAATGTCAACCTTACCGGGAATGGATAATATCCTCGGTAGACCATATGAAGAATAACTATAATTTATATAATATGTAGCATGTTTTCTTTGCATTAAAATATTAAAATATTAATATTATTAATATTGCATTAAAACATTTATATAATATGTGTTCTTCAAAATAAATTACTTTTCTACCTAGGTGTAATAACATAAGCAATATACATCATTTGTGTTAGTTTTTGTGTTGGCTGCATTCTGTTGACAAAATCACTTCTATGTAATGTTGTTGTTTTCATCAGGGAAGCTGCCTTATCCAGAGTCTACTCTTCAACCATGTCCTTCAAGAAGATTCTGTGAAGTTTGGAAGCAAGTTTATTTCGGTTCCTTGCTAGCCATCCGAAAGACGTGGTATTCCGTTCGGACACTCATCAATCAGCAACATCCATTTGGACGACAAGATCTTTTCCGTCCGGACATCCATCAGTGTCTAAAAGCTCATCAGAGTTCGAGAAGATCCCAGTGTTGCAATGCATCTGTCCAGATGACGTGGTTATACCATTCGAACGCCATTCAGGGTTTGACAAGCATTAGGGTTTCTGCCTCAAGACACAGTTATGGGTAGACGGCTGCTACCGTCTGGACGATGTTTTCTATAAGGCAAGATGTGCACCAGTTCAACCGTTCGGACATCAGTCTTTAGGGTCCAGACGCTCCAAGCCTTATTATGGTAATTACGTACAGCCGAGATGCTGTAAACAAGGATTCCACTATTCAGAGTGAAGTCAGAAGAAATTCAAATTCCCTGTCAGCCGTCTGGACGATCGTGCCATCCCGTCCAGACACAGTCAGTCCAGCATCATCTGTCCGGACAATGTGCTTCTTCCGTCCGAACACCTACACTGTATCGAGAAGTTTCTGTGCCAGCTTGCTTCCGTCCAGACGTTTCAGCAGCACGTCCGGACGCCTATCAGTTCTCGAACGGTTCACTGATTCTTTCCAAGTTCAAGAAAGGGAAGATCAATCAACCGTCCGGACGATATGGTATCCCGTCCGGATGAGTATCTCCGTAAGGCAAGAATCGCAGTTCAAAATGAACCGTCCGGACATCTGACAGCTGTGGTTCGGACGCTGGTGCATCGTATATGGTAACTGACGATTCGACTTCAACCGTCCGGACGTCTCCTCCTTATGGTCCGGACGCACGCGTATCAGATATGGAAATTGCGTGTTGAAGTTTAGCCGTCCGGACGCTCCTGCCCCTTGGTCCGGACGCGCGAAGCCTGTTTTGGAAATTACTTGCAGCGGACGTGCGTCCGTCCGGACGATCGAGCCATCCAGTCCGGACGATGTTCTTATACAGGAAAGATTTCTCCGCTGAAATTTATGGAAATCCCTGTCGCACAGTTGTCCGTCCGGACGGCCTTGGTTCACCGTCCGGACGGCTCACAGGCTTATTTTGCCTAACGCCCATTCTGACCCCCAGCCTATAAATAGGGGCCTCTAGGCACTTAGAGCTGTAAGAATTCAAAGTGAATTCCTCTAGAGCTCAGAGAAGTTACAAATTCCTCTGAAGCCATTCAACAGAATTCGGTGGTGAATTCTCTACTGCTCAGAGACGTGATATTTCCTCTGAAGCCTTTGCTAAGTGTGCTGTTGCTGTGCTAAAACCGAAGTCTGTCTTAGAGGTTGGCCCTAAGGTAAAGGATTCCATTGAAGACCCCTTCAGGTAGGTGAACCTGGTTTGGAAGCGTTCGTGTTGGGTTACACGTTATAGAGCAAGGTATGACCACTGCATCAGTATATGTAAGTGTTACTGCTTTGTATCTAGCTTTGTTTTCTGAATAGTGGATATCCTGGGTTTGGCTGCACCGGAGTGGTTTTTCTCTTAATTGAGTTTCCACTTCGTCAACAAAAATCTCTGTGTCATTTATTTTCCGCTGTGCTTTAATTTTTGTTGATACTTATGCACACACTTTACTTTTAGAAGTCATTTCAATTTTTCAATTGGTATCAGAGCAAGTACACTCTGTTTAGGATTTATTTCCTGAGTGTGATCCTCATCTTCTGCGACTTCTATTTTTTATTACACCTTTTATCATGAATTCTTCTCAGTTCTCTAATGAAGATTATGATATTATGCTCTTTAAAGTTTTTAATAAATTGAAGAATGATGAACATTCTAAAATTTCACATAAATAGCTTAAAAAGGTGAAGCAAGAAAAAGAGTCATTGATTGTACAATTGTCTGAATCACATGCTTTGATTGACTCTTTGAGATCTGAAAATACCATGTTGTTTAATCTTATTGATACACTTGAGAATAAATTAAAGGAATCTAAACATCTCTTGAAAAAATTCTCTAGTGATAATTTGAAAAGCATGCTTTGTATTCACTCAGATGTTTCTAACAAGCTTGATTTAACTGTTGATGATGTAAGTGCTTCTACTTCACATGCTTCTGATTCTGAGTTAGATATTATGCCTGTGATAGAAGATATAGCTTGTTTAGATAATTCTTGCTTAACTAATCATGTGATGCTAGAGTCCAAGGAATCAGGAACACGAGGTAAGGTTGTTCCTGCTTGTTGTAATTGTGGGAAAATCGGTCATATTAGACCAAATTGTTACTTGTTGAAATCCCACAGGCCTTGGTTTAAGCAGGATGCTATGAGGAAAAGTGAAGTTGATGATTCTTCCTCATCAAAATATGTCTCTCCGCATAGGAGACATATGGAAGGTAAGTGCAAAGTTATTTGTAAGAATGCTAATGATAATTTTGCAGAGAATACAAAGAAGCATTCAAACAAAAGAAGCTTGCCTACCTGTCATCACTGCGGTATTACCGGTCACATCCGACCTAAATGTCCTCAGCTCCAGAAGTTGAAGGTTCAAAGGAAGCTGCCAACAAGAGTTACACCTCCGATGGGTCTCCAGGCTCTACGGCATCAGCAGAAGTTTGTTCCTGCTAAACAGAGTGGCAAATCAAGACGCTACAAGAGAAAGCCGCAGAAGCCCAATAGTAGCCATGGCTATGAAGGATTGCTGAGCCTAATGCAAGGTATGTTTAGGAGTATGGCCAACATGGGCATGACCCGCAAACCATCCCCACGGGTTAAGCAGGTATGGGTCAAGAGTGATGAGACCATTCACCCCAGGAGGGGGAACAGACGCACCTAGCAGATTCGGGTGTCCATGCCTAGGATTTGGTTCCTAATCCTAAAGGCATCAGGTTTGATTGCTTGCACTTTTTCTTTGTATATTTGTGTGCTTACTATGCAATCTAGGAACCAGTTTGTTGTGGCCCCTGTTTCTCTTGAGAGAACTTTGCAGGTACTTGTTGGGGAAGACAGAAAAAGCAGGTCGAGCGACTGTTTTTCTGTATTGGCATCATCAGGTTTGATCTTGCCATGCATATGATGTTTTCTTTCCATATTGCATTTTTTTTTAATAAAAGAAAATAAAAAATAAAAAATGGGGAGAATTTGCAAGATATTTTGTTTTCCTTGGTTGTTTAGATATAGTATGTGTTTTCACCTGATATCCCAATTCTGTAAGCATTAATCTACTTTGCTTGGATATAATTGTAAGTTTATGACTATATTGGCCAAGTGTTTTTCCTGTTTATGCAAAAGTAGGATAGCTCCTTTCCTCATGCGATGAAAAAGTGTACTATCCGAGACTCCCTAAGGTACATTTTTTCCTTCTCTGACTATTTGCTTCTAAGAATTTCTGATTAAGAGAAGAGGTTTGTGATAAGATGGTCAAATTGACCACAGGCTAGTTGAACCTAGGATCTATAAACTCTGGCATATCCTCTAGTTTGCAGCATCATAAGTTATGAGTAGTTATTCATATGAATTCTTGTGCTTTAAAATTGTCTATTCACTGCTTCTGTGCTGAATATGCCTTGCCCTCTATGAGCAAGTAAAATTTATCTTGTCCTTCATGGTACAAGTAAAACAATTTGGTGCTGCAACTCAAGGGGAGTGTATCAGATGAGGATGGCTAGGCCCTAGTAAGAGTAAGGTTTGACTTTTGACTAATCTATCACGGATCCTCTCTCTTCTTTAGGAAATCCGATTGCTCTTGTTATGATTTGTCAAACCTTATGGGATAAGTCTTCACACACACACGCATTGCATGAGTTGAGTTGTCTATTTGAACTTTCTATGTCCAGGAAAATGTTTGTGCTGATTGAACTCTCAACTTTCTTTTATATCTCTGCATAGTTTTGAGATGCTCCCTGATTGTGTTATCAGTGGATTATACATGCGTGTTCTGAAACTGACTTTGGAAAAATTATTCTGCAAATTTTTCTCAAGTTTCAGATTTTTAGTGTGAAGTGTTTGGACGGACTTATTCTTATGTCCAAACGAGAGTAGTCTTGCCATTTGCTGACCTAGTAATTGCACATCCGGTCAGGATCTCTATAAGTTTAAGACTTGCTTCTCTTTCTCCGCCATACACACATCTTTGCATTTTTATTGATTTATCATGGCATGTTGTGTGTTTTTCTCGTGGAATTCTTCCGAGATTTTGGCATTCTTTGCACATCTCTTCTCATCCCATGATCTTCATTGTGTCTTCCATTATTCTTTTAAGTTTTTGTGCTTTTAGAATATTGGAATATTTGTTGGGATATTTTCTTGAGATAGTGTGCATGGAAATCCTTATCTATCTGTGTGTTGGGCTGATCATGATATGTTTATGCCTTATGAGTAGCTGCATTGCTTATATTTCTCTTTGGCATCCATTTGACAGCCGTGTTAAATACCACATTATGTTTGGAACTAACAGGATCTAATGGTATTTTTGGAGATATTTCTGATTGGTTTTTCTGGAATACGACATCCAGCGGCTCCCAGCACAGTGATTGACAGATACATCCTTTGGAAAACTGACTATTGTTGTAGTCGGATGTTCGATTTCCAAAGGTCTTGGGATTTGATACTTGGAGGACTTATGTTCTTCTCTTTTGGGCCACTTGCAGACTTTTCTATATTTTCCTATTGCTTTGGATTTTAGAAAGTTTTTGTCTGTGGATATTATTACTTTGTTTACCCTTGTACTTCTGAGACATTGAGGGGGAGTAATTGTTGTGTGGTTTTTCTCATTACTCTGTTTTACCCTTTGTCCCTTTGTGACAAAAAGGGGGAGTAATTGTTGATTTGGACCGGGATTGTATTTTTAACCAGTCAAGTGATTTTTGTCCCAGAATGGCCAAAGGGGGAGTTTGTTAGTTTTTGTGTTGGCTGCATTCTGTTGACAAAATCACTTCTACGTAATGTTGCTGTTTTCATCAGGGAAGCTGCCTTATCCAGAGTCTACTCTTCAGCCATGTCCTTCAAGAAGATTCTGTGAAGTTTGGAAGCAAGTTTATTTCGGTTCCCTGCTAGCCATCCGAACGACGTGGTATTCCGTTCGGACACTCATCAATCAGCAACATCCATCCAGACGACAAGATCTTTTCCATCCGGACATCCATCAGTGTCTAGAAGCTCATCAGAGTTCGAGAATATCCCAGTGTTCCAGTGCATCTGTCAGGATGACGTGGTTATACCATTTGGACGCCATTCAGGGTTTGACAAGCATTAGGGTTTCTGCCTCAAGACACAGTTATGGGAAGACGGCTGCTACCGTCTGGACGATGTGTGATCCCGTCCGGATGATGTTTTCTATAAGGCAAGATGTGCACCAGTTCAACCGTCCGGACATCAGTCTTTAGGGTCCAAACGCTCCAAGCCTTATTATGGTAATTACGTGCAGCCGAGATGCTGTAAACAGGGATTCCACTATTCAGAGTGAAGTCAGAAGAAATTCAAATTCCCTGTCAGCCGTCCAGACGATCGTGCCATCCCGTCCGGACACCTACTGTTCCTGCTTCTTCCGTCCGGACGATGTGCCATCCAGTCCGGACACAGTCAGTCCAGCATCATCTGTTCGAACGATGTGCTTCTTTCGTCCGGACACCTACACTGTATCGAGAAGTTTCTGTGCCAGCTTGCTTCCATCCGGACGTTTCATCAGCACGTCCGGACGCCTATCAGTTCTCGAACGGTTCACTGATTCTTTCCAAGTTCAAGAAAGGGAAGATCAATCAACCGTCCGGACGATGTGGTATCCCGTCCGGATGCATATCTCCGTAAGGCAAGAATCGCAGTTCAAAATGAACCGTCCGGACATCTGACAGCTGTGGTCCGGACGCTGGTGCATCGTATATGGTAACTGACGATTCGACTTCAACCGTCCGGACGTCTCCTCCTTATGGTCCGGACGCACGCGTATCAGATATGGAAATTGCGTGTTGAAGTTTAACCGTTCGGACGCTCCTGCCCCTTGGTCCGGACGCGCGAAGCCTGTTATGGAAATTACTTGCAGCGGACGTGCGTCCGTCCGGACGATCGAGCCATCCCGTCCGGACGATGTTCTTATACAGGAAAGATTTCTCCGCGGAAATTTCGGGAAATCCCTGTCGCACAGTTGTCCGTCCGGACGACCCTGGTTCACCGTCCGGACGGCTCACAGGTTTATTTTGCCTGACGCCCATTCTGACCCCTAGCCTATAAATAGGGGCCTCTGGGCACTTAGAGCTGCAAGAATTCGAAGTGAATTCCTCTAGAGCTCAGAGAAGTTACAAATTCCTCTGAAGCTATTCAACAGAATTCGGTGGTGAATTCTCTACTGCTCAGAGACATGATATTTCCTCTGAAGCCTTTGCTAAGAGTGATGTTGCTATGCTAAAACCAAAGTCTATCTTAGGGGTTGGCCCTAAGGTAAATAATTCCATTAAAGACCTCTTCAGGTAGGTGAACCTGGTTGGGAAGCGTTCGTGTTGGGTTACACGTTATAGAGCAAGGTACGACCACTGCATCGGTATATGTAAGTGTTACTGCTTTGTATCTAGCTTTGTTTTCTGAATAGTGGATATCCTGGGTTTGGCTGCCCCGGAGTGGTTTTTCTCTTAATTGAGTTTCCACTTCGTCAACAAAAATCTCTGTGTCATTTATTTTCCGCTGTGCTTTAATTTTTGTTAACACTTATGCACAGGCTTTACTTTTAGAAGTCATTTCAATTTTTCAATTTGTGAAAAACTCATGTCTAAGATTCCAAAGGCATAAGATAACAACTCAAGGCTCGTTGAATAGTCATTTTTGTAATTATTTATTTACTAATTCGTTGACTCACGTAGTTATTTTTCTTCCATTGTGAAATACCTCGGTATTTTGTAGATTAGTAGGTCTTTTGAGGATATGGTAAGGAATTTGCTGAATAAAGATGCCAAACAGATGACTCATATTGTCTGGATTGGGTAAATAGAATTTAATTATATAGCAGGTCTATTTGGAAGCTCTGAGTCCAAGATGATGATACATGATAGTCTGATGGTAAATTTAGAACTAAATCCAAGATCATGATTTCCATTTTTCCATGTACCTTTTTATTCTAATTCAGTTTTAGGGTAACTTCTCCAGTCAATTACCAGTTAATCGAATTGGGGAAATTGTTAGTAACCATCCCAGTTAAATAAATACAATTACCGAATTTTGAGATTCGCTGATATATATATTATTCTTCCATGATCATGATATCTAGTTCATAAGTCTAGCAATCACCAATACATACTTAGTCTGAAACATAACTTGATACATCACTACATGATTAAGTAATTAAACCCATTACATAACAAAAAGGCACTAAACACTATCCAACTTTTTTCATAACCATGCTAAAGTACTCCCAAGATAAATCAAAAGATAGGTGAGCATGGTGACATAAGTAGTTGGGTTTGCCTTTGGATCCTTTTGCCTGTCTCCTAACTTTGCGCCATTTGTAAAACAATGTTTTACATGTGGAAGGTAAATCCATGGCTTAGTAAGTAAACATCATATGAAAGAGATATACGAAATGAGCCCTCATTGAAAACACATGAAAACATTTCTTAAAACTCTTCATTGGTAAGGTAACAAAAATCATAAGTGAGGAACATGAAGTAATAACATTTTCCATTCATGCATAGATTCATAACATACATATATATACATACATCGTCAGAATTTTTCTTCTTGCCTGTGTTACCTAGCTAAAGAGATAAGATGTTAGGTGAATAAGAGAATTATCATATTTAGTATTTAGTATTTTATTATCTTTATCGTTATCTTTATTAGTAGTTGTTAAGTGTTTAGTGATAGGATACACCTCTATGAGAGTAGTTTATCTTTATCACATTTCTTTGTAACTCTATATAAACCCATTGTGTAACGACCCGCTTTTTACAAAAAACGTAAGTAATTATATCTGGATAATTACGTGTCATTAACCATTCAGAGATGATAAATCTGGCAGCGGAAAATACGAATATCTTTTTTTTTTTCAAACATCAGGGGCAATTCCCTTACAACACATTCAGAGCTTTAACTGACATCCTCTAGAAATACATTAAAAGTCTTTACACCATTTACAAAGAAACATGTGTCACATATGACACTAAGCATACATGGGACTTAATAAATACAAGTAAATGTCTAAACATGTTACACGCAAATAGTACAAACATTTATGAGTACAAAGTACTGAAATCCTAACTACACAGCTTTAAATCTCTTAAGCTAGCAATTAATCCAATCCATAATTTTCAGAACCTGCGCAAACATCTATGAGAAGGTGGTTACCGCCACAATCCCATAGTTTCATAAGTGAGCTAACTGTCATTCAACAACATCATGATTTATGCGTTATTTAAGGAACAGAAATATGACATAATGATGTAGTGATAGTTTTCATGCAAAGTTTAACAGTTTAATATAGTCATGACACTCCACTCATATAAGGGCCGTACCCCCGGTCAGCGTATATCTCGAGGCCGTACCCTCTACATTACATTTTATTAGCATGGTTTCCGCACTAGCAGAGTACATCCCACGTCACTCCACTAGCACTTTGAAAGACAGTAGCAATCAATATGAATTATTGGGTTTTCAGTTCCAGGCACTATTCCCATCCTGAACCTTTGGAAGACAGTAGCAACCAATATTAATAGGTTAATTATTAAATGTATGCAATGATCAATCACACGCATCCAATTAAAATAAAACATAAACACAACATTATTGAAATCCAGTACTACCCTCAGTAAGTAATTTATACTTACAGCCCTTTCGTGCAGTCTCAGTTCATCATCTGCATCAAATACATATTTATATGCATAGAAGGTCAATAACATTCCTTTTAGAAATTCATGCCTAAACATGAATTCCATTTTTATACATATGCACATACATAGAAGCAATCATCTATGGAACACAATCTACATTAATTATTACTTAACATAACATGGTTAAGTCTTAATATTTGCTCAATCAATTAGCAAATCAATACCTTAGAATAATATCGAATCTAGGTCTCAAGTAATCACTTGAGTACAATCTAAAATTCTTAATATCATTCTCTATAGCATAGATAAATCAACCAACAAGAAACCTATGCATATTTCTAGCAAGATATCCATATCACACTGTCAATTTTGAAAGCTTTAAACCATAATACTCAAGTCCTAAAACAATGCATTACATGATTAAACTCATAAAATCATTCTTTAATTCTAGAGCTTTACAACTAATAAAGCACTTAGTTTAAACATCACATATACATTATCAATAATCAAACATTATCTACAACATGGATAGAATATAGCAATTCTTCCTTTGTCAATTAAAACGTATTAGTTTATCATCAATAACCAAAATTGAGGAAGAACCTCCAATTCCTAAAACATAGACCCATAGTTAACACATAGTGAATTTACCCCCAAATAACTTAAACAAATATCATGCTTCACATGGATTCGGTCAACACATGATATATGACTTAACATCAAATAGCCAAGCAATAATAATATATTATCAAATTAATCACCAAATACCATGGTCATGTACAAGCATTCCTTCAATAAGCTAACAGAGAAACACCCCAAAATATTACTACCCTCCTGTACACTTAGCAAACCAAAACGTCTTAATTCAAGAACATATTCCAAAGTAGTACACTAACAAGGCCACTGCCATCACTCTCATAAACACACCCTATCCACTAATCCATCATCAACCAAGGACAATTAATACTAAATTAGGGAACAACTAAACTCAATGAATATCTTAAGAACATGGAAATCCACACTCATCTAAATCAGGTCTTCACTAAATACCGTGGCCAAACAGTCCAAATGATCAGTCCTCCAACATCAATACACGGTTGGCCAAAACAGGGGATATAATGAACTATAACACTCCCTGCCGACACACACCAGCCCCAATACTCATCCAATATTCAGAGATCCCATCATCGCAGTCCAACCAAAACACTGCAAACCAAGGTACTGACCGGAACAACACACATGCATAAACCTTAAATCAAAACAGGAGATTCATCCAAAATCACCTACACACATCACTGGAATTTACAGCCACCGAACACCACACACGGCACACAATCCAAACCATTCGACCAGCAACAACAGGGGAACAACAACCAAAAAAATACCCCATCATAAATCAATAAAATCCCCTAATCAATCCATAGAAAACCCCCAAAATCATAAACCCTAATTTCACAATAATCCAATCACAAATCAAAATACCCAAGCTAAATCATAGGGTTTTTATACCTTGAAGATTTAATCAGAAAATCCATCGGAGAAAGCCACCGATTCCGCCGGAAAACGCAAAGGAAGAACCGGGTCTTCCTCTTTGTCTGACGGGTCACCGGGTCGGGTTTTGGGTCACGGGCCTTCGGGTCTTCGTCTGGGTTGCTGCACACAGGTCACGGCTCACCGGAAACCGCCGGACATGGAGGATCGGACCTCCGGAAGGATCGGGTCACACGGATTCTCCCGGATCCGTCGGGTTTAGCTTGCGGGTCGCGGGTTTTCTGGGCTAATGGGTTGTGGATTCAAACCCCTGGGTTCCGCCGATCGTCGGCTTTGGCTCTGCCGGCGACGACCCAGCACCACCCACCGAGAACCGGACCTCTGAGCAGTCGGATTTCCCTCCTGCCCCGTTGGGTCTCCCACTCACGGATCCTCTCTCTCCCGATCTCTCGGTCTCTCTCTCTGACTCTCAGCATCTCTCCCCCATTCTCACTCTCTCGTCTCTCAATCTCTCGCATCTCTCATCTCAGTCTCACTCTCTCTCGCTGTCTCTGTTTTCAGGCAACAGAACAGAGAAGAAACAAAGAAGAAAGAAATAAGAATAAAAGAACTAAGGGAAGAAAAGAAATAGGAACCGGTTGCGAATCACTGAAGAGAGAGAGTGGTTTGATTTTATAGAATAATTAGGATATTATTTTTCTTGTAATCATTATCTCAGTAAAATATCACTCGATATTTTGAACATAACTTAGTAGTTAAGTTTTATAAAATTATCTCCTATAAAATATCTCTCATAGAAATATCTCTCTAGATATTTTACATTGGTCTTTACCATTATGTATAATTTATCAGGATTACAATCTGAGTCCGTTTTGTGTCTAGTTCGTTTCATCGGTAATATTATTATCTCAATATTATTATAACACCTTCAATATATACATTGCAAACATATATATATATATATATATATATATATATATATATATATATATATATATATATATATATATATATAATTTATACAATAATATTACATACAGTAAATATTACACATTAATATTATTTGATAATATTATCGCATCAATTAATCCACTGATTAATTCAATCTGTTTATTAATTAGTCTCGTAATATTATTAGAGTATAATAATATTATTCTTCATTTATAAAATTACAGTTTATAAATAATAAGACCAAAGAATATTTATTTTCATAAATATTCATATATTCCTCATTATTCATCGGGGATTAAAATATCGTGTTTAAAGCCATGTATTTTATTAACTGATCGATGTGAATATTGTTTCCAACAATATTAAGCCGTTCGAGCGTCGAGTCTCTAGAATTGAACGTCAATTCTAGACTTGTCTATTTTATTCGGTCTTAAATTCTCATTTAAGACATTTATTTAATTACTTAAAATCCGGGGCGCTACACATTGGGTTGATGAATAAAGCAAGAATTAGGTATCTCAACTCTAGTAGTTGTTTCGGGGGGTTTAAGGCTCTTCGAACTATTCTAAAATTATTCGTTATGCGCTTGAGAAATTAGGAATATAACATTTGGTATCAAAGCCGGTTCTACTTCTGCCATGCTAGAAAAACAAAAGTCACTAGAAAAGCTTCTGGCATTATTCCACACGTGGAAGGATCAGCACATCAAAGAGATGAGAGAAATGTTTAAGGAGATAGAAACTTTTGAAGCCAATCATCCATGTAGTGCCCTAGATTTTAAACCCTAGAATATGACATCTTAAATTAGAATTTAAGACTAAATAAAATGACTCCTACATTTATAGATATTTATGAAAATAAATACCCATTAGTTTTATGAACTCCGATTTAATAAAAAGGACTATGATTAGACTCTAATAATATTGCTGAATAATTAAATAAACAACTCGATTATTCAGTGATTAAATCAATGTAATTTGTATAATAATATTATTAATTCAATTGGTATTATAATAATTTTGTTATTATAATATTGGTATTATGTGATATTTATTGTATAATAATATTATTAATAAAATAATATTAATTACGAAATGAACTAGACTTAAAATTATGCCTTAACAAGTTAGATTAAATGGTAAAAGACCTGATATGAAAATACCTAGATATTTTTAAAAAGAATAACTCAAGTTAAATTAACTTAGATAAAACTTAACCATAGGTTAATCAGATATTTTAATTAACTCAGGTTAATAAACTTAACTGAAGTTTACAAAACTTGAGCAGCAAGTTTCGTCTGCTCCTCCTTCTATTTAATAGTGCTTTCCCCTTCAGTTTTTCATGCACCTCTCTTCTTCTTCTTCTTTCCTTTTCTTTTCTGCCATTTCTTTTCTTTCACTCTTCTTTCTTTATTTTCTCCTTCTATCTCCCTCTCTCCGAGCCCAAATCAAACAGAGATCGAGAGAGAGAGAGAGAGACAAAGAGAATAAAAGGGAGAGAGGGAATTAAGAGATCAAGGGAGAGAAATCGTGAGTGAGAGAGAAATGGAGTTTGAGAGAGATGGAAAGGGAGAGATCTGGGAGACCCGTGAGAGAGAACCCGATGAACCCAAAGTAAGATCAGAGGTCCGATCACCGGCGAAGCTGGAGATGCGATTTCTTGCAGCTTAAAGGCGATTTCCAGCGATCTCTATGGAGGACCGTTACCTTCCTGATTCTACCATTTTTTCTGGTAGATTTTCTATAAAAATCCCAAGGTAATTTCTTGTGACTTCTTGTGATTTAATTTTGGATGATTATTAATAATCCTAAAGTATTTTGAATTGATGATTCTCTATTTCAATTGAGGGAACTATGGATGAATTTTCGTTTGGTGATTGGCCGGTTATTGTGATGCTAGAATAATTGGGTTCCTTCCTCTTCAAGTTTTTGTAGATGGCCGACTGGTTACAGGTGTTCCTTTGCTGGATCATGTGTGGGTGTTGGGTTTCTTGTTTGGCTGATGGTTGTATGGTGATTTCTTGTTGTTGGCCGTATAGTTTTAGACTTGGATACCCCTATTATAGACCAATCGTATAGGTTGAATATTGAGTGTTGATGATTATGGGGTAATGTTATATTTTAGATTTATTTTGTGTGTGAATTCTCTGGGTGGTCGAGTGGGTAATCTTCCATGTATCTGGCAATTTGATGTCTTGGTAAGTTTAATTTTTAATGGTTCGGGTATGGGTTTTGAAGCTTGTGTCATACCTTGTTTTGTGATACTTGATTAAATTAATATGTAGTGTTCCGGGATAGTATGGCGTAGTAACTAAGAGGAATCTTGGGTGTTGTTCCTATAAAACAAATATGGAATAGAGTGATAAGAAATTAATGGTGGATTTATATTTTAAAGTGATTTCCTATTATTAGGTTGATGATATTAATATTCTATATCTGTAAATGTATTTATTGCAGATGATGAACTGGGAACTGCACCAAAGGGTTGTAAGTATTCCTAAAATATTTATTGAGAGTGATGTTGAATTTAGTAAAGTCATGTTTATAGATTTTGAAAAATAAATTGACTTCTAATTTAACCGTGTGAGTGCAACGTGTAACAAAATATCAAAAGTGCGGAATTAAATGAGACAAATATTTTGTTAACGAAGTGGAAACTCAATTAAAAGAAAAACGACTCCGGGGCAGCCAAACCCAGGAAATTCACTATTCAGAAGACAAAGCTAGTATAAAGACAGTAACACTCACATACCTATATGCAACGATCGTATATTGCACTCTGACACGTAACTCAACGTGAACGCCTCCCAACCAAGTCACCTACTTGAAGAGGTCTTCAATGGATTCCTTTACCTTAGGGCTCCTTGATGAGTGCTAAATATTATATATTTGGACCCCTTAATTTACATTTGTTAAACCTTTAGCTTTATTATTTTATAACTTTTTTGGTTAGCTTTGGTGTTTCAGTGTTTGCAGGACATTGAGATAAAATTGCGGTATTTTTGTGGGATTTGCAAAGAAGCAGGAAAAGAAGTTTTCAGAGCCATTCAAGCACACCCTTGGGACTTTGAGGGGTAGAGGCGCCATTTTGAAAATAGGACCCTAAACCCTAATATTCTTTTCTCCTATTAAGGTTTTGAAGGGTAGAGGTTCCATTTTTAAAAATATGGTTCCAAAACCCCAATATTCTTTTCTCTTATTAGATTTTTGAGGGGTAGAGGTGCCATTTTGAAAATATGAGATTTAACCTAATGTTTTGCTATAAAAACCCCATGATAGGCACTACTTTTTCATGGAGAACATTGTATATACACATCATTTTTCAAGAGCATGTTTTTAGCTCTTTTCTTTCTTTTATAATTTAATTTAATTTCAGTCTTTTTTTAAAAAATTATTTTATTATTTTTTATCTTTTCCATCTCTTTAGTTTTTTTTTTTTTTTTTTTTTTTTTTTTTTTTTTTATGTTTAATTTAGTTTAATTTCTGTCATTTTACCTTCTCCATTTCTTTTATTTTTATTTTTGTCTTAGTTTTATTTCATGTTTTCATTACAAGATTGTTCGGTGGTTTTTTATCATGTGTAGCTAAATTCTCAACTAAAGTTGATGATGAAGCCTCACCATTGATTAGTAACAATATTTTCATGTAAGTTTATACTATTCAATTTTATGCGTTTTTAATTTCTAATTGTTTTACTTCAAGTCAATTATTAAGATAATTCTTAAATATCTATTGTGATTTCCGGATACATGTGATGATTTAGGATAGTTTCATTTAATTGATTACTTGGGTTTTTATTTATCAAAACGTTGGATATTTATTGTGTTTCGCTCTACGGATACATTTGATGATTTGATTTAAACTAGATATTTTTTGTGATTTGTGCAAAGAACGGATTCATTAAATAATTTAATTAATTTTTGAAGCAAAGTAGAACATATATAAGATTTGTATGGTGAGAACTTCGGATATGTATTGATGAACATGAGAATATGTTGCTACGATTTGGTAGGTGTGGATTCTAAAACCTTAGTACATTTTCTTTTGTTTTACTTTATTTTATTTTATTTTTCTTTTATTCATAAAAACCCCAAAAATTGGAACTAGGTTAAAATAGGATTAGTTTAAATAGAGATTAATTTTCGCAACACAATTCCCTGTGGATTTGACCTCGCACTTGCAAATACATTATATTGCAAACGATTCATGCGCTTGCGAGTAGTTTAAAACTCAAAACACTTCTCCCCAAGATAGACTTCAACACGAGCACATCAATAACACATCGGCAATAGCTTGAGAGCTAGCAGATCTTCACAATATCTCCCTAAACACCCTCTTTAAGCTATACAAAATTCAATATTGAATTCTGTAAAGAATACATGCCTAGAGGCCTTTATTTATAGGCTAAGAAGACCTAAATCGAGTCTGTCTTCTCTAGGCGGCATTCGTACGGAAGCATTGAGCATCCAAACGGTCTTCTGTACAACCGGCTTTCCATAACGCGCTTCATGCGTTTCCATATTAAGGAAGACCGCGTTCGGACGATTGCACTTTGTTTGCACGTAATTGCCATAACAGGATTACGTCCGGACAGTGTTGCCCTGTCGTCTGGACGGATGCAAAGTGTATGCACGCAATTTCCTTCTCAAGGATCTCTGCGTTCGGACGGTTTTGCCCTGGCGTCCGAACGGGTGCAAGTTGTCTTCACACTTCGTGTCTGTGAAGGAAAGCTGGAATCTTCTCGAACTCTGAAGAGCGTCGAGACATGTTGCCATGACGTTCGGACTGATGCAACTCTGAATTGTTCAGCTTCTCGACACTGAAGGGCATCCAAAGGCATGACTGGGCCGTCTGGACGGAAACATAGGATCCGACTTTTCTGAGTTGAAATTTGCACATAATCTTCCTTGAACACTTGAAATAGCTTTTCTGAAATTTTTTTGAAGATTTTGAAAAATACGACATCCCTGAATATGACAACAACATTACATACTAGTGATTTTGTTAAACATAATGCAGCCAACAAAACTAACAAACTCCGCATTTGGCCATTTTGAGACATAAATCACTTTACCGGTTTTAAAATACATTCCCGGTCCAAAATTAAAAATACTCCCCATTTTTGTCTCAAAAGGACAAAGGGTAAACAGAGTAGAAAAATCACAGTTATAAAATACTCCCCTTGTTGTCTCAGCAGGACAAGGGTAAACAGAGTATATAAAATCCAGAGTTATAAAATTTTAAAAATATCCAAAAATAGGAATAAAAGTAAAAATTGTCTCAAAATAAACCAACAAAACACCAAAAAAAAAAAAAAAGAGTAAACAACACTCAATCCTTATCATCATGAGATGGATAATGGTGTTGGAGACAATCCTGGATATCAAGCTAGCACTGATTGAGCTGACCTCCCGCTAAATAGAGCTGAAATCCCTCTTAGTAGAGCTCAATGCAGCCATAACCTAAGCAAATCCAGCATCATAAGGTGGAGGCAGAGGAGCAGTCTGAGAAGATGAAGCTCCAATGGGTAGCTCAAACTGAACTGGAGGAGGCTGAGGAGCTTCATCTTGACCTTCATGCCGCAGCTGGGCATTCGACTTCATGAGTGTCTGAGTCCCAAGAGGATCCTGCACTCGCATCCCAGGCTCAGAAGAGATGTCAGTCACAAATTGGAGACAGAGCTTCGTGACCAAGCACACAAAAGGAAGTCTTGTAGAGTGATCATCTCTCATCTCAAGCATACGTTTAAGGATGTGCTTGCACAAGTAAAAAGGCATCCTCATAGACAGAGCATACAAAAATTGAGCCCCCTTCAAAACTAGCTCACTCCTACGAGCTGTGGGCAATAGATTGTGCAAAACAATCTTCGCGAGCAGTCGGTGCGGGGGAGAGAAGGCACCGATCTTGATGTGAGCATGAGCTCGCTCATCACCTTGTGGATGAGCATCAAAGTAATCCTTGAGCTGCTCTATGCTAGGAGGCTCCATAAACTCTGAGAACGGATTGGCTGAAATAGGAAGTACGGGAACCTCGATGATGGAACTGATAATCTGGGGGTCAATCTGAATGATGTGCCCTTCAACAGTAGTCTGAAGAATAATCCCATGGTCATCATCCTGAACTACCTCCAAGAGCCCATAAAAATCATGCACCATCCTGGGATACACAGGACATACACAATTGTACAGATAGTCCCAATGATTTGCCTGGATTATTTCAGCAATGAAATCCAATGGAGCCCTCAAAATATTTGCTCTGAGTACGTTCCTCTCTGGGAGCGCTTGTCTGTTTGCCACTTTAGCCATGGTGGCAGCTAGTCCTTCCTCTGTCCTTTGTCGAACTCTGTGCTAGGAGCTGCTAGCAGACATAGTTCTGCAAAAATTTATCCAAATAGTTGCCAAAAGATAACACCAATGAAATTAGATTTTATTAGTCCCAGAAAAAATTTCGGCATTATAACGGCAGTAAACTGGATGCCCAAAAAATTACACATGGAAAAATAGCAATCCAAAAACATATATAATGTTAAACCAACCCCAGCAATAGAAAATATAGGCAATTTCATGCATTATTTAACTCAACAAAAATATTCCACAAAAAAAATCCTAATATTCTAATAGTTAATAAAAACTGAAAAGAACAAAAAGAAATAACAAAGTACCTGGAATGAAGAAAAAATGCACAAAAAGACAAAAAAAGGCTGAAAACTCGTGAGTAAACACGAGAAAAAGCAAGAAATATTGCACCAAAAAAGAGAGAAAAATGTGAGATGCGGCGCCAGAGAGAAAAGAATGCGGACTTCAACCTGTAGGGTATTTGTCCGGATGCATAACTTACCCGTTTGGATGGCCATTGTTATGTGAGCACTCGGCAGGACCGCGCGCGTCCGAATATGTCACTTAACCATCCAGACGTCTAAGCCGCACGCGTCCGGACACAAAAGTAGGTCCGTTCGGACGCTTCACACTAAAAATCTCAAATTGGAGGAAATTCTGTAGAAAAATATTTTCCCTAAAGTTAGCTTCAGAGCATGCATGTATAATCAACTGATAAAGCAGTCAAATAGCATTTCAAAAATATGCAAAGATATAATTGAGAGTTAAGTACTCAATAAGCACAAATTTTCCTGCAAATAGAAAATTTAAATAGATTACTTAACTCATGCAATGCGTGTGTGTGTGTGTGAAAGCTTTCTCAATAAGGTATGAAGTTCGCTATTATGATTTAAAGCAACTGAATTTTCTAAACAAGAGAGAAAATCAAAGATAAATCACTCAAAAATCAAACCTTATTTTGCTATGGCCTTGCCACCCTCATCTGATACACTCTCCCTAAGATCCAACACTTTTCTTTTACTTAATCCTTTAGTGACCGTCTATTTTTGCAATGATTTGGTCACTGACTGTTTCTTTAGGGACAAGTTTAAGAACAGATTTCTAGCACAAAAGCAGTGGATCTTTTCAAATATCCATATAATTGAAATTTAAATGCTTTTTATCACTTGGTGTTGCAACTTAGAAAGAAAGTTAAAATTTATGGATTATAGGTTCAACTAGCAAGTTGGTCAATTTGACCATCTTAGCAAAAAAAATCTCTCTCATAAGAATTTCCAGAAGCTAAAAATCAGAGAGTAAAAAAATGTGCCTTACGGGAGCTTTTGATAGTGCACAATTTTTCATTTCATGAGAAAAGTAACTATCTAGCATTAAGATGCAAGGAAAACTTAGTAGATATCATGCATAAACTCTCAAGCAATGCATAATAAACTGAGATTTCAGGCAAAAATACATGCAATATCTGAAAAGCTATCAAAAGAAAAAATAAAAATTCTGCATCTTCTCCCCCAATATATATATATATATATATTTATGTAAAAACAATAAAACATGCTTTGATGGAAAAGAAACAGAACCTAAACCTTGCATGTGTGGTAAGATCAAACCTATCCTCAAGGAGAGAGGTATAGAATTACCAAGACAGAAAAGCAGCCGCCCGATGTGTTTTTTATGTCATCTCCAAATAGTACTTGCAGAAGTTTCTCAAGACAACACGAGAAAAATAATGGGGATAAAACAATAATGGTTCCTAGATTGCAAGGCAAACAAAAATATGTTAGGAAGAAAACAATGCAATGCAGTCAAACCTGATGCTCTAGGATTAGGAACCAAATCCTAGGCATGTGTACCCTCACCATCTAGTAAGTCCACTCCCCCTCAAGGGGTGAATGGCTTCATCCTTTCTTATCCATGCCTGTCTTCCCAATGGTGGTTGTTGACAGGCCTTCATCTGGTGGTTCATCCACCTTATCATACTTTGCGTCAACATAGGCAACTCCTTATAAAATTGGTCACTCTCAGGCTTCTGTGGCTTCTTCATGTAGTGTCGTGATTTTTTTGTCTTGGGTTTGCCATTCTAATTGGCAGGGACAAATCACTGTTGTTGCCACTAATGCTGTCGAGCCTGATGCCATGGAGCTTGATGCCATAGAGCCTGATGCCATGGAACCTGATGATGGGCTAGAGGTCTATTGTCGGATGAAGCTTGTCTTGGCAACTCCTTGACCTTTGATCTCCGAGCTTTTAGAAGTGAGCAATGAGGTCGGATGTGACCACTTAAACAACAATGGTGGCATGTAGGAGGCCTTCTAATGGTAGGAGGCTTTTGAGTGGCCGTTGCAATTGCTGAAACATCTCCACCAATTACTTCATTTCCTTTATCCATGCAGGTGGTTGGAGGCTTGGGGACTGTGGGCTTGATAAATACAGTCTTAGAAGTAGAAGGGATATCAAAGGAAGAAGCTACATACTCGAGTCCAGTTTTATCAGTTGGGCTCTTCTGGATTGATAACATGTGGATAAGCTTCTCATCAATGACCCTCTCCAACTGTAGCTGTGTCTCCAACAACTTCTCCTCTAGGTCTTGAATTTTGAGCAGCAAGAAACTCTTCTCAGTCTATAGACTGTTCAGCTCATGGACTTGCTGCTTGCGAGTCTCCCTCAACTTCAAGAACTCTACATAGAGGACTTTATAGGCCTCTTTGAGTTCTTCTCCGTCTTCAACATTGTGCTTAGAGTAGTAGGATTGAGAATCCTCTTGGTCTTCATGTGGAGCCACAAAGGCTAGAAATTTCTAATCTTGAGCAGGAGTTTCTTCTTCTTCTTCTGACTCATCACTGAAAGTCGCATTATAGGCCTTCCCTTTACCCTGCTTGAGATTCCCACAGTTAGCCAGACTATACCCAAAGCCTGAGCATTCAAAACATTTGGGACCTCTTGGGTCCTTCTTCTGGCTTAGATTCTCTAGGGGCCTTCTTTAGTCTTTCGGTGAACTTCTTCTTGAATTTGTTATTTTTCATTAGTCTCCCAAAGTTCTTGGCCAGCACTGCCGCTGCATCTTCTTCATTGTCAGAGTCTTCCTCTGATGAGACTCTGCCTTCTTCTTAGATGCCTTGAGGGCAATTGTCTTTGCCTTCTTGACTAGAGGCAGGGAATACTCATAGGTTTGAAGAGATCCCACCAACTATTCAATCTTTATCTCATCTAGATCCTTGCTTTCTTCAATGGTAGTCACTTTTATTCTAAAACACTCAGGCAAAGATCTTAGAATTTTTCGGATGAGTTTTACATTCGAGACTGACTTCCCGAGACTCACCATCCAGTTTCTCAAGTCGCTGATCTTAGTGTAAAACTCCCTGAATGTCTCTTCTTTAAGCATCTTAATTTCTTCAAATCCAGAAATCAGCATTTAGAGCTTGGCAGATTTAACAAGTTTTGTGCCCTCATATGTTGTTTCTAAGATTTGCCATGCTTTTAGAGTAGATTCACAATTTGAAATTCTTGTGAATTCAAAAGGTGAAAGAGCTTGACATAGAGCATGAAGGGCTTTATCGTTAGCAAGTCGTACATTTTTTTGAGGAATTAGTTCGAGAGTTATATCCTTTAGCTTAGTCCAACTAGATTCTACAATTTGCCAAACATCAATGGATTTTAAAAAGAAACACATACGAGCTTTCCAATAGCCATAGTTCATGCCATCAAAGGCAGAAACAAAATTAAGATTTTGAAACATAGCCATTATAAAATAGAAGTCAAAAAGATTACACTCAAGAAATTAATCTAAAAAAAGTGTACCAAGCTCTAATACCAATTGAAAAATAAATTGACTTCTAATTTAACTCTGTGTGTATGCAACGTGTAACAAAATATCAAAGTACGAAATTAAATGAGACAGATATTTTGTTAACGAAGTGAAAACTCAATTAAGAGAAAAACCACTCCAAGGCAGCCAAACCTAGGAAATTCACTATTCAGAAGACAAGGCTAGTACAAAGATAGTAACACTCACATACCCATATGCAACGATCGTATCTTGCACTCTGACACGTAACCCAACGTGTATGCTGATGAACGCCAAATATGATGTATTTAGACCCCTTAATTTGCATTTATTAGACCACTAGTTTTGTTATTTTTTAATATTTTTAGTTAGTTTTGGTGTATTGGTGTTTTATAGGTCATTAAGAGAAAATGATGTTCTTTTTGTCAAATTACAAAGGAGTGGGGAATTTTTTTTTTTTTTTTTTTTTAAGCTCTCCTCACCATGACGTAGCCGTGCATAAGTTTGTTTTTATAAATTTCTTTCCAGGAAGAACAAAACATGGAAAGTTGGAAACCTGAACATGCGACGCAAGCTTGATTTTTTTCCATGCACAATGAGATAGCACAGACCTTGGGGACCAAATCTACTAATTCCTTCCAAGATCCTCTCCAGACTTGGCAAGCAAAAGAGACACACACATCTCCAAACAAATTTCCAGCTGTACACGTAATTAATTGACAGCACCGACTCATGTAGCAGTAGCCGGACAGCATTGAATGCAGGGGCATTTTTCAAGTTAAGCTGCAGTTTGATTCTTTCCATCTATGGGGCAGCAACTAAGAGACAATTCTTTCCAAAAGAACCCATGCAGATTTGACAAATTGAAGATACGTGCAGCTCAAATTGGCAAGAAACCAAATTCAATCTCCAAGCCAGCATCACATTACACGATTCTTTCCTAAGCAGTGCATGAATATCGACAATCACACGTTTCTTTCCAAAATAAAAGGGAATGCATGCGCCCAACCCGAGGGCCTTAGTCTATATATATGTGTTTTATTTTCTCTGGAAAAAAAAAAACGAAGAGAGGAGCCAAGGAGCACGGAAGAGCATAGAGGTGAAGAGTTTGGATTTTTTTTTTATTATTATTTTTTTTATTTTCTTTGTTTTCAATTTATGTTTAGTACTTTGATTATGGAATTTATTTTCATAAACATGAGTGGCTAAACCTCTAGCTAGGGCTAGAGGTGAAGCCTAGTATTTTATTATGTGTTCTTGAGACTATGTCATTTGTTTTTCATAGATGAATGATTAAATTTTGGGGATGATTTTTATTTGAGAGTAATTTAATGGGACAAGTTTATTTTGATTCCTTATGATTTTTGTTTATATCAAATGTTTACTTTGTTTGATTTGATATGATTCGAAAGTATATGGAATGCTTAATTTATTGTTTCATGTTTTTGAAATCAAATTCTCAATCAACCCGTGTTTGATCTATTTTATATATTTTTTTTTATGTCTTATGAATACATAATAAAATACTTGGTGGATCCTTGAAACCCTAGTCTTTTCCAATATTATCTTCTAAGTCAAATTTATTTATTTTAGTTTCATAGTTTGCTTTTTAATTTAAATTATATTTCTCTGCTCCACTTTTGAGTGGAAACCAAAAGCAAAATTCCTATTTTTCTTTATTTATTTGTCTTTTCTGCATAATAATAAAATTATTCTCTTGTGTCTAATCATTCCGTGTGGATCGACCTCGGACTTATCGTGATTTATTTCTTGCGAAAACCTACACTTGGGTTTGCACCCTTTGTGGTCCAACAAGTTTTTGGCGCCATTGCCGGGGAATGCATTTATGACACTGAGTTTAATTATTATTATTTTTAATTTTATTTTTTTTTCTTTTTTTTTTTTAAAAAAAAAATTAATTAATTAATTTTTTTTTTATTTTTATTTTTTTTAATAGGTACCAACTGTCTAATCATTACAGCTGAGAAATTCAAGGGAGATTTATTTCTGGAAAAGAGCAAAGTCATCATAAAGTCTCCAAGTGATATTGTTCTACTTTGTAGCATATTGAGTTAATTTTTTTTGTGTATGAGCGTTTGGCAACGCGATTACACAAAAAGGCTTTGAAAGGAAGAATTTGATATTTTCCCTATAGAGTTGCATAATTCTGTGTTAGAGTTTTTTAACGACTCTATAAATATGGCTGATGATGAAGAGAGTAACCATGAGGATGAATTTGAAAACCAAGTTGACCAACTTGTCAAAAGCCTTAGAGACTATTTGCAACCACTAGGTCCAGTACCCCTTCCTGCGTGGTAGTCCCAGCCAATACAGGAAATTTTGACATTAAACCTGGGGTAGTCCAATTGTTACCTAAGTTTCGTGGGCTTGATTTTGAAAATCCTTACATGCATCTCAAGAAATTTGATATGGTTTGTGCTATGCATCTTAGTAATCTTGATAATGTTGTTAAGCTGACATTGTTCCCATTTTCTTTGACTGAGAAAGCCAGATATTTGTTACACACCCTAAGGCCCAGAACAATAGGGACATGGCAAGAGATGACCAGAGAATTTTTGAAAAAGTTTTTCCCAACTCATAAGACCAATACCTTGAAAAGGAGCATTATGAATTTTTCCATGAAAGAAAATGAAACATTTTTTCAATACTGGGAATGGTTTAAAGAACTTTTACTCTCATGCCTACATCATGGGTATGAAACATGGCGGGTGATAAGTTTTTTTTTTATGATGGTTTGACTTCCAACATGAGGCAATTTGTGGAGATGATGTGTAATGGTGAGTTTATGAACAAAGCACCCGATGAAGCTTGGGATTATTTTGATCTCTTGGCCGAAAATGCTCAAGTCTCGGACACCACAAAAAGGACTGATAAGGCAAAACCTGAACCCAATTCTAGGGGAGGTTTATATCACATTAAAGTAGATGAGGATATGAGTGCTCGTATTGCTACATTGACAAGGAAGGTGGAAGCCATAGAGCTAAGCAAAGTGGGTGTGACTAAGAGTTCCAAACCAATTGAGATTAGCTGTGAGATTTGTGAGGCTAATGTGCATTTGACCAAGGATTGTCTCACAATCCTTGCTTTCAAAGAGGTGTTGCATGAACAGGCCAAATGCGGCCAATGCATATCAAAGACCATTCAGTTCACCCTATTCTGAGACGTATAATCCTAACTAGCGATATCACCCGAATTTTTGTTGGAGAAATGGTCAATCTACAAATGAACCTCAAGGATCTTCTTCTCATGCGCCATATGTGCCACCACATAAGCAAACATCGGAGGAAACATTGCAAGCTTTCATACAAAGCCAAAATCAGATCAACCAAGAGTTGAAAAATGCAGTTGGTAGAATTGAGTCTCAGTTGAATGTGAGAGAGAAAGGAAAGTTTCCAACCCAACCTGAACCTAACCCAAGGACTCGAGCTGGGGTAAATGAAGTCAGCAATACTCAAGTGGAACATGCCAAGTCTATCACTATCCTTAGGAGTGGAAAGGTGGTTAATAAAGAGGTCCCAACAAAAGTTTCACCACCTAAGGGAGATTTCGAAACCAAGGAAGATGGCAAGCCTAGTGAGGGTGGAGATGTTGTAGAGAAAGTGTATGAGCTTGTTGCCCCGTTTCCCCAAAGGTTGCTTGCACCTAAAAAGGGAACAGAAAATCAAGATATTTTGGAAGTGTTCAAGCAAGTGAAGAGAAACATTCCTTTGTTAGATGCCATCAAACAAATTCCTTCATATGCAAAATTTTTGAAAGATCTTTGCATGGTAAAGCGAAAGCTTTTTGTTCACAAGAAGGCATTTTTAACAAAGCAGGTAAGTGCTATAATTTAGCAGAAAATTCCGTTGAAGCAGAAAGATCCTGGATCACCAACTATCCCATGCATCATTGGCAATTCTAAGATTGATAAAGCATTAATGGATTTAGGAGCAGGTGTAAATCTATTACCCTACACAGTTTATGAGCAGTTGGGCCTTGGGGAGTTAAAACCCACCAAAGTTGTTCTTCAACTTGCCGACCGTTCTGTTGTTATACCAAGAGGGGTAGTAGAGGATGTTTTGGTGCAAGTGGATAAATTTTACTTTCCTGTGGATTTCATTGTTTTAGATACAAAGCCTATTTCACATTCTAGCATTGATGTTCCCGTCATTTTGGGATGACCATTTTTGGCTACTTCTAACGTATTGATTAATTGCAGGAATGGAATCATGAAGCTTACATTTGGAAATATGACCCTTGAGTTGAACATCTTCAACAATTGTAAGCAACCTGTCATTGATGATGATGAGGAGATTCATGAGGTGGACATTATCCAAACCTTGGTGGAAGATAAGTTTTCTCACTCTATGTTTTCTGATCCTATAGAGGCATGATTACTAAATCCCATGAGTGATGATATAGAATTGGAAAAAGCCCATGTTATTCTAGATGCTGATCCAGTGATGGACAATAATGGATGTAACTCATGTTTTGAGGACTTGCATGCAACCATAAAAACTTATCCGTCTAGTGTCAAAGCACCAATAATTAAAAGCTTCAAAAGAAAAATATTTGAAACCATTTTATGAAGATTTGGAGCCGATAGATGAGTCTAGTGATCTGGAGGATCCTGTTTATCGGGATCTGCCGAACACATGAACTCAATTTGTCATTATAATCGAAATGTCTGTGTCATAGTTTAGGTTGTTTTTGTTTTGTTTTGTGTGTTTTGTTTTTCTAATTTTTACAGGCAATAAGTTTAGTTTGTTTTCATCACTTCAAGGTACTCTTCCTAATCTCTACTTCTTTATTTTATTTTGTTACATTAGAGATAATGTAAGTTTTAGGTTGGGGGGGAGGAGCTTGATGCTTGTTATTGTTTTTGTGTTTATTTTAAAAAAAAATAAAATCAAAAACCAAATTTGTTGTTGTCAAGTTTGAGTTAAACATTAGCTGTGGTTTGCATTTCATTGGCTTGCTTAAAGTTTTGAACACATCATGTCATTAGGAATCTGAGTCTTTTGACTTACTTTTGGGCTAGTAAGACTTCACTTGTTTGAGTTGAATTATCACGAGCACATTAGCATGCAATCTGTGGGGTATGAATTTATGCTTAATCATTATGTATTTTGAGAATTGTTGGATGATCTATTTATAAATAACCTTGGCTTGCAAGATATATTTACATTTATTATAATTAAAAAAAGAAAAAAAGAAAAAAAGAAAAGAAAAAAGATCATTTTGAGTTTTCACTGAGTAACCGGGCCTCTTGCCTTACTAAGCATTGAGTGTTCGCGTCAAAAGGTGAGAATTTCAACTTGGTTGATTGTATGGCTAGTTTGACTTTGTAACCTTTTTGACTTGAGTAATTAAGCCCTTAGAGATGTTTAAACATCTAGTGCCTTAAGACCATCTGGTTTGGGAGTCACTGGTCCAACACTCGTTACATGGGTTAACTAGAAAGCTTAAGGGAGTCAAGCATTGCACAGGCTACCAAAAAAAAAAAAAAAAAGAGAGAAAATATATATATATATAGATCACAATCAGTTCTCAGGTTCTGACGCAACATGGCATCTGGACTACTACACCACCTGTCAAGAATGGGGTCACAATGACTGTGACTTTGTTGAAGATGGGATTTGGGGTTCTCCTACCCATTATGATCCCTATGATGATGAGTACGTCGATGATGATTAAACTAGCAAAAAACTGCATTTTTTACCATTGGCATAATAAGTCAGGAGTAAACAGTGTCGCCGACACTAAAAGACAAAAGTGAACAGTACTCAGTCGGCCACCCGACATGGTACTATTCATGAATAGTGACTTTTTCACTGTTCACCAAAGTTTTACCCTGCTTTCGGTGCAAGTTACCTTAAGTAAAAGGAACCATGATTTGAGCCAACCAGAGGTTGTTGACCTCTTAGTTGCGGGTTTCACAGGAACCCTTCAATCCTGGTGGGAAAAGCATCTCACCGATGAGTCTAGAGCCAGCATAAGAAGTGCTGTCAAAACCAATGAGGAAGGAATCCCCATATTCAATGAGAAAATTGGATTAGGAGATTCTGATGCTGTCAACACTTTGTTCTATACAATTGTAGAACATTTTATTGGCACGCCAAGTCACCTTGCGTCTAGGGTCCATGACCAACTGAGTAACCTTAGATGTCCAACCCTGAGCGACTTTAGATGGTATAAGGATGTTTTCCTTTCTAGAGTCATGCTAAGATATGATAGCAACCAACCGTTTTGGAAAGAGAAATTTGTATCTTAGCTGATTTAGCTTTTCTTTCTTCTGCGGAAGAAAGAGACTTAGGAGGGGTCATTTTATCCTAAAAAATGAAGACGTTAGAAACAATCTAGAATTCAGAAATGACATTATGCTTAAAAACCATTTTTGAAAAATACTTAAATATATCTTTCAAAGGATCGAATAATAAACTTAAGCATATCCAATAAATGGAGTGTTTACTTATAGAACTGAAAAAGTTATTACTCAGATCAAAGTGTATGACAAAAACAATTTTATGCTTACAAATTTGGATTTGCCAAAATTCACTTTTCATATCAAACTTAGAGAAGATTACAGAACCACTTAACCTATTGATTAGGTCTCTCTTATTTGGAATTGGATATCTTATCCATTCGGTTTGAACAGTTGGGCTTCTATTGATTGCCTGGAAATTCATATTAGTTCCAGTGCACTTATAGTAGATCCTGTAAATCAAGGCTAAAGGTTGAACACCTTCAAGGATTTTGTATCCTTGAGTTCTGATACTTAGGGTTAAGACCTTTAGGATATGGGGATCACTTAGACTTACGGTGAAATCAGGGAAATAGTCAAAATAGACTGGCCCGTCATGCATGGTTGCTTCAATGACTCCGAGGAGACTATCCTGCCAGTCCGTGAAGCGGGCATCTCTTAATCCTAACATAACAGAGGCTTTAAGACCTCTTCTGGTTAGGGGCTTAATGGCGACCTGAACTAATCCTATGTGGATAAAGTTGTGGCCTTCTCTTCTATGTCGCTTAATGGCTTCTGGGCTAAAAAGCTGGCATAACTCATGTTCCTTATTGAGAGCGTAGACTTGCTCTACAGTCTTGACATGCTGTTCAGTCTTGAACGATGTCATGGACCACTTCTTCCTGTAAATTTCTTTACTGGGAACCTTAGGTATGTTCCAATCATTGACATCAATGAAGGAATCCTCATTGTGGTACTCAACGTGTTCTTCGTTGACTGGCGTGCTGTCGTGAGCACCCAAAAATAAAACCTTACTTCTAAAAATATAAATGTAGTAGTGCAAGTAAGGGTCGATCCCACGGAGAATAATTAGCCAGATTTTTATGCTACGTGAACAAGGATGGGGGGGTTTTGAGTATGAAAATAATTTTAAGAAAAATAACAAAGAAACAATTTAAAATATCAATCAAGTAAGAAAACATTGGTCTAAGTCAACTTCCACCGTCGGAATTTTACAACTGATCATCGATGCAAATATATATCAATTCATACTTGAATAGTCACCGTTGGAACTATTTTCCTATCTCTCCTTAGTCGTAGTTAATTAGAAGACAAGCGCTCTAATTAACCCTAACTACTAAACAACCTAAGACAAGCGCTATAGGTTTAATCTAATACCAGCCTTAAGAATTAGAGAGATCGATGAAGCAAAACAACACAAGCACAAGCGGTTGCATTTAATTTCGTCGGATGTTCTTCCTAAGATTTAATAATCACTGAGAAGCAGCAAATCATTAAATCTTAGTTGCTTCACAGATTGGAGGGATCAAACAATTACGGATTTGATATCCAACCTAGCAATAGATTGCAACGAATAATAAACTAGTAGTACTCCTAGCAATTAAACGAGACAATCATGAAAATAAGTATAGAAGAACATCTGATACTCAAAGCATAAATCGAAAAATAAAAACAAATTAGATCTCACAGTTTTATTGATTCCGAGGCTTCCGTTTCCTTCGACCAATTATGAAAGTTTAGCCACGCAGGGCCATGACTCAAAGAAGTTAGAGAAGAGGGGAGAAGATGGAAGATAGAAGATGTAAGGTAGAAGGTGTGTGTTGTGTGTAATGGTTCCTCCCTTTTATACATGTTTCATCCCATATGCTAGAAACCTAGGAAATCTCCTAAAGAAAGATATTGTAAATACTATCCTAAAATAACAATACACAAATCTACTAATTAAGGAAAATATTAAACATAAAATAAAGGCTAGGATAACTAGGAAGGTGATGATTTCAATGGGGACTTTTGTTGCCATACGCTTTATCGATTCTTTCCTTGTTTAAGTCCCCACAAATCAGCCAAGTATGGAGAGAAAATCAATTTGCCTTGTCATGGAAAGAGATGCTCCTTTCATGTTGTCTTCTTCCGCGTGGTCCCCACAAATCTCTTCTTTATTTCCTTTTGCTTTAACTTTTTATTTATTGCTTGGCTTGGCTGGAATTGATTGGATGATTATGAAAAGTCTCAAAGTAAAGAAATTTCCATATCTGAAAACTTCCTAAAATAAATCGCATCATATCCACATCAGAACGTCAACTTCAAGCCCGATTTTGACCTTGATTCATCCGGTATCTCTCAAAACGCAAAACATAAAAGTTTTATTTCTTGGCGTTTCACAGCATCTTGAATCATCTCAATCGGAGCTTTTATGAGAGAGTTATGCCCAAATTACGAACTGATGTCAAATCTGTCCAAAATCGCCCAATTAGCTTTGTTTTGCATTTAATGCCTCAATTTGCATCCTAAATCAAAATATAAGAATAATGAGTACATTTAGGCATTAAATAAGTATAAGAGATTAAATATTAAGGGGAAAAATACGACATTTTACATTCTCATCATTGACTACCTCTGGAATCTCAGGGATCCTAGTGGATCTAGAGCTTACTGATGAGTTAGATCTGAACAATCTATTCATCTTTGCAAGTTTAGGGTTACCTGGCTTAGACTTCTACTGTTTCGGTCTCACTGAATACTTTGACAGGTGGATTCAGGAATGATGCTGATTACTAATGGAAAGAATTTTGAGTATAAGAAAGTCTTTGGAATAAAGACTCTTCGAGTTTTTGAGCCTCATTGTGAGTTTCCAGGGTTAATCTATGTCAGACATAAGTTTCGGTTGTAACGACACTTGTTGCAAAACAATTGATGTTATGACCAAAGAAGAAGAGCAAGAAGAATTGCTTCTTGATCTTTAAGATTCTAGGGTGAATAGGAAAAGGACACTGCCGTCAGCGTGCCGTCAGCGCAGTTGAGAGTCGAGGGAAGGCCAGGTAAGTCGGGAGGACACACGGATAGGACACAGACGTATGACTTAGGACACCTAGTTGGAGAACAGAGATTAAGTGTGGTAGAGAGATGTCTTGCGGTAGAGAGACCGAAACAGTAGAAGTCTAAGCCAGGTAACCCTAAACTTGCAAAGATGAATAGATTGTTCAGATCTAACTCATCAGTAAGCTCTAGATCCACTAGGATCCTTGAGATTCCAGAGGTAGTCAACGAAGAACACGTTGAGTACCACGATGAGGATTCCTTCATTGATGTCAATGATTGGAACATACCTAAGGTTCCCAGTAAAGAAATTTACAGGAAAAAGTGGTCCATGACATCGTTCAAGACTGAACAGGATGTCAAGACTATAGAGTAAGTCTATGCTCTCAATAAGGAACATGAGTTATGCCAGCTTTTTAGCCCAGAAGCCATTAAGCGACATAGAAGAGAAGGCCACAACTTTATCCACATAGGATTAGTTCAGGTCGCCATTAAGCCCCTAACACGAAGAGGTCTTAAAGCCTCTGTTATGTTAGGATTGAGAGATGCCTGTTTCACTGACTGGCAGGATAGTCTCCTCGGAGTCATTGAAGCAACTATGCATGATGGGCCAGTCTATTTTGACTGTTTCCTTGATTTCACCGTAAGTCTAAGTGATCATCACATCCTGAAGGTTTTGACCCTGAGTATTAGAACCCAAGGATATAAGATTCTAGAAGGTGTCCAGCCTCTAGCTTTGATTTACAGGATCTACTATAAGTGCACTAGAACTAACATGAACTGCTAGCGGCTGACTTAAGCTTGTGCTCAATTTTCAAGAGATTAAGATCTTGTTTTAACTCTTGATTTTCTTCCTTAAGTATTTTAATCTCAGACTTAATTTAATTAACTTCAAGTTGCAAATCTTTTATAGTGATTTGTTCCTTTGGTTTATCAAATCTTTTAAGCGTGTTGCTTAAACTTATCTTAAGACTTTTAGACTTATTAACTTCTCTTTTTGTTAGAAGTTTTCTTAGCTTTTCTAAATATTGTCTCTTTAACTCAGGATTCTCAATTTAACTTATAAGATCAAGAAGCAATTCTTCTTGCTCTTCTTCTTTGGTCATAACACCAATTGTTTTGCAACAAGTGTCGTTACAACCGAAACTTATGTCTGGACCAGACTCAGACTCATTGCTACTGCAGGAGCGATAGCTTTAACTTGAACTAATACTTAGTTCATGCTCATAGTCACTGGGCTCAGTGTCTTTTATCTCTAACATTCTTATTAAATTTTCTTTTTCTTCGTTAGAGACTTTTAGAGACGAGTATGCTGAAAGACCAGCGGAACGTCTGCAGAAAAAACCTCAACAGATTGATCCCTTCAATCTGGTAAATCCTAAGCGCCTGACTCCAGCGAAGAAGGGGAAAGCTAAGGTGAATGAGTATGAAGAATCTCTAATGGCGATTGAACAGAAAGTTCCTCAACAGATTGAGTTCTTCAATCTGGATAAGACTAATAGTATTATCCTGGAAGAAGTCCTTCAGACTTCAACCAAATATTCAAAGGGTGATCTCAACAATTACCCTCTTCATATTCAAATACTATTAGATAATTTAACTCAAGCTTTCTTAAAAAGTCATAAGAGTCTTCATGACAAGTCGCTTGTGCTCAATTTTCAAGAGATTAACTTCTTGTTTTAACTCTTGATTTTCTTCCTTAAGTATTTTAATCTCAGACTTAATTTGATTAACTTCAAGTTGCAAATCTTTTATAGTGATTTGTTCCTTTGGTTTATCAAATCTTTTAAGCGTGTTGCTTAAACTTATCTTAAGACTTTTAGACTTATTAACTTCTCTTTTTGTTAGAAGTTTTCTTAACTTTTCTAAATATTGTCTCTTTAACTCAGGATTCTCAATTTTACTTATAAGATCAAGAAGCAATTCTTCTTGCTCTTCTTCTTTGGTCATAACACCAATTGTTTTGCAACAAGTGTCGTTACAACCGAAACTTATGTCTGGACCAGACTCAGACTCATTGCTACTGCAGGAGCGGTAGCTTTCACTTGAACTAATACTTAGTTCAGGCTCATAGTCACTGGGCTCAGTGTCTTTTATCTCTAACATTCTTATTAAATTTTCCTTTTCTTCGTTAGAGACTTTTAGAGACTTAATGGTTTCCTTAGCTTTGCAATCCTTTGCAAAGTGACCTGGCTTACCACACTTATAACAACTATCTTTGTTGTTCTTAGGTCTTTTAAACCTTTTCTTAGGTTTTCTCTTTTCCTTCTTATAGAAATCATTCGGCTCAAAGCTTCTTTTCTTGAATCTTTTAAACCGTTTCTTATGCTTTCTATATTCTTCATGCTTACGAGACTTCCTATGCTTCTTAGATGGTGCTACCGAAGGCAGACCATATTGCTCACAGAAATTACCCATTTCATACTTAGCCTTTTTCTTATCCTTATTGGCTTGGTTCGATATTTTCATATCAATACACATCTTAAGACCTTCTTTTTGGATAGCACTTATGATATTCCCGTAAGTGAGATTATCATACTCTATCACATTGTTCTCATTGACTAATACTTCTTTGATCTTATGGACGAAGAGGTGAGGCAGACCGTTTATGAATTTCTCTTTCCAAAACGGTTGGTTGCTATCATCTCTTAGCATGAATCTAGAGAGGAATACATCTTTGTACCATCTAAAGTCGCTCAGGGTTGGACATCTAAGGTTACTTAACTTAAGTCCTCCTGAGGTCTATCTAAGGAGCAGAAGTCTGGAGTTCAAGGCAGAGCTTATTTCGGAGTTTACTTCTCTTGTAATCTCACCTGAACCTCTCATAAGACAAACACTTGTAATGTTTCATTCCAGTGTTGCTAAGTCTAAGATTGTAATCGCCAGTTGCATTCTGGCCTAAGTTCATTTGTAAGTTTTACATTCAAGTTATTTTGAATCTAAGCATTACTTTTAAGTCTATTTCATGATCATTGTTGAATACTCTCTTATTTTGTATTCAGATTTTGATATTGAAATATTATGTTTTTTCTGTAGACGTTCCGCTAGTCTTTCTGCATACTCAACCACCTTAGCTGTTCCTTCCTCCGCTGGAGTCAGGTGCTTAGGATTTTCCAGATTGAAGAATTCAATCTGTTGGGAGACTTTCTGCTGGTCCATCTGCATAGTCTACCTTAACTCTCCCTTTCCCTGTTAGGGTTAGGTGCTCAGGATTTTGAATTTCCGGTGGGAAATTCCATTTCTTAAGTATCTTAGCTGATTTAGATTTTCTTTCTTCTGCGGAAGAAAGAGACTTAGGAGGGGTCATTTTATCCTAAAAAATGAAGATGTTAGAAACAATCCAGAATTCAGAAATGAGTAGCCAGAGTAACGCGAGTATTCACGTTCCTCGAACTATTAATTGGACTGACATTGAGTTACCCAAAGAATGGAGTTTGACCAATGAAAGTTTTAAGCCTGATCTCATAAGGCATAATCTAGGAGATCTAGATTATATCCAGCAGTACTTGGATGGTACTGTTAAGATCAGTTTCGACCGAGGTTCTCAGTCGACCCCTAAGTCAAATCTTCTCATAGAAGAAGTTGCAAGATCTAGTGCATCTAGATCTAAAGTGCCAAGGTCTAGATCTTCTAGACAACCTAAGGATAAGACTCCAGCTAGGCATTCGTTTGCTGGTTCTACCTCGACGGAAGAACTAAAGCGACGAGATCTAGAGTTGGAAAAAGAACTAAGGAAGCTTAAGTTAAAGGGAGTCCAGACGACCTCCCAAGTGAGTCATCCATGTTATACAGCTGACACACAACTAGAAGATGAAGAATCCCAGGAAGGAAATGCCTCTCCTACGGAATCTGATTTTATAGTTGAAACAGTTGTAGACCCCCAACTATGTACCCTAAGGAAACTTTTTGAGATAGATTTCGATTTACTCAATAAGGATTTTGAGTTAGAAGCAAATCTCGAAAGAAGAAAAGCCTATAAGGAAAGATTCAATCTTGAGCAAAAAGAAAGGAATCTTAAGTCACTTTAAGAAACACATAAGTGAAATAGAGATGCATATCTCTTATTTCGATTTTGTTGATGAGTTTTACCCTATAGAAAACCAGGTCCAAACCATCTCTAAGGAAAAATGGGTAAAAGAAGATAACGCGGTTGTTTCTTCAAGTCACCCTCCACAAGAAACCATAGTGTTCCAACATAGAACCACTACGGTCAAAGCGTCACCCTTTAAGGTTGCATCTGAGAACACAGATGTTAAGAAAGTCATTGAGCAAGCCAATTATACCAACCGGTACCTAAACTCCATAGGAAACCAGTTGGATAAGATTGAAGAAAAGATAGATAATAAGCCTCTCCAAAAAGAGAAACATAAGCCTCTTAAGCCAGAAACCAATAATCAAGTTTCCAGAAATAAAATCAGGAACTAGTTTAAAGGTTAATAAGGATAAGCCCTTTGTTGAAAAAATAGAGGATATGCTTAAGAATTTGGTCAAGGCCAAACAAGAACAGCCCAGTAGTTCCAATACTTTGTCTGTTACTAAGATCCCTGAGTCTTTTCAGAATTCATCCGAAACAGAATCCTCTTCGGAGTCTGAATCTGATGAAAACATCAGAAAAGTCGAAAAAGCCCTTTCAGCTTTAGAGTTGAATAGGATCCACAAGCCTAAGTTTTCACCTACAAGTTTCACCAAGAATTGGTATCCCAAACCTACCCCTCCGGATATCCAGTTTGAGGAAAGAAACTTCCAAAGCCAATTTGTAGTTTCTGCTGATAAACTATACGAGTGCAACATCGATGGTTTAGCAGAGCAGCAAATCCTTGATAAGTTAACCCATATGACCATGGTCTCTAGCAGCTATGTTATGAACCATGATTTGAGCCAACCAGAGGTTGTTGACCTCTTAGTTGCGGGTTTCACAGGAACCCTCCAATCCTGGTGGGAAAAGCATCTCACCGATGAGTCAAGAGCCAGCATAAGAAGTGCTGTCAAAACCAATGAGGAAGGAATCCCCATATTCAATGAGAAAATTGGATTAGGAGATTCTGATGCTGTCAACACTTTGTTCTATACCATTGTAGAACATTTTATTGGCAAGCCAAATCACCTTCCGTCTATATATATATATATATATACACACACACACACACACACATATAAAATAAAATAATATCTTGCCTTGGTTATTTCATTTGATACGGATTCCAATGATTTTTGAGGTAGTTATCTTGAGAGTAAAATGAAACATCATGCTTGTATGTTAACTTCACTCTACACTTTTGAGAACAGGTGATGTCTCAGTTGTCCATTTATGAGTAATTTGACGTTGGATCCCTTGTTGATATTGATGATGGTGTTTGCCTTTTTAAGCATGCTAATGACGTATGAACGGTTTGTGTAAAAATTCTTTCTTGTTGACAACATAGTGTTTCAATGTTTGTGGGTATCATTTCTGGCAAACCCTCACGAGATTTCACTCGTTCTCTAGAGAGTCCTAGGGGTTTAAAAGGCTTGTTGCATACGCTAAATGCAATCGTCCCTCCCACGAAAGCAGTTTTATGTTTCATGCTTTGATTTTATGTCTATTTTGTTTTGCTAAGGGACTAGCAAAATGTAAGTTGGGGGGTATGATGAACGCCAAATATGGTGTATTTAGACCCCTTAATTTGCATTTATTAGACCTTTAGTTTTGTTATTTCTAATATTTTTAGTTAGTTTTGGTGTCTTGGAATTTTATAGGTCATTAAGAGAAAATGAAGTTCTTTTTGTCAAATTACAAAGGAGTGGGGAAAAAAACATTTTTTTTTTAAGCTCTCCTCACCATGACGTTGCCGTGCATGAATTTGTTTTTATAAATTTCTTTCCAGGAAGAACAAAACATGGAAAGTTGGAAACCTGAACGTGCGGCGCAAGCTTGAAGAGACACGATTTTTTTTCCATGCACAATGAGACAACACAGACCTGTGGGGACCGAATCTACTAATTCCTTCCAAGATCCTCTCCAGACTTGGCAAAAGAGACACACACATCTCCAAACAAATTTCCAGCTGTACACGTAATTAATTGACAGCACTGACTCATGTAGCAGTAGCCGGACAGCATTGAATGCAGGGGCATTTTTCAAGTTAAGCTGCAGTTTGATTCTTTCCATCTATGGGGCAGCAACTAAGAGACAATTCTTTCCAAAAGAACCCATGCAGATTTGACAAATCGAAGACACGTGCAGCTCAAATTGGCAAGAAACCAAATTCAATCTCCAACCCAGCATCACGTTACACGATTCTTTCCTGAGCAGTGCATGAATATTGACAACCACACGTTTCTTTCCAAAATAAAAGGGAATGCATGCGCCCAAACCCGAGGGCCTTAGTCTATATATATGTGTTTTATTTTCTCTGGAAAAAAAAAAAAAAAAAGAAGAAGAAGAGAGTAGCCAAGGAGCACGGAAGAGCATAGAGGCTTAGAGTTTGGATTTTTTTTTTATTATTATTTATTTTTATTTTCTTTGTTTTCAATTTATGTTTAGTACTTTGATTATGAAATTTATTTTCATAAACATGAGTGGCTAAACCTCTAGCTAGGGCTAGAGGTGAAGCTTAGTATTTTTCTTATGTGTTCTTGAGACTATGTCATTTGTTTTTCATAGATGAATGATTAAATTTTGGGGATGATTTTTATTTGAGAGTAATTTAATGGTACAAGTTTATTTTGATTCCTTATGATTTTTGTTTATATCAAATGCTTACTTTGTTTGATTTGATATGATTCGAAAGTATATAGAATGCTTAATTTATTGTTTCATGTTTTTGAAATCAAATTCTCAATCAACTCGTGTTTGATCTATTTTATATATATTTTTTTTATGTCTCATGAATACATAATAAAATACTAGGTGGATCCTTGAAACCCTAGTCTTTTCCAATATTATCTTCTAAATCAAATTTATTTATTTTAGTTTCATAGTTTACTTTTTAATTTAAATTATATTTCTCTGCTCCACTTTTGAGTGGAAACCAAAAGCAAAATTCCTATTTTTTTTTATTTATTTTTCTTTTCTGCATAATAATAAAAATTATTCTCTCGTGTTTAATCATTCCTTGTGGATCGACCTCAGACTTACTGTGATTTATTACTTGTGAAAACCTACACTTGGGTTTACACCCTTTGTGGTCCAACATATGCCTCCCAACCAAGTCACATACTTGAAGGGGTCTTCAATGGATTCTTTACCTTAGGGCTCCTCCCTAAGATAGATTTCAACACGAGCACAACAATAGCACACCGACAACAACTTGAGAGCTAGCAGATCTTCAAAATATCTCTCTAAACACCCTCTCTAAGCTATAAAGAATTCAATACCAAATTATGTTAAGAATACATGCCTAGAGGCCTCTTTTTATATGCTAAGAAGACCTAAATTGAGTGTGTCTCTAATTTCTCTAGGCAGCATCTGGACGGAAGCATTGAGAATTTGAATGGTCTTCTGTGCAACCGGCTTTCCATAACTCGCTTCACGCATTTCCTTATTAAGGCTGCGTCTGGACGGTGTTGCCCTAGAGTCCAAACGGTTGCACATTGTCTGCACGCAATTGCCATAAGAAGACAACATCCGGACGTGTTGCCCTGTTGTCCAGACGAATGTAGAGTGTATGCACGCAATTTCCTTATCAAGGATCTCGACGTTCAGATGGTTTTGCCTTGGCGTTCGGACGGGTGCAAGCTGTGTTCCCACTCCGTATCTGTGAAGGAAAGCTAGAATCTTCTCAAACTCTGAAGAGCGTCCGGACAGATGCAACTTTGAACTATTTGGCTTCTCGACACTGAAGGGCGTCCGGATGCGTGATTGAGCCGTCCAAACAAAAACATGGGATTCAACTTTTCTGAGTTGGAATCTGCACAGAATCTTCCTTGAACACTTGAAATAGCTTTTCTGAAATTCTTTTGAAGACTCTGAAAAATAAGGCATCCTTGATTATGACAGCAACATTACATAAGAGTGATTTTGTTAAGCAGAATTCAATCAACAAAACTAACATTTATTGAATTGTTTGTGCATGTGAAATTTGCATATTTTACTGTTTTAACTAAACTGGTTAATAGCAAAGCTGGTATGCAGTAGGGACAAGATGGCTACTAGTGGGACCTTAGGCTCCCGTGACAGATAATAATAAGCGACTGAAATCGTAGGCTTTCTGTCAGCTGGGACCATAGGCGTCCAGCAACATATAATTAAGCTTTAAGTAAGGGAACCTTAGGCTCCCACAACACGTTAATCTGGACTGTAGGCTCCATTACGAGAGGAGTGAAAGAAGATGATAATTAAGACTGCATTTAAAACTGTCACTATAGCATTGCTTTATATATATATATATATATATATATATATATATATATATATATATATATATTCAATCTATGACTATGACTCATGACTATAGACATGAATTGAGTATACATATATGAAAATCAAAATTGACTTCTAAAAGTAAAGTGTGTGCACAAGTGTCAACAAAAATTAAGTGCAGCGGAAAATAAAAGACACACAGATTTTTGTTGATGAAGTGGAAACTCAATCAAGAGAAAAACCACTCTGGGGCAGCCAAACCCAGGAATTCCACTATTTAGAATACAAAGCTAGATACAAGATAGTAACACTCACATTAACCCGATGTAGTGGTCGTACCTTGCTCTCTGACGTGTAACCCAACACGAATGCTTCCCAACCAGGTCTCCTACCTGAAGGGGTCTTCAATGGAATCCTTTACCTTAGAGCCGACCTCTAAGATAGACTTCAGATGTAGCGCAACACACTTGTAACGGCTTCAGAGGGAGCTTGAACTTCTCTGAGCTCTTGTGGAATTCAATACCGAATTCCAGCAGTTCTCAATGTCCAGGGGCCTCTATTTATAGGCTGAGGTGCAGAATGGGGGACTGTTGTAATATGTACGGACACCGTCCGAACGGTGAACCTGAGCCGTCCAGATGGGCAATTGTGCGACTGGATTTTCCAAAAATTTCGCTGAAAATCTTTCCTGTTTAAGAGCCACGTTCGGATGATGAGACATTGACGTCCGGACTGTCGCACGTCCGCTGCAAGTAATTTCCATATAAGGCTTCGCGCGTTCGAACCAAGGGGGATGAATGTCCAGACTGCAATTCTTCAACAAGTAATTTCCATATCTGCTATGTGTGCGTCCGGACCATGAGAGGCAGACGTCCAGATGGTTGAAGTCGAATCGGCAATTTCCATATTAGTTGCACGAGTGTCCGGACCAAGACTGATTGATGTCCGGACGGTGATATTTGAAATGCGATTCTTGCCTTATTTATGAGTGCCTGCGGATGGGAAACCACGTCGTCCGGACGGTGTATCAATCTTCCCATATTCTGAACTTGGAAAGAATCTGAAGCTGATCGATCACTGATGGATGTTCGGACGGGCTGCTGAGAAGTCTGGACGGATGCAAGCTGGAACAGAAGCTTCTCGATACAGTGGAGGGTCCGGAGGGAAAGATAAGTCGTCCGGACAGATGATGCTGGTCTGTCTGGCGTCCGGTCGGGATGAACACGTCGTTCGGACGGATGGAACAATGAACAGATGGACGTCCGGACGGGATGACACGTCGTCCGGATGGTTGACAGGGAATCTGAAATCTTCTATCTTTTTCTCAGTGCAGAGTCTTCTGAAAATTCTCTAACAAGTGGAATCCCTGTTTACAGCATCTTTACACATAAGTGATTTTGTCCAAACACAGAATGAGGCCAAAATACTAACAAACTCCCCCTTTGGCCATTCTGGGAAAAAAATCACTTGACCGGTTTGGAAATACATTCCCGGTCCAATAATAAAAATTAATCAAAAATTACTCCCCCTTTTTGTCACAAAGGGACAAAGGGTAAAACAGAGTAATAAAATCCAACTGTAATAGAAATTACTCCCCCTAACGGTCTCAGAAGGACCCAGGTAAACAGAGTAATATAAGGTTTAAGTGTTTTAACAAAATAACAAAAAGTCTCAAAATAACACAAAAAGAGACAATAAAACAGAGGGAAATAAAATCAAACATCCTCTGGCATGGGTATAGTCTGAGCTGCATCATCCTCATCATCACTGCTGCCAGGATGATGGACTCGAAGGCACTCCTGGAGGTCCAAATGGGTCTGCTCCACCCGCTTGTTGATAGACCACACCTCTAGTTGCAATGAGGAGATGGACTGCTGCAAGGAGGAGATGGACTACTGCATGGTGGACATTCCTCCCTGAATGGCGGCTAAGGCCTCCATGATCTGAGAATAATTTGCCTTTGGCTTAGATGGCGGGATGGTATGAGAGGATGAAGCCACGTCTGGAAAAGCAACATGCATAGCAACAGGCATGTCATCATCAGAATCATCTCGTCGCAACTGCGCATTCGACTTCATCAATGTCTGTTTGCTGAGGGGCTGCTAGATCTTCATTCTAGGCTCTCCATTAACATTGATACTCGACTGAAGGATGATCTGAGTGATTAGGTAGCCAAAGGGGAGATCGGTATTGCTCTCATCACGAGCCTTGAGCATGACTCCCAGAATGTGCTTGCAAAGACAGAAAGGCAAGCGAAGATGAACAGCATAAACAAACTGGGCCCTCTTCAGTATCAGATCACTGCGCCTGGCAACTGGCCAGAAATTGTGCTGAACAATTTTGGCCAACATACGATGAGCCGGAGCAAGTGCACCAATCTTGATGTTGGTATGACGCCCCTCACCCTGTGGAACTGCATGGAAGAACTCTCGGAGATCGTCCATAAAGGGAGGAAGCACCACCTTATTGTAAGGACTGGCAGGCAGATCAAGGACTGGTAGCCCGATGAACTGACTGATAATCTGAGGATCTACAGTGATGATGTGTCTGTCAATAGTGGACTGCAGTACCATCCCACGCTCATCATCCTGAGCCACCTCAAGGTTGGCATAGAAGAGCCTGACTAGCCTGGTGAGGACGATGCAGGCACACGTGTAGAGATACCCCCAATTGTAGGTCTGGATAGTCTCATAAATGCTATCCAATGGAGGCACCATGATGTCAGCACGGACCACGTTCCGCTCAACGAGGACATTGTGGTCCATAATTTTGGCTTGGAATGCACTCTACTCTTTCTGTCCTCTGGCGAACCCTGCGCTGGGAGCTGATAGCAGACCTGATTCTGCAAAAGAAACAACAAGAATTTTTGCTAGAAAAAATAATCCACAAAAAAAAATATTCTTGTTAGGGTAACAAAAATTTGGCAGAATAATAGCAGTAAAAAGGACTTTTGTAAAAATAAATACAAAGAATATCACAATTAAGTCCAAAGAGATTCAACATGGCAGATATATGCATCCCAAAAACATTCCAAAAATAAAATAAAAATCCTAACAGTTGCAATTAAACTGAAAGAAATAACACAAGAAAAAAATACCTGGAATGGAGTGAGAATGCAAACACCAAAAAAAAAGGGATGAGATCACTCTAAAAAGCACCAAAATCAGTCACTCATAAAATTTCAAAAGAAGGGATTTTGGGGGGTATAGGAGAGAGAGTGGCGATCTGGGCTATTTATAGCCTCTGTGGGCTCCCAGTCCGGACGGTGTTTTGATGACGTCCGGACGCGCTCTGCCTCAGAGAGGAGCAAAACGGTTATGCACGTCCGGACGAATTAATTACCCGTCTGCCCGAAGGTGACAGCTCACGTCCGGAAGTGGAACAGAATCCGTCCGGACTGCAAAACGTTGTCCGTTCGGACTCCAAAAAGGGCACCGTCCGAACTGCTGAACTTCACCCGTCCGGACGCCAAGAGAGACCGTCCGGACGCTCCACACTGAAACACCAGAAAAGAACTGAGGAAAATTTGACAGAGATCAAATTTTCTCAAGTCAGTGTCAGAACATGCATGTATAATCAATTGATAACACAATCAGAGAGCATCTCAAAACTAAATAGAGATATAAAAGAGAGTTGAGATTTCAATTAGCACAAATATTTTTCCTGGTCATAGAAAATTAAAATATGTTAGTATTTTGGCCTCATTTTGTGTTTGGACAAAATCACTTAAGTGTAAAGATGCTGTAAACAGGAGTTCCACTATTTAGAGTCTGCAAGTCAGAAGAAATTCAAGTTCCCTGCCAGCCGTCCGGACGATCGAGCCATCCCGTCCGGACGCCTATCTGTCCACTGATCCATCCATTCAAACTTTAGACAGACCAGCATCATCTGTCCGGACGTTTCAGCAGCATGTCCGGACGCCTCCTAGTACTCAATCAGTTTCTGATTTCCTTCCAAGTTCCAAGAAAAGGAAGATTAATCAACCATCCGGACGATGTGGTATCCCGTCCGGACGCGCGTCTCCGTAAGGCAAGAATCGCAATTCAAATATGACCATCCGGACGTCTGACAGCCGTGGTCCGGACGCGAGTGCATCAAAGAAAGAAATTGCCGATTCGACTTCAATCGTCCAGACGACTGCCATCATGGTCCGGACGCGCGCATTATTGATATGGAAATTGCGTGTTGAAGAATAGCCGTCCGGATGCCCATCCCCCATGGTCCGGATGTTCGAGAGCCTTATAAGGAAATTACTTGCAGCGGACGTGCGACCGTCTAGACGATGTGCCATCCCGTCCGGACGATGTCCTTAAATAGGAAAGATTTCTCCGTGGGAATTTCAGAAAATCTGTTCACACAGTTGTCCGTCTAGACGGCCCATGTCCACCGTCTAGACGGTGCCTAGGTATATTTTTCTTGACGCTCATTTGAGCCCCCAGCCTATAAATAGAGGCCCCTGGGCACTGTGAACTAAAAGAATTCGGTGTGAATTCCTCACTTGCTCAGAGACGTGATATTTCCTCTGAAGCCGTTCTACAAGTGTGCTGTGCTGTAAACCGAAGTCTATCTTAGAGGTCGGCTCTAAGGTAAGGAGTTCCATTGAAGACCCCTTCAGGTAGGTGAACCTGGTTGGGAAGCATTCGTGTTGGGTTACACGTCAGAGATCAAGGTACGACCACTGCATTGGTACATGTGAGTGTTACTGTCTTGTATCTAGCTATGTCTTCTGAATAGTGAAATTCCTGGGTTTGGCTGCCCCGGAGTCGTTTTTCTCTTAACTGAGTTTCCACTTCGTCAACAAAAATCTGTGTGTCATTTACTTTCCGCTGTGCTTTAATTTTTGTTGATGCACACACTTTATTTTTAGAAGTCAATTCAATTTTTCAAAATAGACAACTCAACTCACTCAATGTATGTGTGTGTGTGAAGACTCTTTTCCCACAAGGTATGACTTTCGATGACATGACTTAGAGCAACTAGATTTTCTAGACAGGAAAGAAAATCAGTGACAGAATAGCCAAAAGTCAAACCTTATAACTTGCTAGGGCATAGCCACCCTCATATGAGATGCAGTACCTAAGTGATTTACTTGTACCATGAAGGACAACGTAAATGTTTTACTTGCACGTAGAGGGCAAGGCATAAAGTAAATGTAGCACATAAGCAATGAATATATACTTTAAAGCATAGATTTCATACGATTTACTGCTTGTTTCTTATGGAGCTGCAACCTGTAGGGAGTGCCAGAGTTTTTAGGCTCTAGGTTCAACTAGCATGAGGTCAATTTGGTCATCTTATGAAGAACTTCTTCTCTTATCCAAAATTTCTAAAAGCAAAAAGGTCAGAGAAGGAAAGATGTACCTTTAGGGGAGCCCGGGATAGTGCAATTTTTCATCGCGTGAGGAAAGAAGCTATCCTACTTTTGTAAAAACAGGAAAAACACTTGGCCAATATAGTCATAAACTTTCAATTATATCTAAGCAGAGTAGATTAATGCTTACAGAATTGAGATATTAGGTGAAAATACATACACTATCTGATAAGCCAAGAGAAAAAAAATCCTAATGATGCCAATACAGAAAAACAGTCGCTTGACCTGATTTTTCTGTCTTCCCCAACAAGTACCTGCAATGCTCTCTCAAGAGAATAGGGGGCACAACAAACTGGTTCCTAGATTGCATAGTAAGCACACAAATATAACAAGTAAAAGTGCAAGCAATCAAACCTGATGCCTTAGGATTAGGAACTGAATCCTAGGCATGAACACCTTCTCCTGCTAGGTGTGTTCATTCCCCCTCATGGGGTGAATGGTCTCATCACTCTTGACCCATACCTGCTTAACCTGTGGGGATGGTTTGCGGGTCATGTCCATGTTGGCCATACTTTTGAGCATACCTTGTATTAGGCTCAGCAATCCTTCATAGCCATGGCTGCCATTGGGTTTCTCTGGCTTTCTCTTGTAGCGCCTTGGTTTGTTCTTCTTTGATTTGCCACTCTGATAGGCAGGAACAAACTACTGCTGATGCCGTGAAGCCTGAAGTGCTGTAGGAGGTAGAGTGCCTGATGTAGCTCTTGTTGGTAGCTTCCTCTGAACCTTCAACTTCTGGAGCTGTGGACATTTGGATCGGATGTGACCGGTGATGCCGCAGTGATGACAGGTGGGCAAGCTTCTTTTGTTTGAATGCTTCTTGACATTCTCTGCAAAATTATGGTTAGCATTCTTACAAATAACATTGCCCTTACCTTTTATATGTCTCCTATGCGGAGGGACATATTTTGACGAGGAAGAATCATCAACTTCTCTTTTCCTCGTAGCATCCTACTTAATCCAAGGCTTGTGGGATTTCAACAAATAACAATTTGGCCTAATATGACCAATTTTCCCACAATTATGACAAGTAGGAACAAACTTACCTTGTGTTCCTGATTCCTTGGGCTTGGGCGTCACACAATTATTTAAGCAAGAATTATCCAAACAAGCAGTGTCACCTTATGTGTATTGTCCGAACGGGGCCTAGGTATTTCAAGCTAGACGCTCATTTGAACCTGTAGCCTTTAAATAAAGGTACCTAGGCTTGAGAATGGTAGGAATTCGGTTGTGAATTCTGTAGTGTTTAGAGAGTTATATTTTAGAGTTACTGTGCTGATCTGCTCACTCTCAAGCCGTTGCCAAGTGATGTTGCTATGCTGAAACTGAAGTCTATCTTAGGGGTTGGCCCTAAGGTAAAGGATTCCATTGAAGACCCCTTCAAGTAGGTGACTTGGTTGAGAGGCGTTCATGTTGGGTTACACGTTAGAGTTCAAGGTACAACCACTGCATCAGGGTATGTGAGTGCTACTGCTTTGTAACTAGCTTTGTCTTCTAAATAATGGATATCCTGGGTTTGACTGCCCCAGAGTAGTTTTTCTCTTAATTAAGTTTCCACTTCATCAACAAAATATTTGTCTCTTTATTTTCCACATTGTGATATTTTGTTGCACACACTTGATAAATTAGAAGTCCAATAATTCTCAAGCAGGATGATAAAACATCTTGCTATCATAATCTTTCAAGACTTCAAGCCATCTCCTTTGCCTCATGTTTAAGTCTCTCTATGTGAAAATGTATTTGAGACTCTAGTTATCAATATGAATTTCGCAATTCTCATCATAGAGGTAATGTCTCCATATCTTCAGTGCATAGACAACTGCTGCTAACTCCAGGTCATGAGTAGGATAGTTCTTTTCATGATCTTTCAGCTGTCTAGAAGCATAGGCCACAACCCGACCTTGCTGCATAAGCATGCATCCCAATCCCTTCTTCGACGCATCTGTATACACAACATACCCAACTGACTCCATAGGCAATGTCAACACAGGTGCAGTGACTAATCTGTGCTTCAATTCTTGGAAACTGGCTTCACACTTATCATTCCATATAAATGGAGCATTCTTCCTTGTGAGGGCGGTGAATCGCCCTGACAATGAAGAGAACCCCTCAATGAATCTCCGGTAATAACCTGCCAATCCCAAGAAGCTAGGAATCTCTCGTACACTTGATGGCTTTTCCCATTCAACCACAGCTTGCACCTTGGCTGGATCCACTGCAAGTCCATCATTGTTCACAATATGACCCAAGAATGGCACTTCTTCAAGCCAAAATTCACATTTCTTGAACTTGGCAAATAGCCTCTTCTTCGGCAGCTTCTCTAACACTATCTTCAGATGCTCTTCATGTTCAACATAATTAGCCAAGTAGACTAATATGTCATCAATAAAAACTATCACGAAAGAATCCAAGTATTCATGGAATACTCGATTCATCAAATCCATGAACATTAAGGCTGCATTTGTCAATCCGAATGGCATCACCAAAAATTCATAATGGCCATACCGAGTTTGGATCGCTGTCTTTGGAATAAATTCTTCTCGCACTTTCAATTGATGGTACCCCAAAAGTAAGTCCATCTTCGAGAATACCGAAGCTTCCTTGAGTTGATCGAACAAGTCATCGATCCTTGGTAAGGGATACTTGTTCTTAATAGCCACCCTGTTCAACTCTCAGTAGTCTATGCACATCCACATAGACCCATCCTTCTTCTTCACAAACAACTCCAGCGCTACCCACAGTGACACACTAGGGAGAATGAAGCCTCGATCAAGCAACTCTTGAAGCTGCTCTTTCAACTCTCTCAACTCTGTCAAAGCCATATGGTAGGGTGCCTTGTGAATAGGTTGAGTTCCTGGCATCAGGTCAATGGAGAACTCAACTTTCCGATCCGGAAGCAATCCCGTGGCTTCAGAGAAAACATCCGGATACTTGCACACCACCGGAATGTCTTCCAATTTTACCTTGGCTTCAGGCTTAGCTTGTACATATACCAAGTAAGCCTATGCTCCCTCTCCGACATTCTTGACAACTTGAATGACAGAGAGAAGTGGCAGAATGGCCCGCACATTAGACCCACAAAATCTGAACTCTTTCATGCCATGAGGTCGGAAAGTAACTTCCTTCCTATGACAGTCGATGTTAGCCTTGTACTTCAATAGCCAATCCATGCCTAGAATGACATCGAAGCCCAGCATGCCAAATACCACTAGCTTCAGTGGCAAAATCCTCCCTTCAATCTCTATAGGATAGTTGTCCACACATTTCCTAGAAGTGATAGCATCGCCAACAGGAGTGGCTATGCATATATTCTGCTATAACGGCTTTGTACTCAATTTGCACAACTTCACATATGATGAGGAGATAAACGAGTGCGTAGCACTCAAATCAAACAACACGCATTCAACACAACCAAACAACGGGATAGTACATGTGACCACTCGGTAGCGTTCTCCTCAACTTGTACATTCTCAAGGGTGAGAGCTTACACCCGTACTAGTGCTGCTGGCCTAGGCTGATTGATGCTAACCTGGGATCCTTGTCCTCTGTTCGCATTTGCTTGCGAACACTCTCTAGTGAAGTGGCCAACCTTGCCACACTTGAAACAAGCACTTAACCCCAACCTGCACTCTCCCAAATGTGGCTTCCCGCACTTATTGCATCGTTGAGGACTACCACTGCCCAGACTAGGAGAATTGTTCTTTCTCCCATACGATCCTGTGCTACTACCTGTGGCATGTCTCTTGGATGGTGGTGGAGGAAATGCCCCTGCAGACATCGACCACTTCCTATTAATGTAGTTAGCAACCGCAGTTTTGATCCCTTCGTCTGCCATGGTGGCAATATGCACCATTTCAGTGTAATCGGTCACCTTGACAAAGATGATCATTTCAAGAATCCGCAGCACTAAGCCATCACAGAATCTCTTCACTTTTGTTTCCTCATCTGGAATTAGGTATGGGGCATACCTCGATAGCTTCTGAAATTCAGTTGAGTATTGCTCAACTGGCATCATTCCCTACTTCAAGTCCTGAAAGTCTAGTGCACACTACTGCCTCTATGCTCGAGGGAAGAAGCAATGATTAAATTCCTTCTTAAAGAGCTCCCTTGGGATGGGAACACCTTGCTCGTACTTTCCAATGAGGTGTAACTTTTTGGACTTCCACCAATATTTTGCTTCACCTCTGAGTTTCAAACCTGCGTAGTCCACCTTCTAACCATTGGTGCAGCTAAGTGCATCGGCTAGGTCCTCAAAGGAAGTCAACCAATAGTCAGCCGCCATTGGCCCTTCGCTTCCATCAAACACCGGTGAGTTGTGTCTGAAGAAGTGAGCCGATGAGCAACCAATTTGAAAAATAGAATTGACTTCTAAAATAAAGCAAGTGTGTGTGTGTGCACAATGTGTTAACAAAATAATGCAGAAAATAAATAACACAAGATTTTTGTTAACGAAGAGGAAACTCAAGATGAGAAAAACCACTCTGGGGCAACCAAACCCAGTGAAAATTGAAATTGACTTCTTAAATAAATAACAAGTGTGTGCACAAGGTGTCAACAAAAATAAGCACAATGGAAAGTAAATGACACAGAGATTTTTGTTGATGAAGTGGAAACTCAATCAAGAGAAAAACCACTCCGGGGCAGCCAAACCCAAAAATTCCACTATTCAGAAGACAAAGCTAGATACAAGATAGTAACACTCACATATACCCGATGCAGTGGTCGTACCTTGCTCTCTGACGTGTAACCCAACACGAACACTTCCCAACTAGGTCTCCTACCTGAAGGGGTCTTCAATGGAATCCTTTACCTTAGGGCCAACTCCTAAGATAGACTTCAGATGTAGCACAGCAACAACACACTTGCAATGGCTTCAGAGGAAAAATAATGTCTCTGAGCAGTTGTGGAATTCAATACCGAATTCTTGCAGTTCTCAATGCCCAGGGGCCACTATTTATAGGCTGGAGGCTCGAATGAGCGTCAGGAAAAATATAGCTGGGCGTCGTCCGGACGGTGGTCATGGCCGTCCGGACGGACAACTATGCGACAGGATTTTCCAAAAATTTCGCTGAGAAATCTTTCCTGTTTAAGGCCGCATCCGGACGGTCGCACATTCGCTGCAAGTAATTTCCTTATAAGGCTTCGCATGTCCGGACCATGGGGGATGAGCGTCCGGACGGCTGAACTTCAACACGCAATTTCCATATCTGCTATGCGCACGTCCGGACCATGAGAGGCAGTCGTCCGGACGGTTGAAGTCGAATCGGCAATTTTCATATTAGTTGCACGCGCGTCCGGACCAAGGCTGATTGACGTCCGGACGGTGATATTTGAATTGTGATTCTTGCCTTAAGGAGACGTGCGTCCAGACGGGATACCAGATCGTCCGGACGGTTGATTGATCTTTCCTTTATCAAAACTTGGAATGAATCTGAGACTGGTCGAGTACCGTGAGGCGTCTGGACGTGCTGCTGAGACGTCCAGACGGATGCAAGTTGGATAGAAACTTCTTGACATAGTGGAGGGTCCGGACGGAAGTGCACGTCGTCCGAACGGATGATGCTTGGTCTGACTAGCGTCCGGACGGTATGGCACGTCGACCGGACGGATGGAACAGTGGTCAGATGTGTGTCTGGACGGGATGGCTCAATCGTCCGGACGGCTGACAGGGAACCAAAATCTTCGATCTTTCACGCAATGCAAAGTCTTCTAAAAGTGACCTGAATGGTGGAATCCCTGTTTACAGCATCTTTACACACAAAAGTGATTTTGTCCAGAATGAGGCCAAAAATACTAACAAACTCCCCCTTTGGCCATTATGGGACAAAAATCACTTGACCGGTTTGGAAATACATTCACGATCCAAACACAAAAATTACTCCCCCTTTTTGTCACAAAGGGACAAAGGGTAAAACAGAGTAATATAAGTCAAAACAGTTTTACAGACAAAAGTCTTAAACAAAAAGACAACAAAACAAAACAAGAGGGAATCAAACATCAAACATCCTCAGGCAGGGGTATAGTCCTATCTGCATCATCCTTATCATCACTGTTGCTAGGATGATGAAACTTCAGGCATTCCTAAGGGTCTAGCTGGTTTTGCTCAACACGCAGGTTGATGGAGTGTATCTCCTGCTGCATGGAGGACATAGTCACCTGCATACTGCTCATCCCCCCCTGAATGGCAGCAAGGGCCTCCATGATCTGTGAATAGTTGACCTCCGGCTCAGTTAGTGGGACGGTTTGGGAGGATGAAGCCATATCCAAAAAACCAATAGGCATGGTAGCAGCTATGGGCACCTCATCATTGGAGTCATCCCTTCGCAACTGCGCATTGGACTTCATCAATGTCTGCTTGCTGATGGACTACTGGATCTTCATCTTCGATTCGCCAGTGACATTGACTCCCGACTGAAGAATAATCTGAGTGAGCAGGCAGCTAAACGGGAGACCGGCATTTCCCTCATCATGGGCCTCCAACATAACACCCAGAATATGCTTGCACAGGCAGAAAGGCAAGCGAAGGTGAACTGCATAGACAAACTGGGCCCGTTTCAGGATCAGATCACTGCGCCGAGCAACAGGCCAAATGTTCTGCTGAATGATCTTGGCCAGCATGCGGTGGGAAGGAGACAAGGCACTAATCCTGATGGAGGTAGAACGCTCCTCGGCTTGGGGAATGGCATGGAAGAATTCCAGGGAAGGAGGAAGCACCACCTCATTGTATGGATTGGCAGAAATCTCGAGCACTGGGACTTGGATGATGTGACTGATGACCTGAGGATCAACCGTGATGATCTGGCCTGCAACGGTGGATTGAAGCACCAATCCACGATCATCGTTCTGCACCACTTCCAGGTTGGCGTAGTAGAGTTTTACCAGTCTGGTGTACACCACACAGGCACAACTATGTAGATATCCCCAATTGTACGTCTGGATAATGGCATGAATGTTGTCCAGCAGTGGCACCATGATATCAGACCAGATGATGTTTCGCTCAGCAATGACTGTGCGGTCCATAGTCTTGGCCTGGATTGCAGCCCTATCTTCCACAGTCCTCTGACGGACCCTGTGCGGTGGACTGCCTGCAGACATGATTCTGCACAAAGAACCAACAAGATTTTGCCAAATAGAATCCAAAAATGATAGTCTTGTTAGGTCATGAAAAATATTGGGCAGAATAACGGCAGTAAAAAAAACTTTTGCTAAAATAAAAACAGAATTTATCACAATTTAGTCCTAAAAACATGATCACAAATAATCCCAATATGGCAAACATAAACACAAATATTCCTAAAGAAACCAACATTCTAACAAAAATTGAAAGAGAAAAGGTTAAAAAGGAATACCTGGAAAGTGAGATAATGTGCAAAAGATGACAATGAGCAACCAAAAAGGCAAAAACTCACAAACTTTACTCACAAGCAGCCAAAAAGAGTGATTTAGTGGGGTATGGTGGAGAGAGCGGCGATTCTGAGGTATATATAGCCTTTGTGGGGTCCCCGTCTAGACGGTGCAATAACTTCGTCTGGACGCGCGCGTCCGGACGGTTTTACTGACCGTCCGCCCTGTGGTTGCCACGCGCGTCCGGACGATTGGACTCCATTCCCATCCGGACTCCAAGAGAGTACCGTCCAGACTGCTTATCCGTCTGGACGCCAAGAGAGACTGTCCGGACACTCCACATTGAAACATCAGAAAACTGAGGAAAATGCACAGAAATCAAATTTTTCCCAAGTCAGTTTCAGAACATACATGTATAAACCACTGATAACACAATTAGAGAGCATCTGAAGACTAAACAGAGATATAAAAGAGAGTTGAGAAATCAATTAGCACAAATAAGTTCCTAAACATGCAAAATTCAACCAGCCAACTCAACTCATGTAATGCGTGTGTGTGAGAAGACAAAAACCCTCAAGGTAAGACTTTCAATGACATGACAAAGGGTAACCAGATTGTCTAGACAGGAGAGAAAATAAATGGTAGATAAGCCAAAAGTCAAACCTTATAACTTGCTAGGGCCTAGCCACCCTCATCTAATACACTCCCCTGAGATGCAGCACCTAAATGATTTACTTGTACCATGAAGGACAATGTAAATGTTTTACTTGCACGTAGAGGGCAAGGCATAAAGCAAATGTAGCACATAAGCAGTGAATAAACACTTTAAAGCATAGAAATCATATGATTAACTGCTTGTTTCTTATGGTGCTGCAAACTAAAGGGAATGCCAGAGTTAATAGGTGCTAGGTTCAACTAGCATGTGGTCAATTTGGTCATCTTATCAAAAACTTCTTCTCTTATCCAGAATTTCTAGAAACAAAAAGTCAGAGAAGGAAAGATGTACCTTATAGGGGAGCCGTGGATATTGCACATTTTTCATCGCACGAGAAAAGAAGCTATCCAAATTTTTGCATATACAGGAAAACACTTGGCAAATTATAGTCAGAAACTCTCAATTATATCTAAGTAAAGTAAATTAATACCCAAAGAATTGAGATATCAGGAGAAAATACATGCAATTATCTGATAAGCCAAGAGAAAAATAATATCCTGCAAATTCTCCCCAATTTTTTATTTTTATTTTTATTTTTTTTTTATATATAAAAAAATGCAATATGGAAAAAACATCATATGCAAGGCAAAATCAAACCTGATGATGCCAATACAGAAAAACAGTCGCTCGAACTGCTTTTTCTGTCTTCCCCAATAAACACCTGCAAAGATCTCCAAACAAAATATAGGGGGCAAAAACAAAGTACCACTGGTTCCTAGATTGAAAATAAAATATAACAGCAAAATAAGCAATCAAACCTGATGCCATAGGATTAGGAACCAAATCCTAGGCATGAACACCCGAACCTGCTAGGTGCGTCTGTTCCCCCTCATGGGGTGACGGTCCTTCTTGATCCAAGCCTGCCTTTCTGTGGGTGGTTGCTGGTATGACGTCATCATCCACTCCATCATATTTTGCATCCAGATAGGTGGCTCATTGTGGTATTGGTCTGCTTCCACCTTCTGTGGCCTTCTAAGGTGGTTGGCCGATACAAACCGTTGCTGAGGCCACTGATGCTGAGATACCTAGACCCAAGGAGCATGAGACCAAGGTGCTTGATGAGCTTGATGCCTTGGTGCTTGTCTCCACGGTGATTGATAAGGTGCCTAATGCCATGGAGTCTGATGCTGGGCCGCAGGTCTAGTGCCATGATGGGCTTGTCTGGGCAATTCTTTCTTGGCTTTGGTTTTTTGTGCTTTCAGAAGGGAGCACTGAGGACGAACATGCCCACTTAGACCGCAGTGATGGAATATAGGAGGTCTTCTGATGGAATGAGGCTCATGAGTGCCTGGAACATCATCGTTGACCTTGTCCTTCCCTTTATCTTCAACAGTGGGAGTAGGCTCTGAGAGTGTAGGCTTCACAAACACAGTCTTTGAGGAAGAAGGAGCATCAGAAGAGGAAGCTACATACCCGAGACCAGTCTTGTCAGTTGGGCTCTTCTGGATAGACAGCATACGAGTCAGTTTTTCATCAGTGACTCTCTAGTTGGAGCTGTGTCTCTAGTAGCTTTTCCTCGAGCTCTTGTATTCTAAGCAGTAATGAACTCTTCTCAGTTTGCAGGGTGTTCAAATCATAGAGGTGCTGCTTACGACCTTCTCTCAGCTTCTCATACTCTAAATAGAGTGTCTTGTAGGCTTCCTTGAATTCTACCTCATTATCACTATGCTCTGAGTAGTACGAGTCTTCTTCTTCAACATGTGGGGCTATAAAGGCCAGAAATTTTTCAAACTCTGGAGCGTCTTCTTCTGACTCATCACTGATAGTCACGTTGTATGCCTTCCCCTTGCCCTTCTTAAGGTTCCCACAATCAGCCCGGATATGCCCAAAGCCTGAGCATTCAAAACATCGGGGTCCTCTAGGTCTTTCTTCTCTTCTTCCTCAGGTTTTACTTCTCTAGGAGGTTTCTTTACTCTTTCAGAAAACTTCTTCTTGAACCGATCACCTTTCATTAGTCTTCTGAAATTCTTGGCTAACATAGCCACAACTTTTTCTTCATCCTCAGAGTCATCTTCAGATGAGGCTTCTACCTTATTCTTGGAAGCCTTTAGGGCAATGGTCTTCAACTTCTTGACCGGGGGTAGAGACAGCTCATATGTTTGAAGAGATCCTACAAGCTCTTCAATCTTCATTTCCTCAAGATCCTTGCTTTCCTCAATGGTGGTCACCTTGGTCCTGAAACGCTCAGGCAAAGATCTTAGAATCTTTCGGATGAGTTTTACATCCGAGATAGGTTTCCCAAGACTCACCATGGAGTTCCTCAGGTCACTCATCTTGGAGTAAAACTCTCCAAAAGTCTCTTCTTCCAACATCTTAATTTCTTCAAATCTCGAAATCAACATTTGAAGTTTGGCAGATTTAACAAGTTTCGTGCCTTCATATGTTGTTTCCAAGATTTGCCATGCTTCTTGGGCTGATTCACAATTTGAAATTTTTGCGAATTCAGACGGAGAAAGTGCCTGGCATAGAGCATGGAGGGCTTTATCATTTGAAAGGCATGCGTTCTTTTGAGGGACTAGTTCATGTGTTGCATCCTTTGGTTTAGTCCAACCAGTTTCAACAATACCCCAACAATCAATAGATTTCAAAAAGAAACGCACATGTGCCTTCCAATAGCCATAGTTCGTACCATCAAAGGCAGGAACAGAATTAAGAGTTTGAGACATAATATAGAAGTCAAAAAAAATAACACTCAAGAATTAAATCTACACAGAGTGTACCAAGCTCTGATACCAATTGAAAATTGAAATTGACTTCTTAAATAAATAACAAGTGTGTGTACAAGGTGTCAACAAAAATAAGCACAGCGAAAAGTAAATGACACGGAGATTTTTGTTGACGAAGTGGAAACTCAATCAAGAGAAAAACCACTCCAGGGCAGCCAAACCCAGGAATTCCACTATTCAGAAGACAAAGCTAGATACAAGATAGTAACACTAACATATACCCGATGCAGTGGTCATACCTTGCTCTCTGACGTGTAACCCAACACGAACGCTTCCCAACCAGGTCTCCTACCTGAAAGGGGTCTTCAATGGAATCCTTTACCTTAGGGCCAGCCCATAAGAGAGACTTCAGATGTAGCGCAGCAACAACACACTTGCAATGATTTCAGAGGAAAAATAACGTCTCTGAGCAGTTGTGGAATTCAATACCGAATTCTTATAGTTCTCAATGCCCAGAGGCCTCTATTTATAGGCTGGAGGCTCAAATGAGCGTCAGGAAAAATATAGCTGGGCGCCGTCCGGACGGTGGTCATGGCCGTTCGGACGGACAATTGTGCGACAGGATTTTTCAAAAATTTCGCTGAGAAATCTTTCATGTTTAAGAGCCGTGTCCGGACGGTCGCACGTCCGCTGCAAGTAATTTCCTTATAAGGCTTTGCGCATCCGGACCATAGGGGATGAGCGTCCGGACGGCTGAAATTCAACACGCAATTTCCATATATGCTATGCGCGCGTCCGGACCATGAGAGGCAATCGTCTGGACGGTTGAAGTGGAATCGGCAATTTCCATATTAGTTGCACGCCGGTCCGGACCAAGGCTAACTGACGTCCGGACGGTGATATTTGAATTTCGATTCTTGCCTTAAGGAGACGCGCGTCCAGACGGGATACCAGATCGTCTGGATAGTTGATCGATCTTTCCTTTATCAAAACTTGGAAAGAATCTGAGACTGGTCCAGTACCGAGAGGCGTCCGGACGTGCTGCTAAGATGTCCGGACGGATGCAAGCTGGATTGAAACTTCTTGACATAGTGGAGGGTCCGGACGGAAGTGCACGTCTTCCGGATAGGTGATACTTGGTCTGACTAGCGTCCGGAAGGTATGGCACGTCGTCCGGACGGATGGAATAGTGGTCAGATGTGCATCCGAACGGGATGGCTCGATTGTCCGGACGGCTGACAGGGAACCGAAATCTTCAATCTTTCATGCAGTGCAAAGTCTTCTAAGAGTGCTCTGAATAGTGGAATCCCTGTTTACAGCATCTTTACACACACAAGTGATTTTGTCCAGAATGAGGCCAAAAATACTAACACCCAGGATATCCACTATTCAGAAGACAAGATTAGTTACAAGATAGTAGCACTCACATACCCCTGATGCAGTGGTCGTACCTTGCACTCTAACGTGTAGCCTAACACGAAAGCCTCCCAACCAGGTCTCTTACCTGAATGGGTCTTCAATGGAATCCTTTACCTTAGGGCCAACCCCTAAGATAGACTTCAAGTTAAGCGCAGCAACATCACACACAACAATGGCTTCAGAGAGATCAACTCAGCTTAATAACCTCACAAAATAACTCTTTAAGCACTAGTGGAATTCAGTACCGAATTCTCATAATTCTTAAGCACAGGGGCCTCTATTTATAGGCTAAGGACTCAAATGAGCGTCTGGCTTGATAAAGCTGGGCATCGTCCAGATGGTGGTCATAAGCCATCCGGACGGATAACTGTGCGACCGAAATTCTGAGAATTTCGCTAAAAATCTTTCCTGTTTGAGACCAGAGTCCGGACGAAAATCCATGTCGTCCGGACGATTGTGGCAATCTTCCCATATTTGATTTTGGAAAGAAAATCTAAAGCTTGGTCTAACACTAAGAGTCATCCGGACGGGCTGCTGAAACGTCCGGATGGATGCAAGCTAGAGCAATTCGAAGCTTCAGGACACAGAGGAAGGTCCGGATGGGAATCCACGTCGTTCGGACGGATGATGCTTTAGTCTAATGTGCGTCTGGACGGTATGTCACATTGTCCAGAAGGTTGATGCATTGTACAGCTAGGCTTCCGGACAGTATAACACGTCGTCCGAACGGCTGGCAGGGAACCGAATTTTCTGACTTGCAAATTGTGCAGAATCTTCTGGAACACTTCTGAATAGCGGAATCCCTGATGAAAAGCATCTTTACAAAGAAGTGATTTTGTCCAACAGAATGTGGCCAATTACAAACTAACACAATTGTTTCAACACGCTCCTCTTGCTTAGGGGCGGCAACCATTAGAGCTGCCCAAAATTGCCCAGTGTGAGGCATATGCGGTGGTGGAGGTGGAGGAGGAGGTGCAGAAGGGGGTGGTGTATCACCGCCACTTCCATGAACTAACTCCTCTTCCTTAATACAACGAGCGACCCTACATCGTTTAGGCGGCATTATCTTTTCTGCACAGAGGAATGCCACATAAACAACACTACTCTGACTTGTTGAATTTTGATTGACCTAGCATCCGGATGGTGTTGCTATGTCGTCCGGACGTCATTGTACATTAAGCATACTCAATTAATGTACAATGAATTGAGATATCAGACAAAAATACATACAATATTTGAAAAGCAATTTTCAAAAAAAAAAAAATTCATCTTCCCCCCCAATTTTATTTTTTTTTTGTTGAAAACAATAAAATAGAAAAACAACAAAGACATGCTTATGGAAAAGGAAATAACATCTAGTCCCAGCATGTAAGGTAAAATCAAACCTGTCCTCAAGGAGAGAGATTTAGAAATACCAAGACAGAAAAGCAGTGACATGCTTTCTCTGTCATCCCTAGAATGTAACTGGATAAAATTCTCAAAGCAACCAAGAGAAAATCTAGGGATAGAAAATGTGGTTCCTCAAATAGAATGCAAGGCAAAAATAGGATATATAAGATATGACAATCAATGCAATGCAAAACATACCTGACATGCAATAGGATTTAGGAACCAAAATCCTAGGCATGGTAAGACTTCACATCTACTAGGTGAGTCCACTCCCCCTCAAAGGGTGAATGGTCTCATCATTCCTGACTCATACCTGCTTGACCTATGGCACTGGTTTGAGGGTCTTGTTCATGTTGTCCATTCTTCTTAGTATACATTGCATTAGGCTCAGCAACCCTTCATATCCATGGTTGCTAATGGGCTTTTGCGGCTTCCTCTTGTAGCGCCTTGATTTGTTCTTCTTTGATTTGCCACTCTGATTGGCAGGAACCAACTTCAACTGTCGCTGCTGATGCCGTGGAGCGTAGAATGTAGTCGGAGGTGGAGTACCTGATGTAGCTCTTGTTGGCAGATCCTTTTGAACCTTCGACTTCTGAGCCTGAAGATATGGACATTTGGGTCGGATGTGACCGATGATGCCGCAGTGATGACAGGTGGGCAAGCTTCTTTTGTTGGAATGCTGCTTGACTTTCTCTGCAGAAATATGGTTAGCATTCTTACAAACAATATTGCCCTTACCTTTTATATGTCTCCTATGCGGAGGGACATATTTTAATGAGGAAGAATCTTCAACTTCACTTTTCCTCAGAGCAACCTGCTTAATCCAAGGCCTGTGGGATTTCAACAAATAACAATTTGGCCTAATATGACCAATCTTCCCATAATTATGACACTTAGGAATAAATTACCTTGTATTCCTGATTCCTTGGAGCTAGGCATCACATGATTAGTTAAGCAAGAATTATCTAAACAAGCTGTATCTTCTATCACATGCTTAATATTAATAGAATCTAATTCAGAATCAGAAGCATGTGAAGTACAAGTACTTAAATCATTAACAATTAAATCAGGCTTGTTAGAAATATCTGTATGAATACAAATCATGTTTTTCAAATTATTATAGAGAATTTTTCCAAGAGATCCTCTGATTCTCTTAATTTATTCTCTAGTGCATCAGCAGTATCAAAAAGCATGGTATTCTCAGATTTCAAAGAGTCAATCAAAACATGTGATTCAGATAATTGTAAAAACAAAGACTCTTTTTCTTGCTTAATCTTCTTGAGTTCTCTATTGGATTTCTAAAAGGGTTTACCTATCAAAAGGGTATCTTTAGAGAAATCATAAAAATCATCTTAACAGAACTCAGGAAGATTTATGTTCGAAGAAGTCATGGATCACACTTAAGAAATAAATCTAAAACACAAGTATAACCTGCTCTGATACCAATTAAAAATAATTTATTGACTTCTAATTTAAACCAAGTGTATGTTTGTGTGCAAACAAATATCTTAAATGCGAAATTTAAATGAGACAAGATATTTGTTACAAAGTGGAAACTTTATGAAGAGAAAAAACCACTCCGGGGCAGCCAAACCCAGGAAATCCACTATCCAAAAATAAAGCTGGTTACAAGACACTCGTACTCACATAACCCTATGCAGTAGTCATACCTTTAACTCTGACGTGTAGCCCAACATGAACGCTTCTCAACCAGATCTTCCACCTTAAGGGGTTTTTGATGGATTCATTTACCTTAGGGCCAACCCCTAAAATAGACTTTACACGAACACTTGAGCACACATTGGCACTGGCTTGAGAGCTAGAGGATCTTCGATTCTCCCTAAACACCCTCTCAAAGCACTATGGAATTCACCACTGAATTCTATACAAAACACAGACCTAGAGCCCCCTATTTGTAGGCTTCAAGAGAACTCAAAAACTGCTGAGATTCGGGCTTTGTCTGTCGAGCATCCGGACGGATTTATATGATATCCTTCAGAAACAGCGCAATTCTATCCTTATCAGGTTTGCGTCCTGATGGCTTGACAGAGCGTCCGGACGGTTTTCGCTAAAATCATTTCCACGTTCGAACGGAAATCTGGAGTTATCTGAACTACTGGATATCGTCCGGACTTGTTGCCTAGTCGTCCGGACGGATTGTATAGACTTCCCAAACAGTGTCAACTTTTGAAATACAACTCCTTGTTGAATACTGATTGACCTAGCGTTCGGACGGTGTTGCTCTGTCGTCCGGACATCTTCAACGTTTATCTGTAAGACACTGCGGGGCGTCTGGACGCCTTCAAAGGCCCGTCCGGATGGTTGCATAGGAACTGGCTGTTCTGACTTGGAAATTGCATGGAATCTTCATGGACATCTTCTTAGAAACTTGTGACCATACACATGGCATGAAATGAGACACTGTCCATATTACTTGAAGACTCTGAGTAGAACCGATAATCCTGTTAAAAAGAAACAGTTACATAAAGTGTTTTTGTCAACCAGAATGTTGCCAATATAAAATACTAACAGCATGGACTGGTGTCTGGACTGTCACCAGACGCCCATCGAACGGGTGGGCAAACACCAACCACTGAGAGCAAAAATTGCTCTCTGGAATTAGTGTCCGGACAGGACACCGAACAGCCATCGAACAGGTACAATAGCGGACTAATGTATGGAAGATAGCAAATTATGTCCGAACAGTGCGCGCGTCCGGATGACTTACTTATCTTGTCCATACGGTCCTGGACTTAAATGCAGATCTAAGCCTTTTCGGCTCTTTTCTCCGATTTTCTCTCTTCTTCTACATGCTTTTCTTAAGGTTTTTCATACAAAAGCCTTGATCCACAAAGATCCAAGGGTCCAAACTCAAATCTGACTTTGGGAACGTGATCTTTGCTTGTGGATCTACCTTTTGACCGATCGTTATGAGGTAAATCACTAATCTCATGTTTTGGAGATTTTTGGGTGAAATCTTTTAAATGTGAGTTTAATCCTCAATATTCTTTAGGTGTTTGCCTATTTGGAGCTTGCTAGAGGCTACCCAAACCTTGGGTATTTGTTTGGTAAACTTTTGGTAAGTTTTTTCTCAAACCCTAATTTATGGGTATTTTGTTTAAGTGTTGTTTTGTGAATTTAACCCTAAATAAATACATATGAGTTAACATCATTGTGGTTGAGTTAGTGATTAGAAGTTATGAGTAATTGTTTAGAACCCTTATAATTTTATGGGTAATTTAATAATGTAACCATTGAGCGATTTAAGTGCTACTTTGAGTAATTGTTGTCTAGAATACTAAATAGTGCAATGTGTTGTATTTTTAGTGGCACTATGCGAGTTGATCTTAGAGTCATTTGGAGTTGGTGTAGAAGCGATCTGAGGTGAGTATTCTACTCCCTGAGAAAACTACTTTCATACATCTATAGAATTGCAAACATTATATTGTTTTACACAACCGAACTGATGTTATGTCGACATTATGCTTTTGGATGATTTAAAAAAAACATCATAAAGAAAACAAGACATAATTGAATTTATGATAAGCTCAGTAGTAGATCAACTAAATAAGTCAATTATGCAACTTTGTAATTAAAAATATGTTTATGAATATATTAACTTAGATATTTGGGTGAAGTTAGGAATATGAGTATATGTGATATCATCGTTACTCTTTTGTGTCTTGCAGTCATGTGCTCCTATACCCTGTAAAAATCATATGTGTTTAGTAAGATAATAAAGTTGAACTAATTTAGTAGACTACCATTGATACTTTGATTTCCTTTGTTTGAATTCTTTAATGTGCCTTCTTTTGGTTTCTTCACATTTTCTATCCATGATTTGGGTCGACGTTTCTTACTATGATAAGTATCTTTTTTCTTTATTCCTTTTGGTCCTACCATGACTGAAACACATGATTGATCATATTTGTCCACAATATTAGCCGAAAAGCTAATATTATCTTCTTCTGCATTAGCTTGGCAATTCTTTGCATAACAAAATCTTTTCTTTGAATCTACAACAACAGCGTTCAATTTCACATGCCTCATTCACCAATTGAATATATTTAGGGCACTGTAACGCCCCGCCTTTTACAGAAAGGCGTAAGTAATTAAATCTAATTAAATACGTGATGTTACGACATTAAACACATTGAGCTGACTGAATTTCCTCTAGGCATTTATTAAAAGTTATTTAATTTTCTTTACACTAATTACCTCCAATCACATGTCACTAGGGACACACAAACATACATGGAAAGAATATAGAATATGAGCATTCCTCTAAACATGCTCCATATCAAAAGAGCACGTAAACACAAACAATTAAAAATAAATATACCAGTGACAAAAGCATTAGCATCTTCTGAACCTGCACCAACAAATATGTGATTGTGAATATACCACAATCTCATACTGTAATAAAGTGAGTCAACTGTTTAATATGATGCTTATTGATTTATTTAGAAGCACATACTACAATGATGTAGCCTTATGTATATATATGTATATGCAATCCATGGTCCACAATCATGAATTGAATATATATATATATATATATATATATATATATATATATATATATATATATATATATATATATATATATATATAAAGCAATGATATGATGACAGTTTTATGCATGTCTTATTTATTTTCTGCTTTCACTCCTCTCAGTATAACCTTGGCTCGGTTAACGTGTTAGCTTGAAGCATAGGCTTCCTCACTTATAATGTTTAACAGTTTTGAATGCCTAGGCCTCGCCTGTGAGTCTAGACTCGTCAGGTTCGTGTTTATTATATTCTTTATGGGGCCTTACTCATTCACCGTGAACCTTGGAACACCTGTAATGCCTCGTGCACCCACTGTGAGTCTAGACTCGCCAGCTTTGTTAATAATTAATTTAATCATGTTGGATTTTTAATATTGACAAATTTGATGTTAAAACTTATTTAGTTAATTCAAGAAAGGAAAGAGCCAAGAAAGAAAGATTATTATAGAGTATTCCTCAAGAAAGGGAAAGAGCTCTATCCTCAACCCCTTCAATTCTTTCAAGGAACTGGACTTGGTAATTGGCTTTTGGACTAGTTGGAAAATAGGCTACCAAGATTCATTCTCTTCTTATGTATTCTAACTTCCTCCCTAACCCACTGACCAAGGAGCTAGTAGTATAGTGCGTCATACACCAATGCTTCTACCGCGCTGTGCGCGCTAAACACACACAAAGCTTCAAGCAAGACCGCTCGTTGTACGCGAAAGCTTTAGGGCTTACAGCAAAGGTAAACTTTCTCTATTATAATATATTATATTCATTCTATAATATAAGGTTAACTTGGGCATTTCCTCTCATTATATCGCCCGATAAGGCAAGGCCCATGAACGGTTTCGAAGTAGCGATAGAACGAAGAAAAACTGCCATAGAATCAATGTATTGATGTCCGTGGATCCCGATATTGCTTCATTCAACCCCATTCACTACCCATGATGACAGGACCCCCTCGGCCAAGGAACCAACCCGAAAGGAGTGATTCCTATCCCTAGATGTCTACCACCTATCCCGAATCAAGTGGACCGAGTGCTACCGCTGTCAACCGACCCTGGCTCAAACCTTTGCGTACAGCCTTTCCCAGAGCCTAGCTTGATAGAAGAACATAGAAATGTGTACCTACACTATATCTATTCCTGCTTTTTGGCTCCTGCAATAATAAAGAGAGGGGACCTCTCATTGTACAAGATAAATCGATTAGCTGTTTCCGCACACTCTCACCTCCGAGAAAGACATTGATTGGAGTGGAGTGTATCCAATCCAATGAAAAAAAAATCTCGATAAAAAAAATCAAACTACAAGCAACAGGATCAACAACCCGGGGCCCCCAGAGCAAATAATGAAATATTATGAATTTGTGTTTTAAATTCATACAGGATCTTAGGGGTCTCATGAATGAAAGAACATGGTAGAAGGTCTAGGAGCTTGGTGGTTATGTGTTGTTGATTTTATTTGATGATGGTGGATATTGTACCAATTTGTTGTGTATGTGGTTGGGATAAATGTTTTGGATAAGTGCAACTTTCGATTTGTTACTCTATGATTTGTTGGTTTCATCACTTGAATTTTTTTTGTGGGTGTTTTGCATAATTACAATTAGGAAATGCCTTATAAGCCGTGTAAAATATTTCCATTGACACATGATCGGTGGTAGCGTTGAGTGAAGTTCAGGTACAAAGCATAAGAAGCCCAATACTATGAGATTCTATTAAGTTTTGAAGCATACATTTTGCTAGAAACTCACTAAATGCTCTTCTTGAAATGTAACATATAAAACTCACACTGAAAACAACCAAACCCCGACATATTTCATCACAATTCCCCACTACGTTCAATCATACATAGAAAAGATTATAGCTTTAGAGTTTGCTGAGACTCAGCCATAAAAGATAACATCAAAAACAAACTCTACAGCTACAAAAAACAAATGCCTAAATCGAAATGCAGCCAGCCCCAAAAAACCCAAGAGAGAAACCCCACTTGTAAGCCCAATTAAAGTGGAAAATTGCTAATTGAACTCTCTATTCGTTGGGTGTATTTTGGTACTCAAAATACTAGCCGCCTGATTCAACCCAATCGTTGGATCTTCTCTTGAAAATTTAAGGAATCAAATTTGATGTGAAAATTAGGGTTGTGTTGGGCATGTGCCTCGTAGTAGTTCACAGAGAATCAGGAAAGAACTTTCGACAAGGGTTTCTATCAGATATGGTCGTTTGGCTATTGAGTTTGGTTCATCCCATTCTACTGAGTTTCCAACTCCTAAAGAAGCAGACATCTCGACAAGGGTTTCCATTAGAGATGGTTGTTTGGCTGCCGAGTTTGGTTCATCCCATTCTATCGAGACTCCAACTGCTAAAGAAGCAGACATCTCTCTCTCTCTCTCTCTCTCTCTCTCTCATGGTGACTACCACGAAAAGGGTCGATAAGATCCGCAAATCGTGTGACTCAAGCAAGTCGTGCAACAGTGGAAGCACATGAGCCTCCGGTTTTGGACCGACCTGTCCTGCTCCTCCGATTCCGATATGAACGGGCACACCTCACCGAGTTATCTTGCTGTGTACATTGGCCAATAAAGCAAGCGTTTTGTGATCCCCACCTGTTCCTGAACCTCTCGGTATTCGCGGGTTTGCTGGAGAGAGTTGAGGAAGAGTCTGGGTTTCAGGGAAATGGCAGTCTGGTTCTGCCTTGCGAAGTTGGGTTTTGCAGAGGTTTTGAAGATTTTGGAGAGAGATAAGGGTTTTCTAGTGGTGGCAGCTAAATTTGGGGGGAGGGATGAGGGTTTCGATGGGAGAGGGAAAAATGGAAGAAATGGGTGACAAGAATCTTGGGTGACAGACCAAAATGGGTTTAACTTTTTTTTTTTTTTTTTTTTTAAATTTATTTTTTTTAGAACCACGTGGCTTATTTTTGGCCTTAGATCTCATTAAAGAGATCCAAGCTGTCAATCGACTACTCTCCAGTTCTAATGAACTGGAGAGGATCTGGAACCAATCTTGGTGAGACACAACAATAATCTCGACATGGACAAAGTATTATGTTATAGGAGTAGTGGCGTGCCACCCCAGGCCCCCCACCCCCAGCCACCTATTGGGATGGCTGGCAGGCCACTTCAGCCAAGGGGGTAGCTGAGGCATCACGCGTATTTTTGTTCTATTTAAAAAAGTTCTGTAAGTTTTTAATTTCTTTAATTTTGTTAGTTTTATATTCTTTATATTTTTTTTATTAAGATTAATACGTGTCTCTATTTTATGAGTGCTGGTGTAGCATACTAACAAAATTCTTGAAGTATTTAATGGAATTTAACTGTATAAAGCAATTTTTGTTTTGTTTTGGCATACCCCAAAAATTCTGTGTTTATTTTGATATCCCGCCAGGTTATATAAATCGGGTAAACCACGTACATTTTGTATTTTGCCGTTTATAAAATCAGCTCCGCCGCCCTTCGAGGGAGAGACTGAGACGCATAGAGAGATCCAGCCCGCGAGAGAGACGAGGCAGACAGGCAGAGAGAGGAACTGATCCGCGACGTTGAGTGAGAGAGAGATAGAGAGAGAGGACTGGGCTTTGGCGTGGTTGGCGGTGCTTCCACCCCAGTCCGGCCGGTGGTCAGCTTTGGTAGGCTCAGTTTCGGCTAGGGCCATAGCACCGGATTTCTCTTCCCCATCGTAAGTTTCATCTTCGTTTTCAATTGGTTAGTTTTCATATTAGCCTTGGCTTTGGGTACTGTAGTAGACTGAATGTTGGAGATTTTCTGGGGTTTGTGCTTCTTGGTGAGGGGTTGGCCGAATGGGTATTTGGGTTTTGGGTCTTTGGTGTCTAATTTTAGGTGAGATTTTGGTGGTTACATGTCTTGGGTTGATTGTGACCGAATTGATTATGGAATTTTGGGTTGTTTTGCTGTTGATTTTCTTGGTGTTGTTTCGGTCTTGAATGATTGTGGTTTGATGATTTGAGTGTCTTAATTATAGCCGAATGGTTACTTGATTGATTTGTGGTGTTTCGAATGGTCTTTATCGGTGCTTGGCTGTTGTCGTTGAAGGGCCGTGTGGTAGAAGATTTTGGGTGGACATGAGATAGGTGTTTTGGCCATATAAAGGGGCTGTGATTTTTCTGCAGATTGAGTTTTGAGTGGATTTTGAGTTTTGTCATACTGGCCGAGTAGGTGTGGTGTGTTGATGGTTTTGATATGTAGATAGCCGAAAGTGTGTACAATTGGTGAGAGTTGTTAGTGTCCAACGATTTGGGAGTTTGCTATTCTTAGGGGTTTTGATTGTGGATCAAAACCTTGGTTAGTCTCTATAGATATGTGAAGGTTTTTGTTGTTCCTTGTTGGCTTGGTGCTTATCTTGAGGTTTAGGCGCTTATGTTTTGGCCTTAGGTTAAAAGTAATAAACAAAGGGGTTAATAAAATGAGTAAATAAGTAAACAAGTTTAAAGGGTAACCTTAGGCTAATGAAAGAATGAAATTAAATTGGCGGGACGACGAACTAGGCCGTGTGAGCACTTGTATTTCGAGTCCACATCAGCAGTCTACGAAGATTGTTAGTATGAAAGTACTTACTAAGACTTGAAACTAGGTTTGATAAATATATTGCTTGCTGTGTTATTTATCAACTTCTTTGATTATATGCGTATGAACATGATATTGCATATTGTCTTATTATTTCAGAACAGATAATAAAAAACATTCATGCATTTTAGGTTCTAGTCCCCAGACTTGTGGTTGGAGTCCCCAGTGCTGAAAGTTAATAATAATGTAATTCTAGTCTTTGGGCTGGTGATTAGAGTCCCCAGTGCTGCTAATAAAGTGAAAACGTGGGGTTAGAGTCCTCTATTATCCGTAAGCGTGGGGTGAGAGTCCCCTATCAGCCGAGAGGTTGGAGCCCTCTGCATTGCATAAATAATATAGAAATTACATGATTGTCATTGATGGTAACCTAATAACCAGTAACTTTTATATTTATTGAAGCAGTGAAACTCACTTGTTTGCCTATGTAAATATGATGACGTCATATTTATGTAGACCTTAATGCAAGTCTCGAAGTTGAGGGCAAATGTCCCTTTGTCAGTTTAGATGGTTACTATATCATCTGTTGCATGATTTTTGCTAGTCCTTGATGAGCTTGCCTTATCAGTTTGTGTTTCTTTATTTTAGTTTGTGTAAAAACGACTATAACTTAGTTATATTTGGTTGTATATTTATGGATGATTACATGTCGTCAGTGGCACTATTTGATACACCTAGTGTGTGTTTATGTAACTAAAACTATTGTTATCTTTATATTATACCGGGGTATTTCAGTAAGCTCTTATATGTTATCCGAGGAATTCCTAGTGTTTAGAAAGAAAAAATTATTCCGTCGCGAGATTGTATCTCTGATGTAGTAGCATCACGTGGAAATCGGAAGTTTCCACTTATGGTTTTGTTGGTTCAAAATCCAGGTGTTACAAAAGATTAGGTGTCTGTTTTGTTTTTCTGCATATTGTATGTGTAACCCCATGTTATGCAATCTTTTATGCTAAATATATATGTGTCACGGTTCTCTCTTTTGGTTGAGCTTGGTATGGGCAAAAGACTCAAAAATTTTATGCCTAATGCCCATATTAACTCTCTGGCCTAAGTAAAAGAAAACAAATAACTTATCTTTTATCCAAACTATGTTATGTTCTACCATTTTTCTATTGAAAATCACTGAAAATCACCTTACTAACCTTTCATTCATTACACGACGGCTTCGACTTTGTAGTTGTTTCTGCAATTGCTTTTCCTTGTATTTTTGGGTTTGGGTAAAATTTGATGGTATTTTACAGTTGAAGGAAATTGATTTTGTGGTTGTGGTTTTAACGTTGGAAGATTAATTAGACAATGGAAATAGATAGAGTAGATGGGCGTACAGCGAACCAGTTGAGACCACTCGCTTGCTCCCGCAACATCCTCAACCGTGCCCATGGCTCTGCCAGCTGGTCTCAGGGTAAACCTTTTTCTTTTTTGCTCTTTATTGTTTGAATTTTTCTTTGGTTGGGAATTCTTCTATAGTCTGTTTTGTTGGTCTTTTGTTTTTGGGATGATTTGTTTATATTTTTTGGTCTTTTTGGTTGGGGTATCACATCTTACCATTTTTTTTAGAATATCAATTGGGCTGGTTATGCTTGTTTTTAGGAGATACCAAAGTTCTTGCTGCAGTTTATGGACCAAAAGTTGGAACAAAGAAGAATGAAAACCCTGAGAAGGCTTGCATTGAAGTGATTTGGAAGCCTAAAACAGGGCAGATTGGTGAGTTCTCTATCTACTTTTGTTAACCAACTTTACGTTTGGCTAATACTGCAATTACTATAATATGCTTACCATAAAAGTTTCAAAATGTGCCAATTTAATATTGTTGTTTTCCAAACATGTAATTCGATGGGAGTTGGGATTATAACTATCTGGGGGTTTAAAGATTAATGTGGTTGGCAATAGGGTGCAGGAGTTTTAGTTTAGCATTTAATTGGTGGTAAATATCTTGTTTGAAGCCAGTTAAGCTACATAAATCCTTGTTTTGGGTTTGCCACTTGATGACGATAGGAAACAGTCAATTTTCAGTGTTTCATATGAATAAACACTTGAATGGGATTTGAAATACAAACAGTGAGCTCTGGTTCAAAGTGTGGCGTATACGACTTCTGCCATTTAATCTTGTGTGTTTCTGTGGTTCAGGAAAACCTGAAAAGGAGTATGAGATGATAGTGAAGAGGACTTTGCAAAGCATTTGCGTTTTGACTATCAACCCTAATACCACCACATCAGTTATTGTTCAGGTAAATTGGTTTGGTTTTTGTGGACAGATTTTATTCATTTTCTTGGACCTTGTTGCTTTGGTTGTTCCCTAGTCATGGCCACTTAATGACTGGTTCTGAATAGGTGACCTTAGCATCATTGTTCTTGTATTTTCTATGTATAATATATTTTGCTTCATATAAATTATAAACGTTCCCACTCTCGAGTTTATATGTAGGCAAAGCTTTAGGGAGTGCTTGCAGATTTCTCTGCAAAATTCCATTTTTGTAGGATTAACAAGCAAGTTAAGTTCAATAGCTTTTCCATCATGTAAGATTTGTGCATTAAATATAGGTTAAATTACTGAATTGGTACTTGGGGTTGGACTTGTATCAAATCAATCATTAGGATACAAAAATAATCTTTAAGATCCTCACTTCAAATTCATTCTGTATAAATTTCATTCATTTTTTTGATGGAGTCCTTATGAAATTATTATTCAAACCTAAGTCTTCTGGTTCTCACAAAAAATCACAAAAATGAAAAATTAAAATAAAGAAAAAAAATAAAAGGGGTGGTTTGGCTACCCTTGGGGATGGTTGACCACCCCCAAACTAACCTTGCCCCTAGTGTGTGGGGGGGGGGGGGGGGGAGGGGTGGCAGTTTCTATTTACCCATCATGCTGACAAGTAAATAGAAAGGGTATAGGCTTTTATTCATCTATATCACTTAACATTGTCTTTTGTAGCTTAGAACTGAGTCAAGGGGCTCATTCTTCAATTACCTTCGGTGTTGATGTGTACCATTTTGAAGCTATTGAAATATTTTCATCTAATTACAGCACTTTCTCTGAGTTTTTTATGTTTCTGTTGCAGGTTGTCAATGATGATGGTTCTGTATCCATCATGGTTATGCATCTTTCACATAATATGGTTATAGCAGTTTCTGTGGGTTTGAATGGTAGTTATCATTTATGTTCTACTTTGGCTAGATATGTCATACTGGCAAGTAAACCAGTCCACCAACCTTCTATTCCTTTTTGTTTAAAAATTCAGGCTAATTCACTCCCTTCTATTTCCACTAGTTTTGGCTGTGTCAGCCGATATTTATGTTTCGGCCTGGTACAGTTTGTAAAATTATATTTATTAATATTTAACCGTTAGTTTGGTCAATGTCTTACATTGACCATTTGATTTGTGATTAAAAAGAACAATTTAATGGAAAAAGGATACATATATATTATTAACCTGTTGTATTTTGGAATAAGTTAGATGAATTTGTTTTATATATATATAGGAATTTGTATCTTCCTTTCCAATAGACAAACCGAAGTAGTCATTGGAATAGAATTGGTAACTTTAACTGTATTGCATCCATGTAAATCTTTGCATACCTGTGCCGAACTTCAATTCTACAAATGCTACCATTCATTTTTATGCTTTAAAATCCTCATAAGATTTACATCAAGGGGGTTACATTTTGCTTTTTATATTTTATATTTATCTTTTATTGAGGACATTCATAAATCCTGTGGAAAAGATTAAATTAGTTGTTTGAGCGTCTCTTTTAACCTCTTATAATTTGTCCTCTGTTTTCTCTGGAAATTTGTACTTAGAAGCTTCATTAGTGAAGCGGTGTTGGGAGGTCCCTTGGATTTAACTCGTTTGATATGCTTCACACAGAAATGCTATTGTTGCACCTCCATTTCATATAACTCTTATATTTTAAGGTACTTTTTTTCTGGTAATGAGCCCAATCCTTACACAAAATACACGATTTATTTTGTGTTGACTCATGGGGGAACACAAGGTCTTAACTTTAGTACCACGAGACATCAATTTCCTTTGATCTATTTACTTATCATAATGAAAAAAAAAAAAAAATAAAAAATAAAAAAAAAAATAAAAAAAATAAAAAAATAAAAATTCACCTATGCCTTGTAGGATTTTCCAGCTACACCACCATCCTATTATTTGTTCTCCTTTTATATGTCAATTTGATGATGAAAAACTCCTTTACTAAGTTTTGTGTAGCTTCTCCCATGTGCCATCAATGCAGCATGTGCTGCTCTTGTAGATGCTGGAATTCCTCTAAAGCATCTTGCGGGTAATAAAGAATTATGGTTAGCTTCCATGTTTCTCTTTGATGAGTGTGTGCTGACTGTTTTAAACTGCTATTGGCAGTCGCAATTTGTTGTTGTTTAGCAGATAGTAGATATGTCTTACTGGATCCCACCAAGCTAGAAGAGCAGGTGATTATATTTTTCTTGCTTCCATTTATAGTATTTCTTAGGGTTATGATATTTCTTTTTTTCTTTTTCTTTTTTTCTTTTTTTCTTTTTTTGCTTCTGCACCCTCATCAATGGTTTAGGTAAAACAAATCCTAGTATATTACTGAAAATGCTCTGAGCGTACAAACCAAACTAAAATATACAAATTGTCCATTTGTTTTCTTTTCCTCACACTTTCTCAGCAACCAAACAGAGAATAATGCCAAAAACATGATGTTTGAAGATATATTTAATTTAAACCAGTTTGAATCTTAATAATATAACCTGAGAAAACAGAACTCCACCACTCTACTGAGACTAACAAATAAAAAAGTTATAAGACCACTTTTTATTTTATTTGAAAATTTCTTCTTGTCTGAGGGGAATTTTCTTTTCTTTTTCCTACTCTTTCTCAGTGACCGAACATAAAAGTGATATCAAAAGGCTCACCTTTGAGGATCTATTCTGCCTAAACCACCTTCAACCTTGAAGTTTCCTGTATGATTATCATAGTAGGTAGCTTCTATTTGTAGAAAGTTTGTGAAGGCTGATTTTGCAGAACCATGATTCAAAGTGGGCAGTACAGAGAGGGTATTTGTATTTTTAAGCTAGTCCATTTGCGAATGCATTCACTGCAGTATGCTTGCCTGCACATTGTGAACACTGTCACTTTGTAAGTCTTGAGGTGTTCGAGGCATGCTGGGCAAAATTTCCCTTGAATTGCAAGCAAAATTACAGATTGTGTTTAAAATGAGGGAAGTAGGATGTGATTTGGCGGAAAGGGTTGTCCGAGAGTGGTGCTGGAGTTGAAGTTTGGTGAGTGGAGGGGCACACGTTTTCCAGTGCTTCGGTCACTCGCTACCGGATTTCTTCACCATATTAAGGGGATTCAAGTCTGGGTCGAGAGCTGAGGGTGTGGAAGCAGCAAAAAATGATGCAGAATCTCAGCACCCTAGTTCGCATTGTTGCTCTTTCTTAAATACAACCGCTTGTTATTGTCTGCATCATACTCCAAAGTGTCTAAATTTCTTAACTTGAAAATGAAAAACTCATTACCTCGTAAATATATTCTTATGTTATATGTTTGCACAGTTGTAGTTTTCTACTGTGACAAGAAGTCTATGTATACGTTATGCTTTGAGATTTAAAGACAGACATTTTCTACACTCGACTTCTTTGGGTTATACTTAAAAAGTATCATCCTTAATTTGTCTTGTTGCAGAAAACGAAAGCATTTGTATATTTGGTCTTTCCAAACTTGACTCTTTCTGTCATATCGGAAGGATCATTAAAGGTGGAAGGGGAGCCAGTGGAACAGGCAATTATTACTTCTGTTACCCAAGGTGCAATGTCAGGTATCTGTAACACTTACAGGCATTCTTGTTTCATTTCTTAATCTTGAGAATTTGTTAGTCTTTTATCTCTTGGTTAGAAGATGATTCTGTTTCAGAAGTTTAGTGTCTCTTTTTGGGTTCAAGAGTTTTGATTCTTTATCTAATTTGGTTGTTGCTTAAAACTGGTGCAGTGGATGATTATCTTCACTGTCTTGAACGAGGACGTGCTGCTAGTGCGAAGATGTCTGCTTTTCTCAGGAGGAGCTTGCCACCGCAAATCCCTAGTGACTCATCTAAAGCTGGGTGATTTCAAATGTTATTGGGAGTAATCTACAGACAATGTCAATGGAAGTTTTACTGGTGCTGGTTTTTAAGCCAATCCTTTCTAAATGTTGGCGGTTGTACCTGATGAAAAGGAGGCCATATGTGAAGGATATGCATGTAACATTTGGCTGGGTGTATAACCCCACTGGTAGGTGGGTTTTTAATCCCACAGTTGGTTTTCCTGACGAAATTGTAATTGTAGGTTCAATTTATATGAAGAATTAATATATTCTACATCTTGTTCTCTCCCCACCCCATTTTTTGTAAGTATGTTCCCCTTTTTCTCAGACCTTGTGTTTGTATTTTCGATTGGTGGATATGCTCATAAAACATTGGCTTTTTGTCCTCAAGAGGTAGCTCAATCGGGTGGGGACCACGCCTCATAAAGCGGATGTCACTAGTTCGAATTTCCCTCTCCCTCTTGTGTGGACATGTCAAAATATATATATATATATATATATATATATATATATATATATATATATATATATATATATATATATATTGTCTTTTTCTTTTTTTATATATATATATATATTGGCTTTTTCTTTTTTTCCTTAAAATATTTTTCGTATAAGGTTTTCAGTATTTTTTTTGTTGCTCAATTGCACTTTGAAAACTCATTCAATTGAAAAACATTTTCATTCAATCATAAAACCCCCTTTCCGGTGAATACTAACACCATGACTTATTTTATACGGATTTGGATCCCCTCAGATAATTTTAAAATTTGAGTTTCTCAAATTCTAAAATGTTGGCCGTCCATGTCATCTAAGAGTCCAAAGGATGCCACATATTTAGAATTTAATCTTCAAAATTTCAATCAATCTACCAAATTCTGTCAAAAAAAAAAAAGAAAAGAGATTAGGGGGTTTGTGAGATGTGAGAGGTGAGAGAGAGAGAAGGGGGAGAAGGTGGAGCGGCTGGACTCGTGACCCATTTCCGCCGCTGCAAGTGGACTTGCGCGTGTCAATCCTCCATCTCTGCATGGGCTCCGTTGTTGAGCTCCTCCCCACCGTAAGTTCCATTATTTTGTCCCTAATCAACATTCTTATTAGTTAGACTTGGAGTTTTGATGTGTTGAGAAGATTATAATAATTACTAAAAACCGCAAGCATGCCATGGCAAGCATACCACTACCAGCAGAGCATATTATCACCGTCATACAATTTACAGCAAAGCAGAGTATTTTCTCTGACGATTTGTTTGTGCGTGTGTAAGAGTTCGAGAGAGTACTATGTATAGGCCCAATGATGGGAGCTAGAGAGTAGGCGTATATTGTAAAAGTGTGTATATGTTTTACTTTACTGATCACCGGAATAATTGGGTATTTTGTATGTGGTGCATGTGTGTGTGTTCGTCTCATTGTCTTTTGGTTTTTCTTTGGGCAAGAAATGGAGTACTTGGAAGATTTGGCCAGACATACACTGCCCAGAAATTCTTCCATTTGTTCCCTACTCGGTAAGATACCATCAACACCCCCTCCTGATACGTATCGTTTTATTACAATTCACTCGAGTTCATAGCCGACTCTATTTTTGGAAAAAAAATTAGGCAGCCGCCTAAGGCCCCAATTTAATAAGGCTTCCATTTAATAAACATAATAAAAAAAAGTTATGAAAAAATATTTGAAGGCTTAATTATAGTTAACATTCTTTAATTAAGGCCCTATTATAGTAATAAGTAATTAAAAATGCATTAATATCATTTAATTCTCCAACATTCAATTCTTGAAATAAGTCTTAAAAAGTTGATAGCATTAAATAAGATAATCAAATAATATTAAAGACATTCTTAAATAAAATCCATTTTCTAACTTTAAATGTTGTATTCTTGAAAATAATGAAGAGAATGAAAATAATAATAATATTCAATTATGTTGTAGGTAGAGATTTTTAAACTTTGTGATGAGCATTGAACAGCCAAAATTCCAATCAGAATTTAAAAAGACAACAATTTTGCATCTCAAAAAGTGAGAAAATTATTTTTTAAATAAAAAATAATATTAATATATATATATATATATATATATATATATAAAATGCTTCACTTAACCTTGTCACCTTAGGCCTCAAAATACATCGAGTCGGGCTTACTCGAGTTGTATGGATGATTGACCTAATTGTTACTTTAGATTTTATTTTGTCTCTCCTATTCTAGAAAATGTTGCTTTTTTTTTTTTTTTTTTCATGTACCTTACTCAGCATCGTATTGCTTCAAATGATAGTCAAACAGAGAAAGTCCTCATTTTAGAGTATATGGATGCCATTCATTTGAATGACTTGGAATCACCGGAAGCTTTTGGTGTTGACAAGCTAAAGCTTGTAGAAGAAATTAGTTGATGGATTTTTTAATGGTGACTCCCATCCTTATACTCTCTCTCTCCCCACCTTTTTCCTTCTCTTTAGCTGGAGTTTAGTGTTGAATTGTATTTGATAAAGTATTTCTTATTAGCTTAAGCTTTTGGTACAAGCAGACTAATATTCTACACGTGAGGGTAGTATTAAAGCATTAATTGAATGACTAAAGTCATTGTTTCTTATTAATTTAATTTTTTTTTGGTAAGTGGTGATTTATCATTGTTAAGTCATTCTTTTAGTGATAGAGATTTCTTTGGAGCAACATGTGTTAATGCGAACTTCTCATGAAACTCCCCTAGGTAACAATATTGTATTGGTAAAAAGTTTTCTCATCCCCAATTAATCAAAGGTCTCCCAATATATAGCTGTGCATTGGGTCCGCTCTCATCGAATCTTGAGAATTCCTCTGGCACTGGGATATTCAACTCTAAACAAACTAACTGAATGATTTTTCCAATTACAGTGCCCAAAGACATTTTGTTCAGGGTCACAGCAATAGCAAAACCTATTGATCTGCCCATTCCTAAATGCCCAAAGCCAACAAGGAACTTTCTTTGAATTTAACCTCCAAAACCCTATGCCAAATTTCCCATTTGGCAAAACCAAGTTCTCATATTCACCAACACCTAAGAATACATTATGAATTCTAGGGTTGCATAATATCCTACTTGCAGTACCCTTTTGAAGATTACTATTTTCAGTTCTGTCAGTCACATTGATACTATTGCTATTGCTACTGTTACTATCATCGACAATCCTAGTACAACTATTGCTGCTAGTATTGCTACTATGGCTAACGCCATTGTAATCTAGTTTCTGCTCATATTCATTAGCTCTCTTCATTGAAACAACAACTTGCTCCTTACTTTTGCTACCTTTCTGCCTTTTTAAGGCATTTTTAGAAGAAAATTTGGGGATATGGGGATGGCTGCCAAGTGGAGGCTTGGAAGAAGAGGAATGAGGTTGGGGTACCACACTATACGAACAAATAAACCTTTGTTTAAACAATCCCAAATAATCCTTTTGGTGATGCTTTGTATTTATAGAAAGTTTACAATAGTTATAACCTAGGAGAACTATATAGAGATTAACATTCTACAGCTAATCAAACTAACTTGATATATCTGTACATTTGAATTCTATTCTATCTTAGAACTAACAGTTTAGTATTTATCCTCATGCTGCTATGTTGAAGAGTTATCCACGTGTGACTTGGTTGATGAAGAGTCCTCATAAGTTTGTATTTCCCTTGATGAAAAGTCCTCATGAGTTGAGGTTCTAATATGCCCCCTCAATCGCAATGTAGAGTGTACAATGAGATTGGACCATAACAAGCAGAATCTAGTGGAGACTAAAGGCTTTGTGAGAACATCTGCAATTTGATCTTTACTAGATAGAAACCGAACCGCCAAAGCCTTTTCTGCAACTTTATCTTGAAAGAAATGATAATCTATTTCGATATGTTTCGTTCTAGCATGATAGGCCGGATTGGAAGATAGATAGGTTGCACCAATATTGTCACAGTAGAGAATTGGAGCAACAGACAAAACTAGACCAATATCACAGAACAATGACTGAATCCACATAATTTCAGTCGTGGTATTGGCAATGGCTTTGTATTCAACCTCGGTACTAGAAGGAGAAACTGTAGGCTACTTCTTGGAGCTCCATGATAATAAGTTTGAACCAAGATAGATACAGTAACTCGATGTAGATTTCCTGTCATCTGGGCAACCTGCCCAGTCGGCATCCGAGTAGGCATAGAGTTGAGAAGAGGAGCATATGTTGATGAGTAAACCATTATCAGCAGTGGATTTAAGATACCTTAAAATTTGCTTAACAGCAGTCCAATGAAGATCATGAGGATCATGCATGAATTGTGAAACTTTACTAACGACAAACCCAATATCTGGACGAGTGAGAGAGAGAGATATTGAAGTGCTCCTATGGTTTGTCGATATAAAGTGGGATCCTCAAAGGTGGAGCCAAAGAACTTGCTGAGAGGAGAGGCGGTAGATAGTGGAGAGGTGATTGGTTTGACAAGAGACATGTTGGTGGGCTTCAGAATATCACATATGTATCTTTGTTGAGAATGTAAAATACCAGCAGGAACACGATTTACCTCAACACCAAGAAAAAAATTCAGGTCACCAAGATCATTCACTGGAAAAACAGTGGACAATTCACGAATGAAAGCATCCACAACAGCTATAGTGGAACCAGTGAGTATAATATCATCCACGTAAACTAAGGCTAATAGTTTAACAGTGGAAGTATTGAGAATAAATAAGGAGTTATCCGATTTGCAACTTGTGAACCCAAGTTCATGAAGTTTAGAGCTCAACTGAAAGTACCACGCTCTAGGGGCCTGCTTGAGCCTATAGATGGCTTTCTTGAGGCGACAAAGTGAAGTTGGAAAGGAAAGATGCACAAACCCAGGAGGTTGTGATATGTAGACCGTTTCCTACAATACACCATGAAGAAAGGCATTGCTAATATCTATTTGGTTAAGACACCAGCCTTTAGTGAGTGCCATGGAAAGAACTGTGTGAATTGTGATTCGTTTAACAACAAGGCAATAAGTTTCATCAAAGTCAATGCCATGTTGTTGATGAAAGCCCTTTGCCACAAGTTGTGCTTTGTAGCAATCCACAGTGCCATCTGCTTCGCGTTTAATTTTGAAAACCCATTTGGATCCAACAAGATTCATGGAGGCGGTAGGAGCAACGAAGGTCCAGGTTCCATCTCTAAGCATTGAATTCCTTTGCCATTGCTGCACGCCATTTATCACTCTTTGCTGCTTGAGAATAGGATGTGGGTTCAAATTCTGTATCACCAAGAGAATCATGGTATGATTGATGGATAGGATACCTTATAAAACCAGCAGGTGGGGGCTTTGGACGAATAATGTTGTTTTGAGCTCTAGTTGTCATTGCATGAGTTCGGGTAGGAGCAAGGTGAGCAATTGGACTGGGAACAGCTATTTCAATAGCATTGGATGGTGCAGGAACACACGGAACAGAAATGGACTCCTCATTAATAATAGACGTTGCAGGGACTGAAATTGGATGTGGGAGAGACATTAGAGGAATGGAGTGAGTGGAGGTGGTAGAAGGTGGTGCGACTGGTGGAGAGGAGACTAAGGCAAATTGAAACATGGTTTCATTGAATACAACATGACAAGCTATGTAGACACAGCCAGAAGGAGGGTGGAAACAAATATAGCCAACATGTGATTTGTTGTAGCCTAAAAAAAGTCATGATTTGGAGCGATAAGAGAACTTAGATGAGTTGTAAGGCCGAAGATATGACCAGTATTCACAACCAAACACCTTCAATAAGTGATAGTTAGGAGACTTATTGAAAATAAGTTCAAAGGGAGATTTAGTAGGGTTGTTAGATGATGGCGGCTGATTGATTAGATAATAAGCTGTATCAAAAGCAAAATCTCAAAATTTTAATGGAACAAAAGCATGACTGAGAAGAGCCAAACCATTATCAACTATATGCCGTAATTTTCTTTCAACACCACCATTTTGATGGTGTGTGTGAGGACAGGTTTGACGGTAGGAGATGCCATGAGTAGATAAGAGACGTTGAACAGGAATAAATTCACCTCCACCATCTGTTTGAACAGATTTGACGGAGGAATGAAAATAGTTTTCAACTAACAATTTGAATTTAGTGAACACAGTAAGCACCTCAGATTTGCATGAAAGAGAAAAAGTCCAAGAATAATGACTATAATCATCCACATTGCAAAGAAAGTAACGTTTATTATTTGAAGAAACAACTGGAGCAGGGCCCCAAACATCAAGGAAAAGAAAATCCAATGGATGTGCTAAAATACTATAATTTAAAGGAAAATGAAACTTGTGCAGTTTTCCTTGTTGGCAAAAGGAGGCAAATAGGAACTGCTTTATTTGTGGGGATAGGAAGGCGGAATTTGGAGAGGACAACATGAACAACTCGGAGTGCAGGATGGCCCAGCCGATTATACCACTGATCAACATAGACTCTTTCACCCAAAAAGGCATGAGGTGATGAAGGAAGAGACAATGCAGTTGATGGCCACGAGTAGAGGCCATCTCTACTCGGGCCTTGGAGGAGCAGCTTCCATGTGCGAAGGTCCTTAACATGAAAACAAGAGGGATGAAATTTAACAAAGACATGATTGTAAGTAGTGAATTTGAAAATAGAGATGATATTCTTTTGGATATGAGGAACATGAAGAAGAGATTGTAAAGAGAAATTATGCAATCTAGAAGGTAAACATGTTGAACCACTATGTTGAATATGCAAACCTTGTCCATTTCCCACCCAAATTTGATCAGTACCCGTGTATTCCTCTGCACACATGTTCAAGTTGGAGAGATCAGGTAATGTGGTGAGTGGAACCAGTATCATGGCACCAAGGAAAACCAGGAGCAGCTTGCTGCACAGAGAAGGCAGCATATGGACCAGCAAGAGCTTGCTGATATGAGTGATCAAAACGACTATAACAGTGGTTGGCAATATTTCCAAGCTTCTGACATATCTAACAAATGGGACGGTTGGTGTTGAAAATACCAGATGAGGGGGAGCCACGGCCACGACCCCTGCCACGTCCACGATAGTTGGAAGAGAAACCTTGTCCACTGCCAGTAGAGGGAGAAGAAGATTGGCGTTGAGCAGCATTAACACTGGACATGGACAAATCAGGAGTGGAATGATGAGCTTCAATCCGTTGCTCATGTGTGAGAAGATGACCATAAATGTCAGTCATGGATACGGGATCCCAGCGAGTGGTAATCGAAGTGACTAGAGAGTCATATTCCATTGGTAAACCAGCAAGAACATAACCGGTGAGAGCAGAGTCATTCACGGGTTCATCAATTACACCAAGTGTCTCAGCCAGCAATTGTGCCTTCTGAAAATACTCAGTAACAGGGAGTACTCCTTTCTTGAGAGAAGCAAGCTGATACCAGATTTGCCTAATGCAGGCTTGAGAATCAGAGGCAAAGAGACGCTCCAGAGTGATCCAAAGATCACGGGATGTCTTGATGCCAACAACATGAGGCAAGGCTGCATCAGTAAGAGTGGAAATCAAGGTACTAAGGATAAATTTATCCTGTTGATACCACAAGGTGTAAGCAGGATTGGTGATCAAAAAGGCTGTGGTAGAGGTGCTTTCTGAGGAAGCAATCTGAGAAAGAGGTGTAGAGATGTCGCCTATGGCGTAGCCACACATGGAGTGACCTTCAAGGTAAGGAACGATCTTAGCAGTCCATACCATGTAGTTGTCACGTCCAAGCTTGATGGGAGAAAAATGGTTCGAGTGGCTAGGCTACAGGGGAGATGCAAAACTAGAGGTAATGGAAGAGGAATTAGACGACATAATAACAGATGAAAAAAAAAAAATCGGATGTTAATCCTTGAAAGGCTCTGATACCATATACGAACAAATAAACCTTTGTTTAAACAATCCCAAATGATCCTTTTGGTGATGCTTTTGTATTTATAGAAAGTTTACAATAGTTGTAACCTAGGAGAAGTATATAGAGATTAACATTCTACAGCTAATCAAACTAACTTGATATATCTGTACATTTGAATTCTATTCTATCTTAGCAATAACAGTTAGTATTTATCCTCATGTTGCTACGTTGAAGAGTTATCCACGTGTGACTTGGTTGATGAAGAGTCCTCATAATTTTGTATTTCCTTTGATGAAGAGTCCTCATGAGTTGAGGTTCTAATACACAGCACCATCAGCTAGGGCTGCAAAGTAACGTGCAAGAGCACGGGTTGAGCAATGTTCATTAGCAGAAAGTAAGATGGCATGACGAACGTTGAGCATGTTAAATAGAGTGAGCAGGGTGGTCGCCATTTTTGAAATATCGAATGTGAAAGGCATGTCAGGATGACTGTTGATCCCTAAGAGCTTCGGCAGATCATCCGTGTCTGGTGTCAGTGCTGCAAGTCCAGATTCCACACCTGAACAAGAGCAATAGTAATGGTGATAAGGAAAATCATAAACCAATAATTAGACACTAACACTATTTTTTTCCAAGCTATCATTGCCATAAAACCAAGTATTAATAACACAGTTTCAAATTCATGACAAAATATAGAGTGAATTATAGTTCAACATAAAAGAGAATGCTTGTAGGAATTCCACAACATATAGAGTGAATTATAGTTCAAATCATGTCCACAAATTTATTTGTATATAATATATCAAGAAAATTAGCATAGCATAGTTAAACACTTGCCTGTAGGAATTCCAATATATAGCTCGCCTTCAATTTGGAGGGGATGAATGAACCCTTCCTCAAGAATCTCCTGGAATTTTTTCCTAGCATGTTGTGATATCCAAACAGAATGTGAGAACATAAGACAAAGTAGGTTCAAGAAGGAAGTTCACAAGAATAACAAAGCTCTTTGACCGAGATTTGACCTCTCCTATAGTCTTGTCAACACAGATCATATTGACAATCAAAATACATTAGGCATGTCAGAAATCATAGGATATATGATAGATGCACCATCCACTGCTGATAAAATGAGGGAAGACATCATCACATAGGAGAGAGATATATATCTTCACATTCAAACTAATTTGGAAAGGTTTTTCCTGGCCATTGCTATTCCAAAGGAAATTGTAGATGTCACAGTTCTTAATCGATAGTGTTGGGAATAATTCCATTCAGATAGACCTTCGGGTCAGCCCCATCCCAAGAAAGAGAAACATCAGAACTCCCGAGAGATAGATACTAAGTAGCCAATATAGCAGGATTCCCTGGATAGTCCCATCCTGGGAAATAAACACCAGGCTCTTATTCCTGAGAATAGTTTCAGGTGGTATAATTAGATTGGGTCCCAAGAATGCAGACATCCCGAGACCGAGATTCAATTTAGCCAATTAAGGCCTCGGACAAGCATGTCCTTAAAACTCAGGTATCAACCGCATCCCAAGAAATTCAGATTAGTCTTAGGAAATCTGGATTAGAATCCCACGAACCAAGATAGATGTTATGGTTCAGATCTCTTGAGATCGTGCCCAGTCCCTGAAATTCAGGATTGAGCTAATCTTGGATTTATTGCCAAAGAATCCCGAGATTGAAAGGAAGAGGAGCCCGAGCCTAGATCAGACTCTGATGGCACTCCCAAGCCAAGGAAGACGAAACCCTAGCAACAAGGGTGCTCATCCTTAGCCTATAAATAGGCCCCAACCCCAAGTATACAGGGAGATTGGATTTTCGGTATTAAGCAGACTCTTTTTCTCTCAGAAGCTAACTTAGGCATCGAAGTGAGAACCCTAGAAGGGTTTCTGAGGTTTAATTTTTTTGCAAGATTTTGGGAAAGCTTGAAGAATTTAGAAGGATGTGTTTTGTTCATACCATACCGAAAATTGTACTAATAGTTAGGCACCATCTGTGGGAATGATTTCTCATACAAAATAAAAAAAAAAAATCCGCAATGGTGATTAACACACGCTCTGGAAGCCAAGCCAACCGGCAATGGAGATCAAAGCTGGAGCAGATTCTCCACCCCAACCTGAATCTAGGGATTTAGAATAATCCACTGCCTCCATCGTTCCCTCCCCCGAGTGTGGAGATCAAGATCAAATAGTGGCACTAGAAGCCCGGATGGAAGATTTGACATGGCAGAACAAAGAGTTACTACTAAGGATTTCAGAATAATCCCACCCCGAGGTGAATCGGGATCTTCGGGAGGAGGATCATCGGGAAGACAATCACTAGATGGATAATTTCCAGGAAGGTAACCCTCGGGAATTAAGGAACGGAAGGGCCAACCATCATGGAGTCTGACTAGAAGATACGGGAGATCTTAGCAGAATTGTTGCAGAGCTGGAGAGAAGGTGTACGAATATGGAGAGTGGAAGGAAGGATAACAATGAGTCCATAGTTGTGGACAAGCCACTGTCGGGTACCAACTGACCCTTCACCAGACGGGTACTAGATTTTAGACTACCCAAGAAGTTTAAGGTCCCCAAGATCATGAGTTACATTGGAGACAGGGATCCTCTTGACCACTTGGAGAATTTTCGAGCTCACTTAGACCTTTACGGTACATACGATGAAGTTGCATGTTGGGCCTTCCCTTTGACTCTTTCAAGGAATGCCCGAGACTAGTTCAGGAGACTACTGCCCAACTTTATTGACACATTCAAATAGCTAAGCAAGACATTCTTGATGGAATTCCTAGCTTTCCAGACACGAAAGAAGCAGTCCGGATATTTGTTAAGACTACACCAGCGTAGCAGCGAAACTCTTAAGGAGTTTGGGACCCGGTTCAATCGGGAGAAGATGGCGATTAAGGAGCCAACCGAGGACATGGTTTATGCCACACTCTACTAGGGCATTTCACTCGAGAAGCCTCTGATAAAGAAGTTGGCCCGGAAGCAGCGGAGCACCTTGCAAGGACTAATGGATAGAGTACAAGAATACATCAGTCAGGAAGAAACGCTGAAGGCTATGGCCAGTTCACGACCATCTCGAGATAGGTCCCCAAAAAGAAAAAGAAAATAATCCAAGAAGGCTGATGAAGGTAAATATTGTGACTTCCATGAACAGGTAGGACATTGCACTGGGGGGGTGCATAACCCTAAGGTTGTTAATAGAATAGCTAATAAAGAAAGGCAAGCTAATCCGGTTATTGGGAGAGCAAAGGATTCATCCCGAAAATAACAGGCCTCAGAACTGCCAGCCCCGGGGCCAACAGCCACGGGATTATTATCCCCAAGACTATCAGCGAAAAGAGAGGGATCGGGAGAATGATCCCCGAGAGGACAAAGAAAGAAGGGAGGACTGGAGAAGCAAGAGCCCGCGGTATAAAGAGCCGAGGCTACAACATGTTATAGTTGAGATCAAGTACTAAGGCTAGTTAGGAATCCCAAGCAAGACTCTTATTCACCATAACTTATGTTTCAAAGAAAAAGGCTATTATTTCAGTTATAATAAAGACTAGAAATTTTCCCCAAATTTTGGGAATAAGTATTTTCCAGTACAAAAGAATAGCGTTGACTTAAGCATCAGAGCATTCTCAGTCTCTACCGAGAACCCGTTGATGTCCCTTTTTGTACAAGAAAGAAATGGGTTCTCAGGAGAAAACAAGAATGGGGGGTTAGATTAAACCCCCAGCAGAAGGTAAGTCTCCCTGTTAGTTCTACACCAGGAGCTAGGTAGACAATCCTTCAGAGAACACAAGGAAGAGTTGGGGGGTCAGATTAACTCTTAGATTTTTCGAATGTTCAGAAGGCAAGTCTTCTGGTTAGTCCTACACTAGGAGCCAGGGAGAAAACCCTACAAAGAAAACAAGGCAAGTTTCCCAGTTAGTCCTACACTGGGACCCAGGAAGAAAACCCTGCAGAGAAAACAAGGCAAGTCTCCCGGTTAGTCCTACATTGGGAGCCAGGGAGAAAACCTTGCAGAGGAAACAAGGCAAGTCTCCCTGTTAGTCCTACACCAGGAACCAAGGAGACAACCTTGCAGAGAAAACAAGGAAGAATGGGGGGTCGGATTTAACCCTTCGTTTTCCAGGTTATCAGAAGGTAGCCAGAAAGACAACTCTGTAGAGAAAACAAGGAAGAAAGAGGGGTCAAACTTAGCCCTTGGTTTTGCAGATATTTAGAAGGTAGCCAGGGAGACATTCTTGTAGAGAAAACAAGGAGGAATGGGGGGTCGGATTTAGCCCTCGGTTTTGCAAGTTTTCAGAAGGTAGCCAAGGAGACAACCCTGTAGAGAAAACAAGGAAAAATGGGGGGTCGAATTTAACCCTCGATTTTGCAAGTTTTTAGCAAGTAGATAGGGAGACAATCATGCAGAGAAAACAAGAAAGAATATGGGGTCGGATTTAACCCTCAGTTTTACATGTTTTCAGAAAGTATGACTCCCAGGCAGTCCTATCTTGGGAGATAGAAAGATGACCACAAGGGTATTAGGCAATTTCAGAAGAAGCTAAAGGTCGGACTTGTCAAGACAAAGAATTCCCATCGTCCGAATGCCTTGGATAAGGGAATTGGGGGGGGGGGGGTAATTGTTGCGAATAATTCCATTCAAACCGGCCTTCAGGTCAGTACTTGCCTAAGAGAAATAGCAGAACTTCCGGGAGATAGATACTAAGCAGCTAAGATAGCAGGATTCTCGAGATAGACCCATCCCGGGAGATAGACACTAGGCGGCTATTCCCGAGAACAATTTTAGGAGGTACAATTAGATTGGGTCTCGGGAATGCCGACATCCCGGGACTGAGATTCAACTTAACCAGTTAAGGCCTGGGACAAGCATATACCGGGAACTCAGGTATCAACCACATCCTAGGAAATCCAGATTAGTCCTAGAAAATCCAAGATTAGAATCCCACGAACCAAGATAGACGTTACGGTTTAGATCTCTTGAGATCGTGCCCAGTCTCTGAAAATCCGGGATTGAGCTAATCTAGGATTCATTGCAAAAGAATCCCCAGGTTGGAGGGAAGAGGAGCCCGAGTCTAGATTAGACTTTGATCGCGCTCCCAAGCCAAGGAAGACGAAACCCTAGCAACAAGGGTGTTCATCATTCAGCCTATAAATAGGCCCCAACCTCAGGTATAAACGGAGACTGGATTTTTGGGATTAAGTAGACTCGTTTTCTCTCAGAAGCTAACTTAAGCATTAAAGCGAGACCCCCAGAAGAGTCTCTGAGGTTTAATTGTTTTGCAAGATTTTGGGCAAGCTTGAAGAATTTTGAAGGACGTACTGTGTTCATACCATACCAGAAATTGCACTAACACATAAAATATACACATATACACTGGATTGAAGAAAATGAAAAGAATGTGTACATCAAAGCCCTTTTCTCCCTTCATTACAGATTTTTGTGGGTTTTTTTTTTTTTTTTTTAATGCTTGAGAACCGTTGGGCACCATTTCTTAAAAAATTCATGCACCTGGTTTTTTTTTCTCCTTACCTATTTCCCATAGCTAAAAAAGTTCACTAGAATCCTGGAATTGTGATATAGTGTAATGATAAAATGGGACTAATCCTTTGCCAAATTAATGCATCGAGAATGGATTTACTAAAATACATTTATCAGTTAAGTTGAATACTGGCTCATTTGTTTGTTTTTTTAATCCAAATTATAAAAGATTCAAAAATACATTTACTAATGCCTTTCTTCAAATTTGCCTTCTGAAATGAATAATTAGCATTATGTATCTCACATGTCAAAGTTGTAACCAAGATACTTAATTGTCATGTCCCCCTTTTGTGGAGAGACATTAATTACAAAGGTAACCTCTGAACTAAGTAAGATAAGAGTTTAGTATGTAGCATTTCTCTTATTAGAATAAGAGCTCTTCATTTCAATGAAAAAGTGAAATGGAGAAGATCTATTTTACGTTCATATTTTGTACGTATTGTTTCATCTAATCATATATATATATATATATATATATATATATATATATATATATATATATATATAATTTAAACCAACTTTTTTATGGCGTATCTTGCTGAACAGAGCAGAATTCTCTAGGCTATTGGTCGTGTGGAACCTGTGAATTTTTCATCCATACCAAATTTGACGAAAAAAAAAAACATTTATAATGGGTAGATCCACGTGATGTGAGTTGGAGTGCATGCAGGAGCAGTAGAACAATAAAGTAGGAAATAATTGAATAAGCAATAATATTAGAGGTACAACTGCAAAACGTGGTTTCTGCCATCTCATGTGATTTATAAGATTTGAATAATTTCCCCAGCTAATTTGAGTGTCCTCCATTCTTCCAGGAAGCTGCTGGTATTAATTAGTATCAGAACCTGGCCACCCCTAGACACACTGACTTGCGTGTCAAGCTCTTAAGAAATCATTGATATTGTTGAGGAGACAATATCCACATGTTTTTATAAGCAAATATAAAATTGCTTTGAAAACTAAAAAGATCAAAACCTAAAAACCCTTAAAAACCTAAAAGTAACATTTAAGCTTTAAACTTTGATTGAACCGAAAACAGGTCAAACAGACTCAGATTTAGTTAATTCAAAGACCGTGGTGCTCACAATAGAAATATATATCACATGGTAAAATTTTGTGAAAAGTTCATGATGTATATTTTAAAGAGTACTCGCAAGCGCACGAATCGTTTGCAATATAGTGTGTGCAAGTGCGAGGTCAAATCTATAGGGAAATGGTCAAATGTTGGTGTCTTGTTTAATCGACTTCATTTTAACCTAGTTCCAAAGGTTTGAGGATTGATTCAAGAGTAAAAGACTAAACAAAAGAGATGAAATGAAATGTGCAAATTAAAAGGAACTAAGGCTAAGGAATCTACCAAACCAAATCCAACAACTCACACTTCTTGGTTTCTACTTGAACACCCAAAGAACATTAAGCTTAGGATGTCATTCAAGTTTCTCAACCACATATTCTAGAACCATTGAATGAATCCAACTCAAAGATAAATCACAAAGAGTACCCATTTGAAATCAAATCATCCAATGTATCCATTCAATGAATAAATCACAATGGATATCATCATTCAAACCGATAAAACAATGTATCCATCGGTTGAAACACATTAAATGTCCTATATCTACCAACAACCACATTCATTGCAAAAGATAAAGCATTTAAATGAATGGAACTTGAATAACAAATATGATATATCATCAAATGTGCAAGTATTATAACAAGAGTGTGAGTGTCATCAATGGAAAGGTTTCATCCTCAACCTTAGTTGAGGTTACTAGCCTTCCATGACTAAGAACACCACAAGAAAATGAAGAACAACCATGGAAATAAAAGAAAAGCTTTACAAAGAGGAAGTGTCTGAGAACAAAAGCTACTGAAATACACTACAAAATGCACGAAATTAAACCTATCTACTGTTCTCTCCTCTCCCTACAAGGAGGCATGGCTATGGCTTTTATAGAAGAAAACTAGGGCTTGAAACCCATGTAAAATGACTCCTCTAACCTCCTCTAGGGTTCCTCTCTTGCTAGAGACAACCAAGAACACGAAACCAGCGTGTTCTGCTGCGAAAATCAGAGGGAGAGCTGCTTTTTGTCATGGAGGAGCTTCTGATTGGGTGTTGTGGCACGCTTTGCAAAAGTAGGTTCTGGGAAATTTCGATCGATCGACTTTTATTTCGATCGATCGACTTCGGGCAAAGTTTCGATCGATCGACTTTTAAGTTCAATCGATCGACTTTTCAGGACCTTCAAATTTCCAGGCATTTCCTTATGAAATTTGCCATTCCTCTCTTATTGACCTACAGAAATAGAAAAACACAAAAACTAACCAAAACATCAGAAAATAACAAGGCTAAAGGTCTAACTAATGCAAATCAAAGGGTCCAAATACACAATATTTGGCACTCATCAAATACCCCCAAACTTACATTTTGCTAGTCCCTTAGCAAAAACAAAATGGAAAACAAAATCAAAGCATAAAACATAAGTCCTCTTTCGTGGGAGAAACGATTGCATTTAGCATATACAACAAGCCTTTTAAACCCCTAGGACTCCCTAGTGGACGAGTGAAGTCTCGTGAGGGTTTGCCAGAAATGATACCCACAAACATTGAAGTACCGAATTATCAATTGAGCAAAAATCATCATTCAAACACATGGTTCACACATCATGAGTATATTTAACAAAATGAATCTCATATTATCATGTATCAAAAATCGATCAACTCATAGATGGAAAATTGAGACAACACATGTTCAAAAGTGTAAGGTGTGAATAACATAGAGTCATGGGGTTTCGATTTTCCTCAAAGCACATATATCCAAAAATTCGCAGGACTTCCATCAAATAACCAAGGCTTATCTTACGTTTATTATTATTATTATTATTTATTTATTTATTTTTATTATTTTTGTGTCGGCTGTGCAATGCTTGACTCCATTAAGCTTTCTAATTGACCCATGTACCGAGTGTTGGGCCAGTGACTCCCAAACCAGATGGTTTTAGGGCACTAGATGTAAAAACATCCCTAAGGGCTTAATTACTCAAGTCAAAAAGGCTACGAAGTCAAACTAGCCAAACAATCATCCAAGCTGAAATTCTCATCTTTTTACTCGAACACCCAATGCTTAATGAGGCAAGGGGCCCGGTTACTCAATGAGAAGTCAAATTGGTGATATTATTCTAAGCAATTTTTTTTTTAATATATATATATATATATATAACTATAACAATAAGCCAAGGTTTCATCAACATGTCATCCTACAAATCTCAAGACACATAAATTTTAATTCAAATCTCATACCCCACAGAAACAATGCGAATGTGCTTGTGATAGATAATTTAAACATGTCAAGTCTCTCTAATCCAAAGATGAGTCAAAAGATCTCAGATTTTAATGATATGCAAAATTCAAAATGTTAAACAAACCAATGAGATGCAAACCATTAGTAAGAATGTAACCATGCTCAACTAACAATAAGGTATGTATATTAACAAGTATTAACAACGCAAACATAAAATGAAAACAGACAGAAATGTCTACCCTACCCCCAAACTAGAATAACACATTGTCCCTAATGTGGCTAGAGATACAATACCGAAATGGTGATGCAAGTTGGGCACACTGCAAGAGAAGCGCTCCCCCAAACTTGAACGGCAGACACTGTCCTGAAAATCACAACTAAAACACAAGAAATAAAATCAAATGATAAGGAAAAATGATGAGGGTTGCCTCCCACAAGCGCTAAGTTTTCAGTCTTCAACCAGACTTTCCATCCTGACGACAATCACTCCGAGTAACTCGGATCCTCTAAAAGGGTTGTCTCAACCTCCGAGCTCTGTAACTCCAAAAATGGCTTCAGTCGTTGCCCGTTCACCTTGAACGTTCTGCCATTTTTTGGATCCTCAATCTCAATAGCCCCATAAGAAAACACTGATCGAACTATGAAAGGGCCTGTCCATCGAGATCGGAGCTTCCCTGGAAACAGATGCAGACGTGAATTGTAAAGAAGGACTTTCTGACCGGGCTCAAAGAATCGCATCAATATGTTCTGGTCGTGAACCTTCTTCATCCGTGCTTTGTACATCCTAGCACAATCATAAGCATCGTTCCTCAACTCTTCCAATTCATTGAGTTGGAGCTTCCTCTGTGAGCCAGCCTTTGTGAGATCGAAATTCAGCTGCTTAATGGCCCAGTAGGCTCTGTGCTCCAACTCCACAGGCAGATGGCATGCTTTCCCGTACACGATACGGTAAGGTGACATGCCAATCGGTGTCTTGAAAGCTGTCCGGTACGCCCATAATGCATCGTTCAACCGGAGAGACCAATCTTTCCATGACGGGTTTACTGTCTTCTCTAAAATCCTCTTGATCTCTCTGTTTGAAACCTCCACTTGTCCACTCTTCTGAGGGTGATAGGGAATGGCAACCTTGTGCGTGATGCAATATTTCTTCATCAGCTGCTCGAAGACCCGGTTGCAGAAATGCTTTCCACCATCACTAATAATTGCTCGAGGAGTACCAAAACGAGCAAATATAGTGTCTTTTAAAAACTGAACCACAACTCTGTGGTCATTGGTCATGCAGGCAACCGCCTCCACCTATTTGGACACGTAGTCCACTGCAACCAGAATGTACAGATAGCCGAAAGAGAGTGGGAAAGGTCCCATGAAATCGATGCCCCACACATCAAAGATCTCAACAATAAGAATGGGGTTGAGGGGCATCATATTTCGGCGTGAAATACTCCCTAGCTTCTGACAGCGCTCGCATGAAACACAATAAGTGTGAGCGTCTTGAAAGATGGTAGGCCAGTAAAAACCGCACTGCAAAATCTTTGCAGCGGTCTTCTTGGCACTGAAGTGGCCTCCACAGGCATGATCATGACAGAAGGAGATGACATTGGATTGGTCAAGCTCGGGAATGCATCTCCTAATGATCTGATCGGGACAATACTTGAACAAGTAAGGATCGTCCCAGAAAAAACTCTTCACCATGGACATAAATTTGAACTTATCTTGCCGCCCCCAATGCAAAGGCATTTGACCGGTGACAAGATAGTTCACTATGTCAGCAAACCATAGTGAGTGAGCATGAGCAATATGCATCAACTGCTCATCGGGGAAGGTCTCAGAAATGGGGACGGCTTCTTCCGTGAAGTCTACGGTAATCCTCGAGAGATGATCAGCCACCACGTTTTCGGAGCCCTTCTTGTCCCGAATCTCAATGTCAAACTCTTGTAAGAGCAAAATCCACCGGATGAGGCGAGATTTAGCATCCTTTTTGGAGAAAAGATACTTCAATGCCGCGTGATCCGAGTAGATGATGACTTTCGATCCTAGTAGGTAGGATCGAAATACGACTGCCAGCAGCTCCTTCTCAGTGGTCGAATAATTCAGCTGGGTGTCGTTCAGAGTTCGACTTGCATAATAAATGACGTGGGGAAGTTTGTCAATGCGCTGCCCCAATACAGCTCCAACGGCGTAATCTGACGCGTCACACATAATCTCGAAAGGTGTACCCCAGCTCGGGGGCCGAATGATGGGTGTGGACGTCAGAATTGCCTTCAAGGCCCCAAATGCCTTCTTGCAGTCCTCGTCAAAAATGAAAAGGGCCTCCTTCACCAACAGTTTGCACAAGGGCCGGGCGATCTTGCTGAAGTCCTGGATGAATCGCCGATAAAATCCTGCATGACCCAGAAAAGAGCGAACCTCTTTCACCGTCCGTGGGGGCGGAAGGTTGGATATCAGATCTACCTTCGCCTTGTCTACTTCAATCCCCCGACGAGAGATGACGTGCCCGAGCACAATTCCTTGTTGTACCATAAAGTGGCACTTCTCCCAATTGAGTACCAAGTTCTTCTCTTTACACCTCTCCAAGACTAACGTGAGGTGGTGCAAACACTCCTCAAAAGATGACCCAAAAACCGAGAAGTCATCCATAAATACCTCCGGGAAATGCTCCACCATGTCAGAAAAGATGCTGATCATGAACCGCTGAAAAGTAGCGGGTGCATTGCATAAGCCAAAGGGCATGCGTCGGTAGGCGAACGTCCCGAACGGACAAGTGAAGGTCGTCTTCTCTTGGTCTTCAGGGTCTACAGGGACCTAGTTATATCCAGAATAACCATCCAAAAAACAGTAATACTCGTGCCCGGCTAACCGTTCCAACATTTGATCAATGAACGGAAGAGGAAAGTGATCTTTCCTGGTGGTAGTGTTCAGCTTACGGTAGTCGATGCAGACTCTCCATCCAGACTGTACTCGAGTTGGGACCAACTTGCCTTCCTTGTTCTGCACGACCGTTACTCTAGCTCACTTGGGCACTACATGAATGGGGCTCACCCATTTGCTGTCAGAGATTGGGTAGATGACTCCTGCATCCAACAACTTGATTACTTCTCCTCTGACGACTTCTTGCATGGTTGGATTGAGCCTTCTCTGTGGCTCCCTCGATGGTTTGGTGTCTTCCTCCAGATGTATTTTGTGCATAACCACCGAGGGACTGATTCCCTTAATATCCTCTATGGTCCAGCCTATAGCTTCTTTGTGCTCTCTCAATACGTCTAACAATTTCTCCTCCTGAGAAGCATGTAGATCCGAAGCTATGATTACCGACAAAGTTTCGGCTGGACCTAGGAACTTATACTTAAGATTGTCTGGCAGGGGCTTAAGTTCCTTCTTAGGAGGCTCAGGTACTGTTCCCTCCTCCTCTTCCTTGCTGACCAGAGGAGCAGACTCTAAAAGGGCATTTGCTTGCTCAAGTAACTCATCCAAGTCCAGATCCTCTCCGAACTGAGCAAAGCATGCCTCCAGGGGGTCTTTGGTGCTTGATTCTTCCTCTATGATCTCCTCAATCAAGCAGGCACTTCCGATCTCATCACATTCCCTCGGCCTTTTGCTGATGTCAAAGATGTTCAGCTCCACTGTCATATTGCCGAAAGAGATCTTCATTACCCCCGTCCTACAGTTGATCAAGGCGTTAGCCGTAGCTAAGAATGGTCACCCGAGGATCACCGGTATCTGAACTCCAACGTTTTGTACCGGCTCGGTGTCAGGCACTATAAAATCCACAGGGAAATAAAACTTGTCCACCTTAATCAAAACATCCTCCACTATTCCCCGTGGTATCTTAATTGACCGGTCAGCCAGCTACAGTGTCATGGAGGTGGGCTTCAATTCTCCTAACCCCAATTGCAGGTAAACTGAATAGGGCAGGAGATTGACACTGGCTCCAAGGTCTAGCAGTGCCTTCTCAATGTGGCTGATGCCTATTGTGCAGAAATAGTAGGACATCCGAGGTCCTTATACTTGATAGGCAGCCTACATTGGAGGATTGAGCTGACTTGCTCGGTCAAGCAAACTCTTTTCGGGACATTGGTTTTTCGTTTTACAGTTACTAAATCCTTCAAGAACTTAGCGTAAGACGGCACTTGCTGGATGGCATCCAAGAACGGGATGTTGATCTGCACTTGTTTGAACACCTCCAGAATGTCCTCGAACTTTCCTCCCTTCTTTGGCGCGAGAAGTCTATCAGGGAATGGCGCCTTAGGTATGAACGACCTAGGAGGAGTCTCTATGGTCGGAGCTAGTGTAGATGGCTCGGCATCTCTCTTCTCTACACTCTTGCTTCCTTGTCCTTCTTGTGCAGCAGGGTTCTCCTCAGGGTGAACCACTTGGTTGTCTACTTGTTTTCCTGACCTCAGTGTGACAACGGCTTGCACATGTTCCAGCCCATGCACTGCATTTGATGAACTTCCCTCATGGAACTGTAACTTTGGATTTGGCACAGGCTGACTAAGGAGCTTTCCTTTCTCTCTCTCCCCCAGGTGACTAGCAATTTGCCCGATCTGGGTCTCCATCTTGGCAATAGCTTGAGTGTTCACCATGGTAGCATTCTTCACGTCATTGATGGATTGGCCTGTAAGCTGGATGAAAGCCTTAAGAGTGTCTTCCGAAGAAGACTGTGAAGAAGAGGCAAGGGCTTGAGTAGGGGCTTGGTATGATGGTGCTGGCTGGGATGGACGGCTTTGATGGTGAACCGGCTGATGAAATCCAGGGGGGTATTGAGTATGGGATTGGTGAGGAACTCCCCCTTGAGTCATAGGCTGGTTTTGCTTCCAAGAAAAGTTGGGGTGGTTCCGCTACCCTGGATTGTATGATTCGGAGAAAGGTCCACTGGATTGTTTCCGATAATCATTGAAAGCGTTCACTTGCTCCATTGGTGACTCGACAAAAGCCGGCAATGATGGGCAAGTCTGCGCTAAGTGCACGGGACTAGCGCAAATGGAACAGCAGTCAACATGGAATGGGTTGGCAGCATTCATGGATTTGCTAACAACTAGGGCTTTGACCTTTTTGGTAAGGGCATCTATCTTCATTTTTAATTCTATATCCTCCTTAACCTCATAAATGCCTCCCTTCTTCTGAATGCGAGCAGCTTTATCTCGACAGCTTGAAAAATCCCACGGTTGGGAATTGTCGGATAACTGATCTAAAGTCCTATATGCTTCCTCTCCCGTCAAACTCAGAAATGCACCTCCGTTCATCGACTCAATCATGCTACGGTTGGATTGAGTTAATCCTTGATAGAAAAATTGCACGAGTCTCCACTTTTCGTATCCATGTGGAGGGCACTTAATCAGCATATCTTGAAATCTCTCCCAACTTTCAAAAAATTTCTCATCTTCTTCTTGAGTAAATGAACTTATCTCCTTCCGGCACTCATTGACTTTGGACATGGGGAAGAATTTGTTGTAGAACTTGTTTAGCAAGTTCTCCCAAGAAGTGATGGAACCAGGCATGTTTGAATCCAACCATGCTTTGGCCCTATCATGGAGTGAGAAAGGAAATAGCCTAAGATGCACAGACTCTTCAGAAAAATTTTGAAATTTGAAGGTGGCACAGATGTCTTTGAATTTCTTCACATGGCTATAAGGATTTTCGAGGTCCAAGCAAATGTGAACACAAAAATGTTGACTTTTTGGATTTGTAGTTGACTATTTAGGTGCCAAGTGGCACTTGTGGTTAAACTTTGACTTTAAATTTAGGCTTGATAAAAATGTTTTTATGGCTTATAATTACTCAATATAGTATATATATATATATAGTTTATACTTGAATCCTGTGAAGTCAAAATTCAATTTAGTAATAGTTGACTTTTTATCCAAAACTGGTGCCTAAATAACCCAACTGTCGATATTAAACGAAAAACTGTCAAAGAAAAATATCTCCATGCTTCTAGAAAAATTTATGTATAAAAAACAAGAGTAATAATGAAAGGATAGAATATCTCAAGAGTAATCATGACAAGAAAGAAAAATCAATAAAGCAAGTGTGAACACAGAAAGTGGATAAAATATATTTTGGCTTTATAGACAGAAACTTTGACTTGACCGGAACTAAGTCAAAACGAACTCGAAATGAACCAAACCAAAAAGAGAAAGTGTTTGTCTTAAAGTCCTCTATCTACCCTCAAAATTTTACGTCAATCAGAGTAGGTTTGACCATCGAAATAATTCTCGGAGTAGGCTGCCCTCTAGTTGGACGAAAATTCTAAAATCCAAATAAATAATAAAGTAAGGATTAGTTTGCAAGACATTATCCAATAAGCTAATTATTTTATTACATTTTTCAGCTTAATACCCCTACTTTCCTCCTATAAATAAGCATGTAAGGGTCTTAGTCTGTCCACACAAATCATAGACAATTTTCAAGAAAGCTTTTGCTTTGATTTTCTCTCCCTTTTTCTCTCCTTCTACCACACAATCACTTTGGTGTTCTTGAAGTTATTTTTCTCTCCAAATCAAATTGGTAAGTAAATCTTGACACCTCTTCCTTACTATTTGATTTCATTACTTGTGTATCATTACTACGGAGTTGGTTTAATCCCCCGTATTTATTTTATCATTACTACGGAGTTGGTTTGATCCCTCGTATTTATTTTATCATTTATTGCATTACTACGGAGTTGGTTTGATCCCCCATATTTATTTTATCATTACTACGGAGTTGGTTTAATCCCCCGTATTTATTTTATAATTTAATGTATTCCTACAAAGTGGCTATGCCGCTAATTTTCCTATTCTTTCGTATATTTATTTTATCATTTATTGTATTCCTACAAAGTGGCTATGCCGCTAATTTTCCTATTCCTTTGTATATTTATTTTATCATTTATTGTATTCCTACAAAGTGGCTATGCCGCTAATTTCTCTATCCCTTTGCATATTTATTTTATCATTTATTGTATTCCTACAAATTGGCTATGATGCTAATTTCCCTATCCTTTTACATAAAAATATTATCCTGTTAGGATTCATGTTTAAGAGTTACCAAGAGCATTATGCTGTGTTTCGGTGCTTAAACATGAAACGTTGTAATATTTTCTCATGAATCGTTGTGGGAGTCATGTTGAAGTTATTACCTTTTAATTGATAATTAAAAACGACGAGTAAAGTGATGTAAAAATATACACATTTTTAATATTGGAAAAATGACTGATGTATATATCTTCTTCTTTGTATAATTGTTACAGAAAAGGAGCTAAGAAACTACACCAAGGAGAGTAAGTATGGATGTTCTTACTGAGGAATTATTCTATGTTTCATTAGGACTGTGTGGTGTGTGTTTATTGCATGTGGTTGTTCACGCATTACATGTTGTGTCCAATTAATATAACGGCTGATGAGATAGCCATCAACAAGCTGATGTAATAGTAAGTGGAAGGAAAGCTAGTCAGTGGATCCAGGGGGTTCATAGTGACCCAGGGTGAGTCCAAAGTCCTAATATATAACTAATGCTGGGACCTGTAGGATTCCAGTGCAAACAGGTAAGACTTTAAGTTTGAGGCAAAGGACATAAACGGGTTTGGATACCTAAGAACGAGAGGTCTGAAGAAAGATGATCATAAAATACAAACTAAATGGTTACTACAATGCATATTCATACAACTCTTGCATTTATATTATTTATGAACTGTTATTAATCTGATGGTAACTTAGTTATGAAAATGGATGACTCACTTTTTTGTCTATGTAAATATGATGACGTCATATTTGCATAGTTACTGATGCAGATCTGGAGAAAGAAGGCGTGGACCCATATGCTAGTTTTAATGGTTTTTGAAACCATTAACGAACTATTATGTGCTAGTTTAGAAATTACTAGTTGTGCTTATGTGTGTCGTGTTTTATGGCATGTAAATATTTATAACGATGTCATGTTTGGTATGTTTTATGTTATATGCTTATGTGCCGTATGTGGCACTAATTTTGATGCACCTAGTGTGCATATGGCATGTAAAGATAAACCTAAGTAACTTTTAATAAACGTATCGAGGTATTTCAGTCAGCTCTAATGTGTTATGCTATCAATTCCTAAGTCTTTAGAAGAAAAAAAATATATTTCGCTGCGAGAGTTTATCTCTGTTGTAGTAATGTCACGTGGAAACCGGAGGTTTCTGCTTACGAATTTGTAGGCTCAAATTTGGGGCGTTACAATATGGTATCAGAGCAGTTCGCTCTGGTGACCATCAGAATTGACCTACCTAGAAACTAGGGCATAACCAAGAGCTACTTTTAATAAACTATTTTATAAACCACATAAAAGACTTTGTTTGAAGAATGTAATGTTAAGTTAGAAATAATAGTAAATAAATAATTTTAGAACTGTAGAAGCGTCAGTTTTGTTTAATATGCTATGTGATGAGTACCAAATATTGTATATTTGGACCCCTTGATTTACATTAGTTAGACCTTTAGCCTTACTATTTTCTGATGTTTTTGTTAGTTTTTGTGTTTTTATGTTTTATAGGTCAATAAGAGAGGAATGGCGAAATTTCATGTGGAAATGCTTGAAAATTCGGAAGTCCTGAAAAGTCGATCGATCGAACTTAAAAGTCGATCGATTGAAATTTTGCCCGAAGTCGATCGATCGAAATTTCCCAAAACTTACTTTTGCAGAAGCACGCCAGAACACCCAATCAGGAGCTTCTCCATGACAAAAAGCAGTTCTCCCTCTGATTTTCGCAGCAGAACACGCTGGTTTTGTGACCTTGGTTGTCTCTAGCAAGAGAGGAACCCTAGAGAGGGTTAGAGGAGTCATTTTACATGGGTTTCTAACCCTAATTGCCTTCTATAAAGCCATAGCCATGCCTCCTTGTTGGGAGAGTTCTGAGAGCAGTAGATAGGTTTAATTTTGTGCATTTTGTAGTTTATTACGGTAGCTTTTTTCTTTAGACATTTGTCTTTGTAAAGCTTTTCTTCAATTTTCATGTTTGTTCTTCAAGTTTTTGTGGTGTTCTTAGTCATGGGAGGCTAGAACTCTCAACTAAGGTTGAGGATGAAACCTCTCCATTGATGACACTCACACTCTTGTAGTCCTACTTGCACATTTAATGCTATATCATTATGTTATTCAAGTTCCATTCATTTAATGCTTTATCTTTTGCAATGAATGTGGTTAGTGGTAGAAATAGGACATTTAATGTGTTTCAACCGATGGATACATTGTTTTATCGATTTGAAAGATGATATCCATTGTGATTTATTCTTTGAATGGATACAATGGATGATTTGATTTCAAATGGGTACTCTTTGTGATTTATCTTTGAGTTTGATTCTTTTAATGGTTCTAAGGTTGATGGTTAAGAGACTTGAATGACACCCTAAGCTTAATGTTCTTTGGATGTTCAAGTGGAAACCAAGAGTGTGAATTGTTGGATTTGGTTTGGTGAATTCCCTAGCCTTAGTCCCTTTTTATATATTTCACTTCTTCCTCTTTAACTTAGCATTTTTGGTGCATGTTTAACCCTCAAACTCTTGGAACTAGGTTAGAAAATGAGGTTGATTAAGCAAGACACTGATTTTTGACCATTTCCCTATGGATTCGACCTCGCACTTGCAAAACGCTATATTGCAAACGATTCGTGCACTTGCGAGTACTCTTTAAAACTCACAACACTATGTACCCTGAGTAACATAAAAAATTTTGTGTGTAATATCTCTTTGTAAGTATTAGAGAATGGTAGGCTTATAAAGCTAATCAATATGTATCTATGTGATTAAATGTATTGTGTAGTATTTAAGTTAATTATTATTTTGGTGATTAACTTGATGCGATGGTACAGAATTATGGCACCTCGACATTACCCCGTTCGTAACGAAAACTACGGAAACCATCGTCATGGCAACCGTGATAACGAATTCCCACCCCCACCTCCACCATTTAATGATGGAGTGCATCCGGCCTTAGCTCAATTTATGGCTGAAACTACTTGGCAGTTTGCCGAAGTAGTGGCATGAATTCCACAGCCTGCCGGCCGATTGGAACAGGTAGGTTGCTCTCTACGTGATTTTTCTAGCCAGCAATTTCGGCTCTTTGATGGAACACAGGGACCGTTTGTAGCTGAAGCCTGGATTACGAATATCCAGCTATTGCATGAGACACTGGGCTGTACTGATGTGCAAAAGGTTAGGTATACAGGACTAAGGATAACTGATGAAGTTGCAAGAAGGTGGAAGTCTAAGAAAGGACTCTTAGGAATAGAGTTGGGACTTGGAGTTGCTATCCCTTGGGATAGGTTTGTAGAAGAATTCAATGGGCGCTTCTTTCCGAGGGCACAAAGGCAGATACATGCCATCGAATTCCAGAATCTGGTACAAGGCGCTATGATGGTAGAGCAATATTCCTCTAGGTTTATTGAACTATCAAGGTTTGGCCTCAACCTAATCCCGGATGAAGAAACAAAGGCGGAACGTTTCGAAAATGGCCTTAATCCTCGTATTAAGGAAAGAGTCATGTGCCACGAGATTAGAAACTTTGCTAAACTGGTCGATGTAGCATCAGTTGCCGAAAGAGGAATGCGTGAATCATCCGCCGCTTACGAACTAAAGAGGCAAGCAGCATCGCAGATGACATGCCCATCCAAACGACCTGCACTTAGTACTGGAAGCAGACCGGTCGAGAAGAGGAATTTTCCTCCTACAGAAGGAAATCAGGCGCTTACATGCCACAAGTGCAGGAAGGTGCATGCTGGAAAATGCAAGGCAAATGAACCAAACTGCTTCAGGTGTGGTCAATTTGGCCACTTCAAGAGGAATTGTCTCTGGATGCCCCAGGAGGATCCCGACCCCCAGGAAACAACTTCCCACCAAGGCGACCCACCCAAGCAAGGGTGTATACCTTAACTCCGGTTGAGGTAGACGAAGAAGAAGAACGAGGTGTTAACGATGTTGTGACAGGTACCATCTTTTTGTTTGGTATCCTTGTGTGTACTCTTTTTGATTCAAGAGCTACACATTCATTCATTTCTGAAGCATACATTAAATTGCGTCACGTGAGCACACAACCTTTAGTACAAAATCTTACGATTGAAACCCCTGGAGGAAAGAAAGTCATATGTGATAAACTGGTAGAGAATTGTCCAATCAATATAAAAGGAAAGAACCTACCCATCAATCTATCAGTGTTTAAATCTCTAGGATATGATGTAATCCTAGGCATGGACTGGTTATCAAAGTATTATGCGAGTATAAACTGTAGAGAGAAGGTAGTTATTTTTCAATTGCCAGGTGTTGAAAGATTTAAATTCAACGGATCTTGTACATGAGCCACTCCACCGCTACTTTCCGCAATACAAGCTACAAGGAATATACGACAAGGAGCATCAACATTCTTAGCATATGTAACTGCAAAACCAGAAGTTAAGCGTACGTTGGAAGATATTCCATTGGCGTGCAATTACTCAGACGTGTTTGCCGAGGTTGTGACAGGATTGCCACCTGATCGTGAGATTGAGTTTACCATCAATTTGATTCCGGGAACTCAACCCATTCACAAAGCACCTTATCGTATGGTGCCCGCCGAGTTGAAAGAGCTAAAGAAACAACTCCAAGAACTTTTGGACAGAGGATTCATACCCCCAAGCGTATCACCGTGGGGAGCACCAGTACTATTTGTCAAGAAGAAAGATGGGACTATGCGACTATGCATAGACTATCGGGAGCTAAACCGCGTTACCATAAAGAATAAATATCCTTTACCAAGGATTGACGACTTGTTTGATCAATTGAAGGATGCCAAGGTATTCTCGAAAATCGACCTTCGATCGGGATACCATCAACTTAAGGTAAAGGAAGAAGATGTGCAAAAGACGGCGATTCGAACGAGGTATGGTCATTACGAATTCCGAGTCATGCCTTTTGGGGTGACTAACGCACCGTCTGTATTTATGGATCTAATGAATCGTGTTTTCCATATGTACCTCGATTTGTTTGTAGTTGTGTTTATTGATGATATTTTAATTTACTCGACTAATCATCAAGAGCACGAGGAGCATCTGAAAATAGTACTAAATGTTCTAAGGGAAAAGCAGTTATTTGCTAAACTCAAGAAGTGTGAATTTTGGATGGGGAAAGTTTCATTCTTAGGGCACGTTATCTCAAAAGATGGAATAACAGTTGATCCTAGCAAAGTTGAAGCTGTCGTCAACTAGGAGCAGCCAACCAACGTCTATGAAATCCGCAGCTTTCTTGGATTGGCAGGTTACTACCGAAGATTCATAGAAGGTTTTTCCAATCTTTTCGGCCCTTTGACCGCCCTCACTAAGAAGAACACTCATTTTCAATGGAACGATAAGTGCGAAGCAAGCTTTCAAGAGCTGAAAAAGAGGTTAGTAATTGCACCTGTCCTTGTACTGCCAAGAGAGTCTAAGAAATTCGTAGTTTTTAGTGATGCCTCTCTTAAAGAACTAGGGTGCGTACTCATGCAGCAAGATAAAGTTATAGCTTACGCCTCTAGACAGTTGAAGGACCACGAGAGAAACTATCCTACTCATGACCTTGAACTAGCTGCTGTAGTTTTTGCTTTAAAAATTTGGAGACATTATCTTTTTCGTGAAAAGGTAGAAATTTATACTGATCATCAAAGTCTAAAATATATCTTCTCGCAAAAAGAATTGAATATGAGGCAACGTAGGTGGTTAGAATTGTTAAAAGACTACAACTGCTATATTCTATACCATCCAGGGAAAGCAAATGTAGTTGCAAACTCTTTGAGTAGGAAATCGCAGAGTGCATCAACAAACTCAATGCCTACCCCTAATCAACTAGCCAAGCAATTGGGAATGATCCAGCTGGATGTGGCGCCAAGTGTGAAGGATGCCGTACTAGCAGCTCTTATTATCCGTCCGTTAACTGCTGATAGAATTAAGATTGCTCAGGAGAATGACCTAGGGTTGCAACAACTGATGGAGAAGACGAGCCAGGGTAAAGCTCCATGTTTCTATTTCACGGAAGATGGCCTTTTAAGAACAGGTGATGCCAGAACTGTTATACCCAATGATGCAGAATTGAAAAGGGACATACTCAACGAAGCACATAAGACTAGGTACAACATACATCCGGGAAGCACGAAAATGTACCAGGATTTGAAAAAATGGATTTTGATGACAGGGAATGAAGCGTGATATCGCAGAATATGTAACGCAATGCCCCACTTGTCAACAAGTAAAGGTAGAACACCAAAGACCAGCCGGTCCACTCCAACCTCTCAACGTGCCAGAATGGAAATGGGATCAAATTGCAATGGACTTCGTCGTAGGTTTGCCAAAAATACACAATGGGCATGATGCTATTTGGGTCGTTATTGATAGACTTACCAAAAGTGCTCATTTCATCCCTATCAAAATTACTGACCCTGTTCCTAAGCTGGCAGAATTATATATAAGAGAGATTGTCAGACTGCATGGAATACCTGCTTCTATTGTATCTGACCATGATGCGCGATTCACCTCTCGTTTTTGGCAATGTTTACAAGATGCAATGGGAACAAAGCTAACTCTTAGCACGGCATACCATCCTCAAACCGATGGCCAATCGGAAAGAACCATTCAGATTTTGGAAGATATGTTGAGACTTCGCGTGTTGGACTTTAAAGGTAAATGGATTCAATATTTACCGTTAGTTGAGTTTGCCTATAACAATAGTTTTCAGGCAACTATTGGAATGGCTCCATACGAAGAGATCTATGGACAGAAATGCAGATCACCACTATATTGGGATGAAGTTGGGGAAAGACAGCTAGTAGGATCGGAGATAATCCAGGATACTAAAGACAAAATTACCCTAATTCGAAAGCGGATGCTGGCCGCACAAAGTCGCCAAAAGAGTTATGCTGATACACGATGACGCAAGCTAGAACTCGAAGTTGGTGACCAAGTATTTCTGAAGGTATCACCAATGAAGGGAGTCATGCGGTTTGGTAAAAAGGGAAAGCTAAGTCCAAGGTATGTCGGTCCCTTTTTAGTGACGGAGGTTGTAGGTCCGGTCGCCTGTAGAGTCGAATTACCATCTAACCTAGCCGGTGTACACGATGTATTCCACATTTCCATGCTACAAAAATACGTGCACGACCCGTTACACGTAATCGACTTTGAACCCTTACAAGTTCAAGCAGATTTGAAATATGAAGAGAAGCCGGTGCAGATCTTGGATCAAAAATTACAACAACTGAGGACAAAGACAAAACCACTAGTAAAAGTTCTATGGCAGAACCATGAAGTAGAAGAAGCTTCTTGGGAGTTAGAACAAGAGATAAATAGCAAATACCCGTACCTATTCCCATGAGCCACTTTGAAGTAGGTACGTTTAATACTTTCATGATTTATGATGTAGTATTTATAATTAAATAACTTTTACGGTAGTAGTTGTGTTTAAAATAGTTTGCAAGTAGTAGCTGTGAATACATACTGTAGTCGGTATGTCGAGCCCATAAATAGATCATGGTACTATATAAAACCAAATACCCAGGTAAAGATAGTATGATTTGAAAAACATTATTTTCTTACACCATTTTTGATAATTGTCAAATATAATGGAGTTAAAATAAAGTTGAAAACTCTATACATCAAACCATACCTCAAGATCAACCAGAGAAAGAGTTACCTCAGTCTTCCACTAAGCTATGTCTCAGTGACTTTGAAGATGATTAAGGTAAGTAACATCTCTGCTTGAAATTTTTCTTACTTAATGTAAATTTTTTCTTTTAGCATAACTTAGTTTTCAAATTTCGGGGACGAAGTTCCGATAAGGTGGGTAGGATGTAACACCCAGTAATTTCAAGCTCTTAAGAAATCATTGATATTGTTGAGGAGACAATATCCACATGTTTTTATAAGCAAACCTAAAGTTATTTTGAAAACTTAAAAGATCAAAACCTAAAAACCCTTAAAAACCTAAAAGTAACATTTAAGCTTTAAACTTTGATTGAACCGAAAACAGGTCAAAGAGACTCAGATTTAGTTAATTCAAAGACCGTGGTGCTCACAATAGAAATATCTATCACATAGTAAAATTTTGTGAAAAGTCCACATGTTGACTTTTTGGATTTGTAGTTAACTATTTAGGTGCCAAGTGGCACTTGTGGTTAAACTTTGACCTTTAAATTTAGGCTTGATAAAAATGTTTTTATGGCTTATAATTACTCAATATAGTATATATATAGTTTATACTTGAATCCTGTGAAGTCAAAATTTAATTTAGTAATAGTTGACTTTTTATCCAAAACCGGTGCCTAAATAACCCAATTGTCGATATTAAACGAAAAACTGTCAAAGAAAAATATCTCCATGCTTCTAGAAACATTTATGTATAAAAAACAAGAGTAATGATGAAAGGATAGAATATCTCAAGAGTAATCATGACAAGAAAGAAAAATCAATAAAGCAAGTGTGAACACAGAAAGTGGATAAAAGATATTTTAGCTTTATAGATAAAAACTTTGACTTGACCGAAACTAAGTCAAAACGAACTCGAAATGAGCCAAACCAAAAAGAGAAAGTGTTTGTCTTAAAGTCCTCTATCTACCCTCAAAATTTCACGTCAATCAGAGTAGGTTTGACCATCGAAATAATTCTCGGAGTAGGCTGCCCTCTAGTTGGACGAAAATTCTAAAATCCAAATAAATAATAAAGTAAGGATTAGTTTTCAAGACATTATCCAATAAGCTAATTATTTTATTACATTTTTCAGCTTAATACCCCTATTTTCCTCCTATAAATAAGCATGCAAGGGTCTTAGTCTGTCCACACAAATCATAGACAACTTTCAAGAAAGCTTTTGCTTTGGTTTTCTCTCCCTTTTTCTCTCCTTCTACCACACAACCACTTTGATGTTCTTGATGTTATTTTTCTCTTCAAATCAAATTGGTAAGTAAATCTTGACACCTCTTCCTTACTATTTGATTTCATTACTTGTGTATCATTACTACGGAGTTGGTTTAATCCCCTGTATTTATTTTATCATTACTACGGAGTTGGTTTGATCCCCCGTATTTATTTTATCATTACTACGGAGTTGGTTTAATCCCCCGTATTTATTTTATAATTTAATGTATTCCTACAAAGTGGCTATGCCGCTAATTTTCCTATTCCTTCGTATATTTATTTTATTATTTATTGTATTCCTACAAAGTGGCTATGCCGCTAATTTTCTTATTCCTTCGTATATTTATTTTATCATTTATTGTATTCCTACAAAGTGGCTATGCCGCTAATTTCTCTATCCCTTTGCATATTTATTTTATCATTTATTGTATTCCTACAAAGTGGCTATGCCGCTAATTTCCTTATCCCTTTACATAAAAATATTATCCTGTTAGAATTCATGTTTAAGAGTTATGTTACCAAGAGCATTATGCTGTGTTTCGGTGCTTAAACATGAAACGTTGTAATATTTTCTCATGAATCGTTGTGGGATTCTTCTTGAAGTAATTACCTTTTAATTGATAACTAAAAACGATGAGTAAGGTGATGTAAAAATATATACATTTTTAATATTGGAAAAAGGACTGATGTATATATCATCTTCTTTGTATAATTGTTACAGAAAAGGAGCTAAGAACCTACACCAAGGAGAGTAAGTATGGATGTACTTACTAAGGAATTATTCTATGTTTCATTAGGACTATGTGGTGTGTGTTTATTGCATGTGGTTGTTCACGCATTGCATGTTGTGTCCAATTAATATAACGGCTGATGAGATAGCCATCAACAAGTTGATGTAGTAGCAAGTGGAAGAAAGGCTAGTTAGTGGATCCAGGGGGTTCATAGTGACTCAGGGTGAGTCCAAAGTCCTAATATATAACTAATGCTGGGACCGGTAGGATTTCAGTGCAAACAGGTAAGACTTTAAGTGTGAGGCAAAGGACATGAACGAGTTTGGATACCTAAGAACGAGAGGTCTGAGGAAAGATGATCATAAAACACAAACTAAATGGTTACTTTGATGCATATTCATAGAACTCTTGCATTTATATTATTTATGAACTGTTATTAATCTGATGGTGTGACGTCCCACATCGCCTGGGAATGAGGATGTGCTTATATGTATAAATGCACCCTTTATGACACAACGCGTTTTAAAGCCGTGATGGTTATGAACCTATCAGAACTCTGCAGTTAAGCGTGCTTCTACGAGAGCAATCCCAGGATGGGTGACCTCCTGGGAAGTCTGGTTTGGGGAGCCAAAAGCAGACAATATTGTGTCATTGGGGGTGGGTCGTTACAAATGGTATCAGAGCCATTGCCCAGCCTGAGATGGTGGGAGCGTGCACACGCCCAATGAGGGACGCCAGCGGGGATGCTGGGTTCAAAGAGGGGGTGATTGTGACGTCCCATATCGCCTGGGAATGAGGATGTGCTTATATGTATAAATGCACCCTTTATGACACAACGCGTTTTAAAGCCGTGATGGTTATGAACCTATCAGAACTCTGCAGTTAAGCGTGCTTCTACGAGAGCAATCCCAGGATGGGTGACCTCTTGGGAAGTCTGGTTTGGGGAGCCAAAAGCAGACAATATTGTGTCATTGGGGGTGGGTCGTTACAGATGGTAACTTAGTTATGAAAATGGATGACTCACTTATTTGTCTATGTAAATATGATGACGTCATATTTGCATAGTTACTGATGCAGATCTGGAGAAAGAAGGCATGGACCTATATGCTAGTTTTGATGGTTTTTGATATCATTAACGAACTATTATGTGCTATTTTAGAAATTACTAGTTGTGCTTATGTGTGTCGTGTTTTATGGCATGTAAATATTTATAACGATGTCATGTTTGACATGTTTTATGTTATATGCTTATGTGCCGTCTGTGACACTAATTTTGATGCACCTAGTGAGCATATGGCATGTAAAGATAAACCTAAGTAACTTTTAATAAACGTATCAAGGTATTTCAGTCAGCTCTAATGTGTTATGCTATCAATTCCTAAGTCTTTAGAAGAAAAAAAATATATATTCCGCTTCGAGAGTTTATCTCTAATGTAGTAATGTCACGTGGAAACCGGAGGTTTCAGCTTACGAATTTGTAGGCTCAAATTTGGGGCGTTACATCTTTTATTATGAAAAATCAGATCTTAATTACAAGTTGTTTTACTGTGAGTTTCCTGTCCATCTACTTCTATTATTAGGAAAAAAAAAAAAGAAAAAGAAAAATCTGATTTGGCCTTGGTGCAATAAAAAGAGACTTATTATTTAGTACATTTGAGTCATTCTCTCATCCTTTAATTTTACAAACACATGTCGTGTATTGCTCCTACAGATTTAATAATTGATTGTCAAAATTGGAGGACAGGAGAAGAATAGCGCGCAAAATACGAGAAATACGTACTTTCTTATAAAAAATAATTACGTAAGATCTCTTGAAGGTTAATTTTCTAATGGTCTAGATTTAATTTTAATTTTTTCATGAAAAAGAGAAAGAGAGTAGAATTAAATGTACATCGTTGAAAAAAATTACAGAAAATGTCTTGAAAATCCAAAAAGATAAGAATTTACCTGCCTAGAATTGTGAGGAGTTGGTGCAGCTCGCTTTCATGCATGCCTAATGCACTTAGCTAAAATTGTTCAGGCACCTTCCTTTTACCCCTCTTAATTTTCTTTGCAAAAACTGTTAAAAATAAGCAACCTTACTCAGATCGGATTCCCTTTTTCTTTTCTTTTTTTAGATTTACTCAGCATTCTTAAACCATGTTTGTATCTTAAAAAGGTTTTAAAGCATTTTTCTGACAAGTAATGTTGATAAAATAGAAAAAAGCATATAAATTAAATACTTCTATTTGCATATATATATATAGCATTTGCTCAGAATAGATCGAACATGCAAACTTAAAACTTTAATTGAAGGAGAAATAATCGAATTCGAACCTGCAATAGTGTGTTTCATTATAATTTATAATTTAATTAAGTGGAGTAATTGTTTGGATGCATAAAAAAAAATAAAAAAATAACGAACAAAATTAATTTAATGATTTTTTTTTTTTTAGCAAACCAAATTTAATGCATGCATCAACCCACTTAAATATTCAATTCCACTTTCCAGCTGTGGAATCTCAAAGGTTAATCAGCTGCAAATTATAAGCCTAGAGAAAAAAAAAATTTAAAAAGAGAAGTCAATTCTCCACCACATACGTACACGTAGCATCCAATGGCATTCTAGTGATTTACAGAAAAAAAAAAAAAAAAAAAAAAAAAAAAAAAAAAATGGGTGTAATGTCATGGCTCCATGTTTAAAAGTGTTGGACACTAGAAGGGAATTAAGGAAGGAAATCATCACTCACACTTGTTCTTTCTTTTGCTCGATCTTTGATTGCATTAGTAATTCCTCTTTACAATCAGAATGGGCATAACCGGAGCATGCGCACGGTTGATCGGAGACGTGGTGCATGCATTTGGAAGCTCATCAAGACCGGCAGGCGCACCGGCTGCTGTAGCAGCTGACCACAGCCATGATCCACAAAGTGCTGGTAAAGTTGATGGCCCGATGGTTCGGTCTCTAGTGACTGTGTTCGGCATGGAGAACAACAGAAGGATCAAGAAGGAGAAGGGGCGGTGAGTGGTAGAGAAGCTTGGTTTGGTGTATACTATTAGTACTTGTGATGATCATGAGGAAGAAGAGAAGCAGCATGGCGGGTTTGAGGTAGAAGAAAAAGATGATGAGGATGAAGTGGGCGTAGAGGAGGTGCTTGGGGGATTAATGGAGGACGTGTTGAAGCGCAAGGAGCTGCTGCTTGAAGCCTTCAAGATTTTCGACGAGGATGGTGATGGATATATAGAGGCAGTGGAGTTGAAGAAGGTGCTGGATTGCTTGGGATTGGACAGCGGGTGGGACATGGGTGAGATTGAGAAGATGGTGAGGGTTGTGGATTTGAACTTTGACGGGAAGGTCGATTTTTGTGAGTTCCAATTAATGATGAACTAATTCAAATCTTATTCATTTTCTTTAATTTGGTCATTCTAAATTGTTCTCTCTCTCTCTCTCTCTCTCTCTCTCTCTCTCTCTCGGATTGAGATCCATGGCTCAAATTGCTACCCCAATCCCTCAAGCCCCATGCAACGAGAATTTGCCTTGCTAGCTCGAGTAGTGTGGAGATGAATCAGATTGATTTTATTTTGATGGAAAAATAGTTATATTAGTGTAGTTTGACCCTTTAGCAAATAATTCTTTAAGAATATAGTCATTCATGTTATAAAATCAAAGAAAATAACAAGATAAGATAAATATATTGCAATATGTGAAACTAGTTCTTCAAAAACTATGTATGATTCTTCTCTATTATTGTGTGTTATACATACTACTCAATACTCCATTTTATAGATATAGAATCATAATGGTAGGTTAAGGAATATGAAAAGGTAGAACATGAATCAAAATACTACATCAATGTATTACATGAATGTTATAGGAATTCTAAAAAGTGACATGAATGTGTAGAATTACAAGAGATAAACCTAAATGGTCATCCACCAAATGCATGAATGCATTCATAACAGTTCGCCTTGGATGACCATACACTAAGAATATGTTTTGTTTAAAACTTGCCAGGGAAAACCCAGTAGAAAAAAAAAAAAAAAAAACCCTGTGACAAAAGAAAAAGAGTACAATATTCTTGTATGCTTGAGACTGCCTCATTAAAACCTTGTAAAGGAAAACTCAGTGGAAAAAACCTTAGTGAAGGAAAAAGAGTACAATCAACATAATCATTTTACTCCCCCTTATTAGCATGAAGCACTTCAATTTTTTATGATGAAAGATCATTGAGTCGTCGCATTCCAATGTTATTCACCAACTTCTTAAATGTTGCAGTTGGTAATGTTTTGGTAAATAAATCTGACAAATTGTCACTTGAATGTATATACTTCACATCAATATCACCACTCTTCTGGAGCTCATGTGTATAAAAGAATTTCGGTTAAATGTGTTTTGTTCTATCACCTTTAATATATCCTCCTATGATATGTGTGATACAAGCAACATTATCTTCATGTAATATTGTTGGGCTATCTTTGATTGTAGATAAACCACACTTTTCTCGAATGTGTTGAATTACAGATCTTAGCCAGATGCATTCTCGACTTGCTTCATGAATTGCAATAATCTCTGAGTAATTTGAAGAAGTAGCAACAAGTGTTTGCTTGACAGATCTCCATGAAATAGCAGTACTTCCACATGTAAATAAATATCCTATTTGAGATCTACCTTTATGTGGATCAAAAAGAAAACTCTCATTTGCATATCCAACTAACTATGAATTTGAACCTTTTGGATAAAATAATCTCATGTCAGTTGTTCCACAAAGATAACGTAGAACATGTTTGACCCCATTCCAATGCCTTCGAGTTGGTGCTAAACTGTATCTTGCTAGTAAATTAACTAAAAATACTATATCAGACCGTGTGCAATTTGCAAGATACATCATAGCACCAATTGCATTAAGATATGGTACTTCAAGACCAAAAATTTCTTTGTCATCTTTTCAAGGGAGAAAGTGGTATTTTTTCACGTCAAGTGATCAAACAACCATTGGAGTGCTCAAAAGATGAGCTTTCTCCATGTAAAAGTGCTTCAAGACTTTTTGTATATGTTGACTGATGAATAAGAATTCCATTTTGAAAATGTTCAACATGTAAGCCAAGACAAAATTTTGTCTTTCCAAGATCTTGCATCCCGAACTCATTTTTTAAATAAGTGACAATTTTTATGAGCTCTTCTGGAGTCCTAACAAGATTTAAATCATCTACTTAAACTGCAATGATAGCGAATCCAGATTCTGATTTCTTAATGAAAACACATGAACAAATTGGATTATTCTCAAATCCTTCTTTCAATAGATATGATATTCACTAAAATGATTGTACCACATATGTCCGGATTGCTTTAACCTTTATAAAGATCTTTGTAGCTTGATAGAATAAATACTTTGAGATTTGGAATTATATGCTTCAGGCATTTTGTATCTTTCAGGGATTTTCATGTATATATCATTATCAAGTGACTCATATAAATATGTTGTAACCTCATCCATTAAATGCGTATCCAAACTTTCTATAACTACCAAGCTAATAAGAAATCTAAATGTAATTGCATACACTACAGATGAATATGTTTCTTCATAATCAATACTAAGTTTCTACAGGAAACCTTGTGCAACAAGTCTTGCTTTGTATCTCACAATTTCATTTTTCTCATTATGTTTTCGTACAAATACCCACTTATATCCAACAAGAGATACACCTTTAAGTGTTTTGACTACAGGTCCAAATACTTCACGTGTTGCTAGTGAGTTCAGTTCTACTTGAATTGCTTCCTTCATTGGCCAATCATTTCTACGTCGACATTCTTTGATTGTTTGTGGTTCAATATCATCATTACTTCTGGTAATATCAAATGCAACTTTAAATGAAAATATGTTGTCGACAACAATTTTGTTTCTATCTAATATTTCTCATGTACTTACATAATTTATTAAGATCTCATTATTTTCAACAATCTGTTCCTCTTCATGAGATTCCTCTTCAAGAGGTTCCTCTTCGAAGGATTCATTTCCTAGAGAATTTTGTACAAAAAGTTTGGAATGATCAATTTTCGTTTCTTGTTTTGTTGGTAAGGCCTCTTCAGGAGTGCCGATTTCATTTCCTTGTTTTTTTTCTTCCGAAAAATCTTATCATTTGCACCAATAGGTCTTCCACGCTTCAGGCGTACTTTAGACTCATTTGTTGCTGTATTAATTGATTGTCCTACAAAGACTTTTATATTCTCTAGAATATTAGCAGCTGGAATGTGAGACCTAACTGTTTTCTTATAAATAAATGCATCTGGTAATTGATTTGCAATACTTTACAAATGAATGATCTTCTGAACTTCTGTTCACATTGATTTGTACAACGATCAAAATGAGATAACGTCAAATTATTTCAAGTGATTTCTTGTCATGTTTCTGGCAACGATTTTTCTCTCCTTAGTGATGGGAATATGTTTTCATCAAAATGACAATCTTCAAAATGCGCTTTAAAAATATCACTAGTAAAGGCTCAAGGTATCTAATAATAGAGGGAAAATCAAAACCAATATAAATCCTAAGTCTACGTTGAGGTCCCATCTTAGTGTGCTGAGGTTGAGCAATTGGAACATATATAACACAACCGAAAATGCGAAAATGAGAAATATTTGATGGTTGACCAAATGCAAGTTGCAAAGGAGAAAGATGTTGGTCTGATCCAAACTAATGATGCAGTATGTAATATTGTAATGTCCCCAAGTATAATCATGTAGTTTTCATTTCATAAGCAAAAGTCGAGCAATTAACTGAAGTTGTTTAATAAACGATTCAGCTAAACCATTTTGAGTATGGGTATGAGCAACAAGATGTTCAACATTAATATCGATTGACATGTAGTAGTCATAAAATGCTTGAGATGTAAATTCATTCGCATTATCCATCTGAACAGATTGAATTGGATAATCAGGAAATTGTGCCCGTAATCTAATTATTTGGACAAGAAGTCTAGAAAATGCAACACTACGAGTAGAAAAGCATTCAAACATGTGACTATCTAAATGGTGCATCTATTAAAACTATAAAATATCTAAATGGCCCACATGGAGGGTGAATCAACTCACATATATCTCCTTAAATTCTTTGTAAAAATGATGGAGATTCAACAATTATCTTAGAAGATAATGGTTTGATAACAAATTTACCTTGAAAACATACAACATAAGGATAATCACTTGGTAAAAGAATCTTATGATTCTTTAAGGGATGTCCATGTGAGTTCTCAATTATTCAACGCATCATAATTGTTCTCGGATGTCCAAGACGATCATGCCATAGCATAAATATCTTTCGATCAGAGCACTTCTAGTGCATCACAACATGTGATTCAATTGTTCTAATTGTTGTATAATACAACCCGAAAGAGGAGTAGGCAGTTTTTCCAATATGAGCTTCTAGACCGAAATTATTGAAGTAATATAAAGATAATTCATCACTACGTTCATGGTTTCAACATGATAACCATTTAGACGAATATCTTTAAAATTGATTAAATTTCTTCTAAATTTAGAATAATACAAAGCATCGTTAATACAATTTTTTTTCTTTTGACAATATGATATTCGCTCTTCCAAAGCCTTTAACTAGGTTTGAAAAATCTGACATTGTATTGACACTAGCTTTGTTTAATATTAAATACTGAAAATACTTCTTATCTTGAATCATTCCATCTGTATGACTCATGCCTCCATATATAAACAAAATATATATTAAATTTCATTACTCAAAAAGAAAAGAACAAAATACAAATAAAGTTGACAATGTAATTATGATTTGATTAAGACATAATGAAAATATATTAATTGTTGTAGACATATTAATAACCAATCAAAAGATCAGTTTTTCTGTTAGAGTCTACAAAGAAATTAGAAACATCAAGATGAGTGATACTCTCTCCATTTAGAATATCAAGAAAAACCGGAGGATCTACAGGATTACTGTGTTTAGCAAAATTCATTTCAATCTCTTTTTCTTTCTCTTTTATGGAAGCTTGATATAGGTCTACCAGATGTTTAGGCGTATGACAGGTACGCGGCTAATATCCATTCATACCACACTTGTAACATTTATCTTCATAGTTCTTTGTAGATTTTTATTCTGTAAACCTTTGTTTCTATTTTGTTTCACCTCAGTGTGGTTCCAGTTCTGGTGGTAAGGAGCATTTCTTTTGTAAGAATTATTAGTACGTTCCCCTTTACCTTTATAATTTTTCTACCACATCTACGTCCATGACTACGATTTCTTTTATTACCATGAAATGAGGTTCCATTTGCTTCAGGAAATGGTGTAGAACGCGTTGGACAAGATTGGATATTTTTCATTACTAGCTCGTTGCTTTGCTCAACCACTAAAAGACAAGATATTAGTTTAGAATATCTTGTGAAATTACGCTCTCAATATTGCTACTGCAGGAGTAAATTCGAGGCATGAAATGTGGTGTATGTTTTTTCTAACATATCTACATCAGTGACTTTTTCTTCACACAATTTTAATTGTGAGATGATTTTAAAGAGTGCAGAGTTTTAGTCACTAACACTCTTAAAATCTTGCAACCTCAGGTGCAACCAATCATAACCAGCTTTTAGAAGGATAACTGTCTTCTGGTGCTCGTATCTCTACCATAAATTATTCCACAAAGTCAAGGATCCCTTACCGTAAGGTACTCAATTTTTAATTCTTCATATTGATGATAGCGAAGAAAAATTATGGCTTAAGCGCGATCCTATTGTGATGCTTGATAATCTTCCTTAATAGTATTTCCAAGATTCATAGCTTCAAGATGGATCTTAGCATCGAGGATCCAAGATAAGTAATTGTTGCCAGAAACGTCAAGCGCGATAAACTCAAGTTTTGTAAGATTGACATTATTTATGAGAAAAATATATCAAGAATTAAATAAATAAATATTATTTAAATTAAGCGATATTATACGCAAAGCAATTAAAAAAAAAATCAAATTTAAACTATAAGGCATCATATTCATAGCATTAGTATGATAACATTCTAGTTCAATATTAATATGTTATAATATGATACTTTAAAAAAAAAAAAAAAAACACAAAATTTCTAAGCATATGTTAGAATGTTAATTAACAAAATAGATAATAAAATTACTAATTCTTAAAGAGACTTACAATGAATTGAGAATATCTCACTGATAACTTTTGATGTTGAAGATCAAAAGAACACAACAACTAGCTAGAGTTTCGTACTGATAATGTGTTGTAAAAGCAAAGAAAATAACAAGACAATAGAGATTGTAATATGTGAAACTAATTATTCAGGAACTATGTATGATTCTTCTCTATTATTGTGTGTTATACATATTACTCAATACTCCCTTTTATAGACGTAGAATCATAAGGGAGGTTAAGGAATATTATAAAAGGGTAGAACATGAATCAAAATGCTACATCAATGTATTACATGAATGTTATAGGAATTCTAAAATGTGACATGAATGTGTAGAATTCTAAGAGATGAAACTTCATGAATGCATCATAATAATTTCCTCATTGGCCATGGGAATGTCTATTCCAAAGTGTTAAGAGTATATGTCTTTATTGTATATTCTAACATCATACTTCACATTTTTTTAATTTATAATAAAATATATTATTTGTTTTTTCTTAATAGAACAGTCATTCCGCATACTAAACATACCCTTAGAGTTTAATTAAAAGGGGACAAATCTCTTCATTGTAATTCCATACGTGACAAATAACTCTGTCCATATTAATTTCGGCCAATTTTTCATTTGAATTATTATGAAATTACATATTTACCCTTAAAAATAGAAAAACAATTTGAAAATTCAATGATTTTTGCCTGGCCAAATAATTTAGAGTAATACTATTTAATTAATACGTCCACTGCTATATGATAAAAATACAACTTGATGATATAGCAGTGAAAATCAACCTTTACTTTTGAATCAACACTTATAAAATAGAAAAAAAGAAAAAATTCAAAGGCTGATTTTTACAGTTCTAAATCATCCCAATTGTTTGACATTCGGATAACTGACTACTAAATAAAAGTACTCAATGAATTATAATTTTTGAAAACACGGAGAGTTCAAATTGAGGACAGACTAAACACCATACTTTAGCTTTACCTTTATATTCCTTATGCTCGCTTAGTATAAAGCCATGCATCAATCTTCAACATAAAATATATCGTGGCCAACTTTTACCAAAAGAAATCATGCTGTCATGGGCGGCAGGACCTTAACATTTTGTGCATTAACAGATTGATAAAGTCACAAAGAAGCTTAAAATTGCTACACATTTACATCGTAATTTACCACAACATCACTCATGACTCCAGTTTTAATATTGAATGCCTGAATTCTGCCCAGAAACTGTAATTCCTGCATATGAGGAGGCATCATCTCCTGGGACATTGATGGTTGGTGAAACATTTGGAACCCGGCGCAGATTTTGGGTATTAAGTAATTGCGGTGATCCTAAGTGACTATGAAGAAGTTGATATAGATTAGAGGTCAAGGAGCCTCGAGTAACCATATCTTCAGCTAACTTCACCTAAAATCACAAACAATAGTGTTAATTATTAGCCTTCTCTTTTGTATTCTGCTGTATCCAAACAAACTCTCTTGAGTTTACAGTACTAAAGCTGCTCGAGTATACCTTGGCTCTCAAAGCTTCCACATCTGATTTCAGGACTCGATTATCTGTATCAGCGACACGATACTGCTGTGTAGCATTTGTAAGCTGATTGCATAGAGTCCCATTTTCTCCTCTCAGTTGTTCAACCTGACAAAGATTCATGAGTTAAACCAAACAAACTTGAACGGGCCTATGTAATTAAGGAGCGTTGAACAATTATTAAAATATTAATTAAATGATTAAATTTACACGTTCTTATTAGCTCAAGTTTTTTTAAAATAGTGATGATTTACTATAGTATTAGAACAAAAGGTCCTGAGTTTGAACATTTTCTCCATCATTAACCTCCCGTTTGAATTAAATATTATACGTGTTGAACCTCACTAATTAATGAGGAGTTTAAGCTCACACATGAGGAGCAGTGTTAGAAAATATCTTTAATGATTAAATCAATTATTCCTACCAGTTTAAGTTATTGGAATAAGTAGTGATTTAACATGGTATCAGAGCCAAATATAAAGAGTTCGAACCATGACTCATGATCCCCCATTTGTTGAGATAGAGTTAAAATATTAAATTCATCAATTACTCAAATAGCTAATAGATTCACAATATATTTCTCTTTCTTTCTTTCTTTTTTTCTCGGTAGCCAATTCGGAGCATGAACGTCCGACTTTTTTTCACCACTGACTGATCAAATAACGCAAACACCCACAACATAGAATACCTGGGACTCGAGATCTTGCAGCTGCTCTTGTTTTCTTCTTCTAGATCGCCTGGCAGACTCCCGATTAGAAATCATCCTGGAAACACAGTAACAATCCAATGTAGTTTGGGCCATGAGCAACCTCGTATCTCTATCATAGTTCATATATATATATATATACATGAAAATACCTTCTAGCGCGTTTTAATTTAGTGAGGTCTGTGCTCTGCTCACATATGCACGAACCAGCTTCTAGCTCAATATCTTCATCATCTGATGGCTCATGCGAGGAATCACTGGTAGTTCCTCTTGCTTGATTATCTATCTCTTTTGGTTTATTAGCCGACATTGGACTGCTAACTGAAAGATTTCCAATTTGTTCAAGTGTTAAACGATAAAACGAGCAAAAAGGAGATTAAACTAGGATAACGTGAAGCATCCATATATATATATATGCACATGCATGTCTCCTCGATCGATCATACCACATATTGATGACTGGGAATCCATCGTTACTGAAATGCTGGATTGTTTCAAAGCCAGATGTTGAGAACCAAGAAGGGTTTCTGGTAGTCCATTACAACTTGAAAAGAGACTTAATATGTCCTGTGTTTACGAACAAAAACATACATCATGTTATATATTGTTGCATATATACTAATTAAGCAATATTGCCACATGGTTTAGATCGATTAGATTTCAGTGAACATGTTGTCTAATCATTGACGTGTCATCATGTATACCGTTAGATGCAGTAAAACAAAATCTTGACCATGAAATAGATTCTTGTACCTTGTACGTGATTTATCAATTTACAGACTTAGAACCACTTAAAAATAATATTATTTTTACAAACATCTTGCTCGCTAAACTTTGACAAACTCTATTTCATGGTTGATTTTGAAAATTAAAAACATATATCAAGAAATGTGAAACTAAGGTTTGTTTAAGTTTTGTGAATTAATGATCCTTAATTATCCAAAAAAGAAAGTTTTATCAATGAAAGGAGCATATATATATATATATATATATATATATATTTGTTGTTGTTTTCATCGTAAGAAAAACAAAAGCATTGACAACACGTACGATGTTGTAAATTGTGTTGTTGTTCTCAGAAAACATTTTAAAATAATATCTCCAAGACAAACAAAGGGGTCTAAAATGACTACAAGCGCCTGCTATCAGGAACTTGAATGAAAAAAGAAAAGAAAAGAAAAAAAAAAAAAAAAATCCACTAATTAAACTACACGATATAATTATTAATTAACCATGTAGGAATGGACAAAAAACATATTCCTTGGATATGCCTCCCCAATTAATAATATTACAAACTTGTAATGAACATTTAACCTCAGCATGCTTTTTTGAAAGCGATTGGCCAAGTTGACAAAAGCGACAGACTCTTGTTAACTATGGCTTTTGTCAATTGCTCCACCAAACGCAAATAAATTAGCAATAGAAGCTACTTTTCAGTACTACCAAATTATTAGTGCATCACGAACAACTCCATCATATATTTTTCATTTTCATTTTCATTGTTTTCTTTTTCCACCGACACGCCTCCTAATATGCAAGGAAAAAGGTACTTAGATCGTTTCATAATTCTAGTTTCTACAAATTAAATACTTAACATAACATCCTTTCACAAATTAATACTTATCTTTTGTTCTTATTTACCTAATTATCATGGTACGAAAGATCGATTGGTTTTGTTCGTCAAATAATCAGAAGGGAAATATGTTTGGACGCTAGCTTAGCTAGCTAGCATGGAACAATCATTTCGTAACTAATTGTTTCCCTAAATCGAAGTTTTGCGGGACGCCATGCTATGGCTTTGCAACGTCACTGTGGCCCAGCAGCAACGTTTGCGCCCAATAACAGGCAGACAGACGAGAGTGAGAGAGAGAGAGAGAGAGAGGGAGACGAACCCGATTTTTGAAAGCGAGGCTGCTGAGATCACTGAAGGACAAATCACTGAAAAAGCCATCGAACTCATCGGCGGAAGAATCTCTGTCTCGCTGATACCGAATCTCGGCGGTTTTCTCATCCTTGACGTCGCCGTCCCGGGCTTCGGTGCCGATCATCTCGGGACCGCTCATCGCCCTCTTTATGAACTCCTCGATAGCCAACTCCGACGCGCTATTCTTCATGCCAACTCCGGAGAACGGCGGGAGATGGTCTACCGGTTTCTGCTCCATTAGTTCTACTACCACAGGTGGGAGAGAGAGAGAGAGGGAGGGAGGGGGAAGGGGGGGAAGTAATAGAATGAGTAGAAGCAATAAATAGGAGAGGGAGAGGTGAAGTGCGAAGGAAAGCAGGACGGCACATGAAGTTAAAAACTTAAAAAGGCAGACTAACAAAAAAAAAAAAAAAAGACTTTGACGTGTTACGAAAATGTCCTTTGATGGTGAGGTAAGACTTAAGAGTTGTTATGGACCACCTTCATCTTCGTGCAATGCAAGGATGTTGTATACATGTTGTTGTGGTGGTGGAGCGAAAATAACATTCTCCTAATTTTATTTGTGATGTTGACCCATCTTTTTTATGGTGACTCAATTTTAACCTTTTCACGCCAATAATTGGACCCACCGAAGTAAATTTGTAGAAGGAGACATCAAAGAAAACCATGATTTATATTCAATTTTTTTTCGATGTCATTTTTCAGTTTAATTTTTAATTACTTTTGTCTCAAACAACTTCATACAATTGGAAAGGAAAACAACAATAATATTGTGCGAAGTATAAATAATTCCTACATGAGAGCAAGAAATTATATCCAAATACGAGAATTTTATATTTTTAAAATACCTATCGAATTTTTAATCATTTTCAAACTTTAATTTTATTAGATTCGCAGAATTCAAATTTCCAAACATCAAATTAATTCTATACAATATGTATGTCCGGAGGAATATTATGCTCCGTTTGTTTCGGCGTAAAATGATTTCTGGAAAATAATTTCGGCATTTTTCGGTGTTTGGTAGAGACAAAAATAATAGTCAACCGGAAAATGATTTATGTTTGACCAAAAATACTTTGTAAATTTTGAAAAATGATTTACGATTTTTAAAAGTGTAAATCATTTTCCGAAGACGCCAGACGCATTCGACCCTTTTTAAACGACATAGTCGACCTTCATATTAAAGCAGGCGACCATCACCGAAATCTTGCCGGTACCGAAATCCAATAACCTCATGTCAATGTCACCAGAATCCGGCAACAGAATTCGACAATCTTTGCTGGGATCCGATCGGCCCAGATTCCGACGACCAAATTGATCGTATTTCCGGCCACCTGACCGAAATTTGGCTAGAACGGCCGGATTCCTCCCGGCGGCTAGAATATCCCAGCCAGAACGGCCGACCGGCCGGATCTGGCTAGAAAATCCCAGCCAGAACAGCCGGATCCCTGCCGACTAGCCAGGATTTGGCTAGGACGGCCGGATTCCGGCCTACTAGCCGAATTTCAGCGGTTCTAGCAGTTTTCGGCTAGTATGCCGGAGTCCAACCATTCTGGGCCAGATTCCAGCCTACTAGCCATTTTCCAATGGTTCTAGCAGTTTCCAGCCAGTATGTCGAAGTCCGGCAGTTTTGCTAGGAATCCGGTATTTTTGCCGGAATCCGACCACTTTCGCCAGAATCCGGTCAACCCAAATTCTGACGAGACTGTCCAGATTCTGGCCTTTATCTTAGATTCTAGCTATAGTAGCCAGAATCTAGTAAAAGTAGCCGGAATCCTGTCGGTTAATGGCGGAATCTCGTCTCTGGTGATTTTTATATTATTTTACATTAATATTTATATGTTTTGAATAAAAATTGATTTTTATAAGTTAATATGATTGAATAAAAATATAAAAAATATTTGTGATTTTCCGTACGTACCAAACACCGAAAAATATTTCGGCGAAAAATATTTTTCAGAAAAATGACTTCCCTAAAATCATTTTACATCGAAACAAACGAAGCATTAGTAACATCTAATAGGCAATTCAAACTGACATTTTTTTTTTCAATTTTTTTTTTTTTGGGGGGGAGAATGGTTAAGGGAATTTGATGTACCATGTCTTAGATACATACTTGAGTCTATAGGTGAATAATGGATGAATGAGCAGTAGCTTAAAAAAAATAAAAAAATAAAAAGAAAAAAGTGAGTAATGAATAATACCTCTATCTTTTTCTTTTAATAAAGGTTTAGCAACATTTTGGCATGCCTATTCCATGGAGGCTCATGTAACTGGATTTGGCTTAGGTGCTGTAAAAAAAACATTATAGTATAGGTGCTCTAATTTTTTCAATGAGTAAAATTTAACATCATTTTTTCTCTCTTTTTTATTTTTATTTTTTTATAAAACACTTAAAATTAGATTTTGACCATTGAAAAAACTGTAGCACATATGCTGTAGTCTTTTTTACAGCACCTAAGTTTAATCCCACATAACAATCCACTCTCTTTTTTTCTTTTTTCTTTTTTTCCTATCCTCTAGTAGATAGCTAGGATTTTATCGGTCTAGCCGGCTATTTTTTGAAGGGAAAATGATCTAAACGTTTTAAATGGAGCTTAAAATTTAGGGTTAAATAGCTTAGAGGTATCTGTGTTAGGCCATAAATTCAATTATGCATCGATTTCAAAAAGTGTCACAGGTATTACATTTCTTTAGTGGATATTCTTAGTTGGTACTTCCGTTAATCCTTCATCCATTTTTTTCAAAAGACCTCCATGTCACCTACCTTAGAATGCTGACACATGTTCCGATTGCCACGTGACCACGTATCACAAATGATATTTTTGATTTCAATGCCACATAGGGTTAGAAAAATAATAAAAAATACCACAATTCTTTTCTTTCTTTTTTTTTAAAAAAACGAAATTTTATTTTTGAACAAAAATATGGTGGAGGCCAACTGCCCCCATGGCCTAGGCCATGGGGGTGGTTCGGCTACCCACAAGGGCCAACCCTATATATATATATATATATATATATATATATATATATATTCTTTTTCTCTTTTGTGGCCATTTCAGCCACCCCCACACCGATAGATTTACGGTGATCGAAGCCAACCCAAGGCCAAACGGGGGTGGCCAAACTACACCCAAGACACTTGGGGGTGGTTAAATTTTGGCCTTGGGGGTGTTTTAGCCAACTCCAAGTTGGCCATAGGGGATGGCTCGAGCCACCCCTTGGCCAAAATGGGGGAGGCCGGCTGCCCCCATGACTGAAATGGGGCCACATATTTTAGTTATTTTTTTTTTTTTTTTTTTTTGTAAAGAAATAAAATTTAAAAAAAAACTGAAGTATTTTGTTATTATTTTCTCATCCTATGTGGCATTGAAAGCATAAGTATCATCTGTGATATGTGGTCACGTGACAACCGGGACAAGTGTCAGCATTCTAAGGTAAGTGACATGGAGGTTTGTTAAAAAAATAGATGATCTAACGGATGTACCAACTGGGAATATCTATTAAAGAGAGGTACTGCCTGTTACACTTTTTAAAACCGAGGCAGCCATTGGATTTAGGGCTTAACCACATGTACCTCTAGGCTATTTAACCATAAAATTTATTAAAATAGAGCAAACACTCTGTTCTCTCTCCTGAAGAGAACTAAATAATTTCCTTTGGCTGTCGAGGATGAATTGAAACCCATTCCCTCCTCCTCCCCTTTCCCCTTTACTCCCCTCCTCCTCCTCTCTCCTCCCTTTCTCGCCTCTACTGAGGCCCAAACTGCCTCTTTGGAGGCTCTATTTGCTTTTTTTGAGGTTTTATCCATCGCCTTCGGCAATCTATCTCTATACAACAGTTCTGACGGCCCCTCTTCCACTGCCAATCTCTTGGATTCTGCCTCCAGCCATTTTCATTGGCAAATCCACCACTTCTTTGAACTTTTTGGATTTGGGTTTTTCAAATTCAAATATGTCAACTTTAGGAAGTTTCACCCTCAGACGAGCCACTCCACTTTGCTCATCGGCTTCAAAACTTCCATTTTCCACCAGCCCCTTCTCCATCTGAACAACACCCGCCTATGTGTGGCCCATATGCGCCCACTAGTAAATCTTACTCACTAGCACGTGTCATTCACCCGCCAACACGTGGACAGTCCCCCGCTACGCGTGTGGTCTTATGTCGACTCATCTGCCGTCTTTCACTACTGCTACAGGTCTCCTATGATAGTCTTCTTTCATGTGGTCATTTTGAGTCGGAGCGTGACCACACACACCGGAGCATGGCCTCTATGCGTTAGCGTGTGGGATCAAAGACATCAGTCTTGGTGCTGGTCTTGCTGTGTTTTTTTTTTTGTTTTTTGTTTTTTTTTTTTTTGGAGGGGGTCTTTTGTTATAGTATTGTTGTTATTAAATTTCTATATCTCTTGTTGTTTTCCTATGTTGGCTATAATTTGACATTCATCAGTGTTTTCTCTGTTATGATGGTTCCCCTTTGATTGTGCGCAGTTGTTTTTTTGCTGGGTTACGATATGGGTTATTGAACCTTTCGAGGTTTGTAGCTCTTTTTGTACCTCTTGGTTGTGCCATTCCTAGTGCGCTTTGTCAAACCACATTAATTGGCGGCCAATTTTTTTTTAGTAATTCTACACGTACATTAAGTGCCTATCAAGTGTCCCTCAAAAAATGAGGTGGTAAAATCACCACTGAGTGTGTGATTAATCAAATGTTGATTTTGATCAAATAATAATTTTAAAAGCTACTCTATATATATATATATATATATATATATATATATATATATATATATAGAGAGAGAGAGAGAGAGAGAGAGAGAGAGAATTACTCAATTTTCTTAGTATTCGTGCCAAGAATTTACAATGACGCAACATTTATTTGATGCAATACCTTTTTATTATATATTTACTTGCATTGATAAGGTTATTTTGTGGTTTTTTTGTTAAGTTGCTTAGCCTTTTGTTGTCCCATGTTGTAATTTTTTTATTGATGTATTTATGAAAAAAAAAAATTATTGAAATGACAGAATTTGAGTTGGCTTTAAAGTCTGTATACGTGGCATCAACAGATAAATATAATAATAAACAAAATTAATAATGAAAAGTCTCAAACAAAGTCATGGCAGCCATCAGAAAAGCAAAAGCCAAACCAACAAAGTGATGCAAAGCACCCCTTGAATGGATTAATGACATTCTCTTCAAAAAAAAAAAAAAAAAAAAACAAAGTGATGCAAAGCTTTATTTGGTAAAAGCAAAAAAGCAATTAGCAGCATTTGAGTATGCTAAAAGGATGTGGATTTCTTCAGGAGAAGGGAAATTGGAAATACGGACAAGTGGACAAAGAAAGCACTATTGACGTAAAATCATTGACTTTTTTTTTTAATTAAATAAAAAATTACAAAATCATGTAAATAGATTGAGGTTTGGTTTTGTGTTTTTTTTTTTTTTTTTTTTGAATAAATAAATAAATAATTATGCCAATAATTATATCTTTGAGGGGCAAAATATGAAAAAAGCAATGTATGTTGATTTGGACAGCCACCGACCCCCCCTAAAGAAGTTGCTCAGATGCTTTGGATTTATATTGTTCATGCCCGCTTTCCTTTCAGTTTTAAAGTATACAGCTTTTTTAAAAGAAAAGTAATAAGCTTTGCGTATTCCCAAACTTTCAATTACTTAAGACAGCATAATACCTAACTTTTCTACGGTGAATTAGTTACCAAGGCCCACGATACAACCACCATCAAAAAGTATATCATTTACTAATGATAAAAAGATTGATCACATGGGGAAGTTACCACCAACCCACTATCTAATCAAAAGCATACTTTGAGAGTTCCATTGTGGCCACAAACAATCAACATCCTTTTGTTTGGATCAGCAAAGCATTGGCTTATAATTTGAGGGGAGAATTAAGGTTGTCAAATTTTTTATGCGATCTGTAAATTTAACATGAGTTCGATATAAAATTAACGGATTATGGTTGAGAAGTTTGACCCGTTTAATTAAATGGGTCGAGTTAGGATTGATCTATATAGTCTTATACTTATTCCTCAACATAATCCAACGTGCCATGCGAATACAAATTGTCACTCCTAGAGAGAATGACAAAAATTTTCTATAAATTGGATTGAAGGAAATTTCTTCAATCCAATCTCTTAAAGTGATATATGTTTCTTAGCATGTAAGAGTAAGCATATATATATATATATATATATATATATTTAATAGTATTAATTAAAAAAAAAAAAAAAAAAAAAAAAAAAAAAAAAAGGTGTCTTTAACATACTCAAGAAACATATGACAAGATTTTGAGGAAATTTATATGGGAGGGAGAATTAACAACATCTAACGTTACCAGTTTCTTCTTAGGTTAATGCAATTTAATAGACTACTACTATATAATTAGAATAACGTAACAATCAAATCAGCCATTAAATGTTTTATTTTTATAAATACTGATTAAATGACTAATTTTTATTGTTATATTATCAAATTATACAACATTCATATAATATTTTTCTAAATAATATTACTTTCTTCTTACACCACACACCGAATCCATATGATGAGATTCAGCCCAGCCCATTACAGCCAAAGCCGCGAGAAGCTGGATTCTTTTATGACAAAGCCCAGGATAAATGGCATCTGCCTCGGGCGTTGGGATCACGAAATATGAGCAGAATCTTTGAGACAAACTTTTTGTCGACCGCGTGAAAAACAGGCAGTTCAATCAGTTCAATCAACCCTTTGAGAAAAGTTTTGTACAACAAAACAACCAGAGAACGGATTGTATGCTTTATAATTATTTGTATGAATTTAAAAAAATTTAAATAATAATTGTGGAAGACTATTTAAAAAATTCATCTGCTAAATAAAAATTAGAATGTTTAACCATTTATCGGATCAAGTAAGTGGCATAGGTAGTCTCTTACCATTGCTTGTCCAATTTTTTCAAAATTCAAACAAATAATTATAGATGATCCTAATTCGAAGAGAATTTAGTCCTACAAGGTAATCTTGAATAAGTTGAAAGATCTTTGGGAGAACTTCATTTAAGGGTATCGAACTATCGGCTTATTTACTTAAGGGTACTGAACTTCAAAATGTCTCAAACTAGGGTATTCAATTTTCAAAACGTCTTAATAACAGATACTATGTTAGGATTTGCCGTTAAATTCTGTCAAAATTTTTAAAATACTCCTGTATTTATTTTTTAAAATAATTTTATAAAAAGTTTCAAAGATTCAAACATGGGTATTTTTGCAAATTCTGTTAAATTCTAACTAACACTTAAATCCTAGTAATTTTTTTTTTCTTTTTTCTTTTTCCTAAAATAAAGAGGAGTATTTTGAAAATTTTGACAGGATTTAACAGTAAATTCTAACGTAGTATTTTTATTGAGAAGTTTTGAAAGTTAAATACCATAATTTAAGACATTTTAAAGTTCAATTCTCTTAAATCAAATAGACCGATAATACAGTACCCTCAAGTAAAGTCCTTTCAAGATCTTTTGGAACGAGCTAGCATCCAATTCTGGCCCCACATATTGCAAGCCTGCTTTTAATTTGGAACTTGGAAGAGACTATCCCGGCAACATCATCAGCTTGGTTCCCCCCATCATCTTTCTCGGTAGCATCTACTTTCTTTCTTTCTCTTTTTTAAATTGTTTTTTATGCAATACCAGAGAAAAAGATGGAGTTAATTAAGAAAAAAATGATACCATGGATCGAGCAAAATAAAAGAGAATACCTACAATTATATTCCGTCCAAATTAACAATTACTTATCGACTAGATTTATCCATCTCCCATTCCTTTGCTGATACTCTTGCCTTTTGAAGGTTTCTTAAAGAGAAATGTAGCTTAATTACTCTTGCAACTCAATGTCCACAAGGAGGAGTAGCTTGTCATCAAATCTAGTCTTCTCACCTAGATGGTTATGAAGTATGAACTACTGATTTAAGGTACTACATCATATACAAAGCAAGTTCACAATATAATTAAGGATACTAAACAAAAATAACAGAACATTAGTCATGAATTGAATCCCCATTGAAAAGGTGTTGATGTCGATCAATTTACTTATTGTTTTAAGCATGAAATAAAATAAAGAGCACGGTCATAGAACATGTTGAGGAAGAATGATCAAGATGACAAGCAGCCACCTTTGATAGATAATCAATCAATCAGGAGTACTTGAAGAAGAAGGAAACAATTGGGTCAAAAAAATTGAACTGATTGTGCTGTTTGTCAATTCATGCCTGTCATGTCAACAAATGGGTTAAAAATCAGCCACTTGTATTTGCCAAGCAAATGAGAAACAAGTCTGCCGGGCCAACTAAGAATGATCGAGAACAATAACATGCCAATATTAATATACGCCTACTGACAAAGGGAAGATCAAAGTCCTACCATTATTGAAAGGCAAATGACAGAAACAATTAATGTAGCAAAAGATATTGCTTCAGAATAAACTCAATGATCTTATACCTTCTGACTTTGACGCCAGATATCTTATATGTCTATGATAGCTAACAAATATTATAGATTACTAGCTAGTGGAAGAAAGATAAAGGGATAAAACTATTTGATGAAGAAACTCCATCCAAATTTGAATACACTTCTCAAGAGGCCTAGAAGTATCATATATATTCAAAGAGGAGCTTCTTTGAAAATGACAAAAAGCAATATATCCCTACTTTTTAGACACGTCTTACTTCTTGGTTAAAATAAAATAAAATAAATCCTTCAAAGATACAAAGGTATAAAAGGTCGACAATGAGTGGGAACTTGGGTGACTGACTCACATTTCCACCTCATGTGGACTTATAATCTTTACTATACTTTTTTATGGAGCATATGGCTCCATATGGCATGCAGCACATTGGGTTACAAAAGATTGAGGGATCTTACATTCTTTCAAGAGAGCATGCCACGAAAGACTTTTCATTTTCACACAGAGATAACTACTAATTAAATTCAGAATCTTTAAATAATCAGAATAAATTTAAAGCATCATAACATAAAGAAGTAGAGATATTATATTTGAAATGATGTTTGACTGAAAGTTTTTCTTTATTATTTTTTATAAAAAAAAAATAGAGAAGAGTTGAGTTGGAATGTGATTCTCAAACATTCTCCAAATCTCCAAATGTTACGGTTAAAGATAGTCATAAAAACATAATAGAAATGATTGATCCTTTTTTATTTATTTTTTATTTTTTATCAGTTCCACGTGACGGCTAACGAACCATTCACAATCTCAAAAGAAACCCACAGCTCTACAAGGCAACAATCCATACAAGACACACAACGGCTAGCACTGTCTCAGGAAGGAAATCAAATCAATGGCTAATTCATCTACAAAAGGCAACCAATGAACACCAACGGCTATCACCATCAATCTATATATTGAATAGTTATCTTCCCTTTTGTAAGAGCACTAGTAGCAGTTACCCTATATTGGTTCCCTTCCCTATATTTAGGGAAAATTTCATGAAAAACATCAAAAAACCTCCCACAGCAAATGCCCTATATTTAGATGAGGGGGTTGGGAATGAATAGTGATTCCCAATGTATACATGTCTACTATTCATTCCCTATGTATTATTTTAATATAAAAGAAGAATAATTAATTGATATAGTGAAGAGAGAAAAAGTAGGAAAGAGAGAAAAATAATAAAATAAGAGTAAAAAAATAATATTTAATTGATATAGGGAAAAGTAAGGGAATCTATTGTGGGGTATTTTTTTATAGGGAAGTGAAAAGTAGTTTTGTTCCTTAAATATAGGGAAAATGGTTGGGAATCTGCTGCTAGTGCTCTAAACGTCAAAATGCTTGTATAAATTAACCATCGATGAATGAAACAAATCAAGCAAAACAATTCATCAAACCTCTCATCTTATAAGAGCACTAGTAGCAGATTCCCTATAATGGTTCCCTTCCCTATATATAGGGAAAATTTGATAAAAAACACAAAAAAGTGACCCACAATAGCTACCCCAATTTTAACCATTTTGGTTGGGTAGCTACAGTGCTACCCAATACATTGGGTAGCACTGTAGCTTCCCAATCAAATTTTTTAATCTAAAAAAATTGGCCATATCTCTGCCTTTCACGCAACCCCATTTCTGCTTTCATTTCCCTCCATCTGAATTTCATTCCCGCGCCATACCCATTAAACAACTCCTCCATCACGCCTCTACCCTCATTCTTCACTAGCTTTATTTCTTTCGATGAAAAATTCTTCACTAGCTTTCTGCACGGCGGGAGCGAGAAAGACAAGCTGCAGGTCTTACGGTAGTTGATGTGTGGTTGGAGCAGCGCCGGTGAACACCCAGACCCGTTCTTTTCTTTCCCATTCTTTGTTTCTACTTATTTGTTTGTGTTCCTTCTTTAAATTTTAACCAACTTTTTGTTGTGCGTTGCTTTGGGTTTTTTTCTTTGTTAGTTGAAGTCAAGTTTGCGGTTGATTCTTGCATTCTTTTGTCGATGGGTTGATTCTCGCATCTCTCTTCCAGCTTGACGGTTCTTTCGTGTATTCTCGAGCTGTTTCATGAGGTACACTTCCTATTTTCATGATTATCACGAGAAAATGTTGAAAAATAATGTGGGTTATTTTTATTGTCTCCAATATTTTCGTTGTACATGTCGTAAATCATGGGACGGGCATTTTGGAGTTTCTATCTCTAGAACATTACCGTATTCTTCATGGAAATTTTTCTGTTGACATATGGGAAATTCTTGATCTGGGTCTTTCAAAATTTTAATTGTTATGGATTTTTGTTTTAGCCATAGAAACATATATATGAGAACAGAAGTTTTGGCAAATACCCATTCCTAGCTCTTGCTCACTTAGTTCATTTATGGAGTTTGTAATCTCTGTTAAGTTTGTTGTAGAGTGTTTTTAGTTCCCTGGTTTTTCGTTTTGTAGTACAGGGTGTGTTTTGTTGTTCTGTATTGAACCTGGTATCCATGGATTCTTATGTTTGTTTATGGAAAGTTTTGTTATGGGTTTTGGAGCATTTGTTGTCACAAGATCTTCCATAGAGACTGTTGCTTGCTGGATAATATGGTTTGCTAGGTGTTTTTCCAGCTCTGGTTTTGTTCTCTGTTTTGAGAATTTGGTCATCCTCCATATGATTGGGACGATGTGGTATGGCTGAGAGTGTGTGATTGGAAAAAGAAGTCTTTGGCTGCCAATATCTGTAGACTTGTGTTGAGCTCCACAATTTATAATATGTGGAGAAATAGAAATGAGACCAAGCATGGAAATCAGAAATAGAGAAGCAGATCTTGAAAAAGAAAAAAAAAATTGGGAGGTGAGAACCAGAGTTTTGGGGAAAGATAGGTTTAAAAGGAACGTTGAGAATGTAGATATGTGTCGTAATTAGAGCATTATTAGAGAGGAGATGTCGGTATAAGTGGTAAACCGATCCCAGTGAGATTTTTACGAGATGCTTTCTGCAGAATTACTGTTTACCCGAGTAAAAATTGATCTTGAGGGTCCAGTAGTTAAGTTTATTTTTCTGCAGTTTATTGTTGATGAGAAGTGAAGGAGTTTTGATTCTGTAAACTTTAGTTTAGTTATGCAGTTTATGGTTCTGCAGAATTGATGCAGTTGAAAAGTGAAGGAGTTGTTTTTCTGGTTTTTAAATGTTGTTTTGTATATTTGGTTGCTTCTTGTTTGGGTCTTGTGGAGAAGTTGTAAAGAGGTTCTGATACTGGCTGTTGTATCTTTGTAGTTCAGTTGTAAATACTGGTTGATTTAATCTTTGGCTTAAATACTGGTTGATTAAATCTTCATGTTTTTGCTTTTTTAACTTCCTGTTGTTTGGTAGCCTACTCTCATGGATTCACAAGACGAAAACCAAAGCTTCATTACGCTCTTACAATCAGGGTTGCAAAACTACCAAGAAATTCCATCCCAACCTAAAATAAAATCTACTAAGAAGACAAACTTCTCTATTGAAGAAGACATTCTACTAGTAAAGGCTTGGATTAGTACTAGCATTGATCCAATTCAAGGGACTGATCAAAAAGGCAACAAATTTTGGGATAAAATTTGGATGAACTATCATGAGAACAAGAAAGAAGACACGGTGGAACGTTCCGCTCATTCTCTATCAAATCGATGGTCATCAATCCAAAAGTTTACAAACAAATTTTGTGGGTACTTGGCACAAGTTGAAACAAAGAATCCAAGTGGTGCTACTGAGCAAGATAAGGTAAAAATGAATTGTTACTAGTAGAGTAAATTAACCTTATATTTAGTTTGAAGATTCTAATTATTTTTCTTTTCTTTTTTTCAGATTAATTTGGCAAAGGATATGTACCGGGATGAATACTCTATCGGATTTCAATTTGAACATTGTTGGAAGTTGTTGAAGAATTTGCCAAAATGGAAGCAGTTGAAGCCAACAATGCTGAGAAAGAAATCCATAAGTCCTTCTCTTCAACCTGTGATCAATCTAAGTGTTGACAATGATGAAGAAGACGTTATTGTAGACTTGGAGAGACCTATAGGCAAGAAGGCCGCGAAAGATAGAGAGAAAAAAAAGAAAGAGCAAAGATTGTGGAGATAAAGAGATTATAACGGAGGTTCTGACTCAATTAACGGAAGTGAAGAAAAGATCGTATGAGGAGAGAATGAAAAATATTGATACGGCAAAGGAAGAGATTGTTCGTATTGAGAAACAAAAGCTTGAGGTTGAACTTAGGAAAGAGGCAAGAGAACAAAAGAAAGAGGAAAGAGAAATTATGATGATGGATACAAGCTACTTGTCACCAATTCAGCTTGAATATATTCAATCTCTCCAAATGGAAATCATGCAGAAGCGTAGGACTAACTAGTCATTGGTAATTGGCTTTTGTTTATGCTATTGGCTTTTTGTTTATGCCATTGGCTTTTTGTTTATACCTTTGGTTTTTTGTTAGTTAGAAAAGACAAAAGGGAATTCTCTTAGATGGTTAAGTGTTTTTTTGTTTATGCCATCACACAAGGAGATTGAAGCTTCTGCAGTTGATTGAATCTGTGAATCATAGGTCAAATTTGGCTTAGTATTTGTTGGGAGGAATTCATTCAACTTTAATTAGGGGTAGCTTTGTTTTATGGTTTGTGGTCAATTAAGATGATGCTTACATGTAGCACCCGTACGTGTTTGCCTTTAATCAAGTCAAGTGGGGCCTTATGATGTAGCACCTGTATGGTTTGTTAATTATGTTCTATCTGATGTCCTTTTCTTCTTGTGCAATTGCCTTTAATCAAGTCAAGTGGGGCCTTATGAGTTAATTATTCTTTTTGGCTGACTTAACTATATATATATATATATAAAGTTGAATATAAATAGGCTTGCTTGAAGCATTTGGTTCCATAATCCGTAACCCAGGGGCCATGTTCAAAGTTCCCCGATTGCAATCAGCATTGCCTTTGCTTTGTTTCAAACTTTGGCATAAATCTGCTCCCCTCTACTTGGACCAAGCAACTGCATCAATCTCTTGTTGGGCACTTCTGTATAATTCTAGCCTTTTCCCAAGGTTGCCCCGGCGCTGCATGATTGCTGGATCCTCATCCAACAATTTAGACAACTGTTTTGACTGCAAAAAGAAGAGAAAAAAAAAATGTTGTAGATAGGAAATTAGGACAATTTTTTTTTCTCAAGAGGGGTAAACTCACCTCTTTTTTACCCAAATCTGTGAAGAAATGATCAAGCAAGCCACGTTTGGCCTCACGCACTTGACAATAGACAACAGACTTCGGAATAGAGTTCCTCAAACTTGCACAAACCATATTGACATAGGACAGGACGTTGACTCCTGTATGTGTTTCCAAAAAATAAATTTTAAAAAAATAAAAAATAAAAAGAGAAAGGGTATGAATAAGAAGAGCACATTCAACCTATCAATCTCTAAAGATGTCATATGATCCATGTGAATTACAAAATGAACTTTCTGTAAGACCCTCAAGAAAAGATTGAAATGCAAATGCCACTCAAACCAGCTAAAACAGAGCTTTTTGTTTGGAATTGAACTAGTTTAAGCCAGTCCTTTAACTTGGGGAAATCTCCCACAGTAACTACTTACCAATTCGCCGGAGATATGAATCGTTATATCTATCGAAAATTGAGTGCGTTGGATTTCCACCCTTCTCAATATCTTGGGGAAGCTTGCGAAAATATTCAACAGTTAGATAACCACATTCCATGTCAACTAACTGCAAGGCTGCTTTCTTGCTTTCATCCCTCATCCTGTCCAATGACTCAGTAGCTGCATTTCCGACTTCCACTCTCAATTATTTTGGGATTGAATAAAATAATCTGAAGCAATATGATGACAATATGACCATAAATATATATACCCCTTCCATAGAAGTCACTCATGGGAATTAGGAGGATATTGGTATCTGCAAGTCCTCTTAAGCTTTTGTTGACCGACAACAGTGCTTATAAAAGGGCATGTCATGTTCAGAATTTATAGAGTGCAAAAACATGAGCATCAGTGTGTGCAACAGAGGGTACATTGTTCAACTCGATGGTTATTGAATCAAAGTTACTCTTTTTTGCAATGACGAATAACCAATTCAATCAACAAAAATTAAGGGAAGGCATGGAAATTTTTATAGTTCTCAAACTGAACTCATAGATAGATGATACCATATTTTCCAAACTAAATAACATGATACCAAATTTTCCAAACTACATAACATGATACCAAATTTTCCAAACTACATAACATGACACCAAATTTTAGAGAGAACAATTTCTTACGATTGACTATGTATTTGCCATAAATGCTCAATGAGGTCTAATTGAAGTTGCAAATGTGTTTCTTGATCTCTAATACGATGACGATTTTGCATGAACTCCACAACTTCATTTGGAACTTCGTGTGACGGTGGTTCGAGTGGAACGTCATTGATTTGCTCATAATTGAATTCATCTGCTCCAAGATACATATCTCGTTCATCCTCAACGATCATGTTATGCAATATTATGCACGCCATCATAATATCTTTAAGAAGTTCAGGTTGGTATAACCGTGCAGGTCCACGCACAATTGCAAATCGTGCTTGAAGCACTCCAAACGCTCGCTCTACGTCCTTTCTTGCCGACTCTTGAGCTGCAGCAAAATTTTTTCTCTTGTTTCCTTGTGGAGCATGAATTGTTTTTACGAATGTTGCCCACGAAGGATATATACCATCGGCAAGATAGTATCCCATTGTATAATCGTGACCATTGATTGAGTAGTTGACCGGAGGAGCACGCCCTTCAGCTAGATTGGCAAATACATCAGATCGTTCTAACACATTTATATCATTATGAGACCCTGGTAACCCAAAAAATGCGTGCCATATCCAAAGATCATGGGACGCTACGGCTTCCAAAATAATTGTAGGTTCACGTATATGACCAGAATACATACCTTTCCAAGCATTTGGACAATTCTTCCACTTCCAATGCATGCAATCGATGCTTCCCAGCATTCTTGGAAATCCACGACTTTCGCCAATTGCTAGCAATCTAGCAATGTCTTCTGAGTTTGGCGACCTCAAGTACTCGGTAGAAAAAATTGAAACTACCGCTTTAACAAAATGTATAAAGCTATCCATTGCGGTCCTTTCTCCAATCCGTAAGTATTCATCCATCAAATCTGCAGTTACTCCATAAGCGAGCATCCTAATTGTAGCAGTCATCTTTTGTAGAGAAGAATGTCCGAGCTTTCCAGCAGCATTTCTTTCTTGAACAAAATATCTGTCATGAGATATTATTGCGTCGTGAATGCGCATAAAAAGGTCACGGCGCATACGAAACCTCCTTCGAAATTTGTTGGGAGGATATACCGCCGATTCCGCAAAATAATCGCGGAATAGGTTTTCTTGGCCTTGCAAAGAATTACGCCAAATAGTATTGCGACGTCGACCAGAAACACGTCGTGATCTTGATCCTCCTTCGCCATCCAATCGTTCTTTTACCATAGCAAAAGTTGAAATTATTTCCAACTCATCATCGGAGGAAGAATCATATTGAAGGCTATCAAGTTCAAGAATATGATCCATAGAGGGAAAGGATATTGAAATGGATTAAAATAAGTGAGACAATGAATCTATTTAAATTGAAAGAACACAAGCTTGGTTGTAAAATGGATGGAAAACAATAAGGCAATTGGTCTATTTAAATTTGTTCTTGAACACTCAGGTTCAATTGTGTTTCATGTTTCAACTACAAACCATAAATGTAAATTTAATTCACAACCACCATTGCCAACTGCCGACTAGTTTAATAGCTATAAATGTAGGAAGCGTATACACACGTTTTCACTTTTTACAGCTGTGGAGTACGCACAATTGATAGCAGTTGATAGTAGTTGGCAACAAGACGCTGGTGCAATTTAATGACTATTAATGTTGTAATTAAGGATTTCTAGCTATCTGCGTACCAGCTTCAAGGGAAGGGAAAAAGTGAAAAACCATGTTTTGGATCAGATGTTGGGCTTTGGTTCTCGCGTGGACTAGGAGCTTGTGGCTATTGAATTTGTTGATTTCTTGCTTGCATGTTCCTGTTCGTCAATTGAGGCTTACGGAATATCTCAGCAAAGCTACCCACCATGCAACTTTCACTTGTGTTGGGTATCATCCACAATACATCAACCCACCTTCTAGAACCTTCCCTTGAAATTTTTTTTTTCATTCCCAGCTGTTTTGATCAAACCATTTAAATGGTCATTTAATAGTTTTATGAACACAAAAACAAAGATATGAAGGGTTGGTTGGGAGTTAGTTGGGAGTTGGTTGGTACAAAAAAGTAGGAAAGAGAAAAAAAGAATAAAGTAAGAGTAAAAAAAAGTATTTAATTGATATAGGGAAAGTTAAGGGAATCTATTGTGGGGTGTTTTTTTATAGGGAAGCAAAAAGTAGTTTTGTTCTCTAAATTTAGGGAAAATGGTTGGGAATCTGCTGCTAGTGCTCTAACGGCCTGGTCAATAGCTCGCTCGGCCTTTTTGTTCCAATGAATCATAGGAAAAAATGATTTATTTGATTTGAAAAAACAAAATGCTTGTTATGGAAATATTACAAAACTAAATCTAAGAGTCATAAAAACATCAAGTTTCAAGGCATAGTCCTAAGGAGATAAACTAGATAAATAATCTTGATCATAACGTGGCAAGTATCTCCATCACCGTCCCACATGCCTTACAGCCACTTGGAATCTAGCTCCTCAAAAGTAATCCCGGCTATTTCCTCCAGAAGAACCTGATGCCTCACAAGATTCGTCATTCATTAAACTATCTATAAAACAACACATGCTTTACACGTGGAAAAGATATAAGTGTCAAGTCCACAATTTAGTGAGTATAAATATGCATGATGTATAGGTTATCGTATAGAGAACCCAGATGTTTAAAAGGTTTCTTAAATCACATGCAACAATATAAAGTTACAGTTCCTCATTTGACAAGATCACCATGAATGCAATATGGATATAATATACTCTGTAATAAGATAATCATGTCATAGTTCAACTTCGTATAATCTATCCAAGCCCTTAAACCATTCTTAATAGGGTTGATACTATCTCGAGAGAACCATGGTACAATGCCGGTGCCTCAAATATTACCGCATACCATCATATATTAGCAGCTTGACCCAACTCGACCGAGTCCGACCTTGGGTGACCCACGCTACTAGTAAAGCCATACTAGTGACCCATTCATACATGGTGTGCCTTTTCCAAAACAGTCATTGAATCCAAAGTCACCCTTAGGGGTCTGGGGGTGCCGCGTGTTGTGCAAATATCTACCAAAATAAATAGGAAAATATTTGTACTTTTTACTCGCAAGTGCACAAGATTAAAACAATAGTGTAGCAGGCAAATACGAGATCATTCCAACGATGATTGATAAATTATTCTTAAAAAGATTTTCCTAAATAACTGAGATGAGTGAGAAGAGATAAAAATATTGATGAGATACAATAAAAAGTAAGGTAGGGCTTCGATATCCACGGTTAATCATACTCAATTAAGATTAACAATGCCAATGCCAATGCTACAATTTATAACTTGATACGTAATGTTTATCAACCTAAGGGCATGATATCTACTCCTTAGGTTATTGATCTTCCTAAGCAACGAATTAGGCATGGCATCTACTCTAATTCTTTTCTTTCTTTAAAGGATTAGGCATGGCATCTACTTTAATGTCTTTAAGAAAACATAAAATTGTAGAAATTGACAACCCTAAAGGCATGTCTTCCATGTACAGTACGCTTGCATGCGCTCGAGCCCAAGGGATGTGCGCTCGAGTGCATCTGCGCACGATCCTAAATGCTGAAGCGCTCGAGTGTAGGCACGCTTGAGCCCATCTTCTGGTGTGCTCGATTCTAGGGCTTCAACATACTTCAAAAATGTCTTTTAAGTCCAATTTCCACTTGAATTCTTGCATTTATTTTATAAGGCCATGAAACATGAAAACAACACAAAATTAAACAAATAACAACGCTGGGGAATTTAACATATACGAGTTAAAGGGCTAGAATGTGCAACATTTGATACTTATCACAACGCGGCCACCCTCAAGGGCTGGGGGTGGCCGCACGGCTTCCCCTAGTGGCCGAGAGTGGTCGTGCGGCAACCCGAAAATCAATATAGGGGTGGCCCGAAAGCCACACCCAGGGGTTGGGGGTGGCGTGTGACCACCCCCGGACACTGGGGGCAGCCGCGCGGCCACCCGCCAAACACCCCTTTTCTTTTTTCTTTTTTCTTTTTTCTTTCTTTTTAAAAAATTATTTTTTTTTTAGTTTTTTTTTAATAATTTTTTTAATTGAAAAATAACACGTGGCAGGGGTATTATATGCATATTTCAACAAAATTGGACTTTTTGAAACTTTTTGGCAGTTTGGGGGGCCAAAGTCCAAGTGTTAGTAGTAGGGGTGTAATTCCGGACCGGTTATAACCAGTCGGGCACTAATCGGCTCTAAGTAATTGGAAAATTGGGAAACCAGTTTGATACCCGGTTATTTATAACCGGGTAGCCGGAGTCGGAGCTGGTTATTTATTTCCTAAACACCCGATTATAATCGAGTAACCGGCTCCATATATATATATATATGTGTGTGTGTGTGTGTGTGTGTGTGTGTGTGTGTGTGTGTGCGTGTGGGGGGGGAGGGGGGCTTTTTCTTTGGGCTAGGCAAAGGACTGGTCTGATATCCTTCAAACCCTCGTCGAGCTAGCCCTAGAATTTTCAGTGCCTTCAATCTCTTCTTGTCTCAAAACTCTCAACCAAATTTCCCAAGAAATGAACGTGAAGCAAGATAGGGCGACCACACTAGAGAGTGAGAACAAGCAAAGCGAAGATGTCTGATTACGAGGGAAGATATGAAGGAAATGGAGAGGACGATGAAAACTATGGAGGTGGCTCCTCCCCTCTACCTCGTGGTAGCAACCATGGTGGTCCCGAAGATCTCGGGGACTCCAAGTCTTAGTTATACAAACACCTTTTCCTACTGCTCATCTATATATGTATGAGACTCTGCTAGAGAGCTTGGGCTGGGCTACGAATCTTTTGGTTTTTGGTTGAATCTAGGGTTTTTCAACGATAAGGTTCATTTGGAATTGAAATCTAGTGCTTATAAAGGGAAGGAGTCGATCAAATTTGTTTTTAGGGTTTTTGGTTGATTTGAAGTTCATCGCCAGCACATGAAGCTAGGTGGAGCGAGAGGCTTGAAGGGAATGGTGGGGAGGTTGTCGATCGCTATGGTAGTTCTCTTGATCTGTACCATTTCGCTGATGCTTTTGTCCACGAGCACTAAAAATAGTGGATCCGGCTATGGCTTAGAGGTTCGTCTGGGTTGAGGTCTTATAGCGTTTTGGATTTGGTTGTGAATTTTTGTTTTTTGTTGTTTGGTTGCTGAGAAAATGTGGGAAATGAACGGAATTGAATTTTTGGTTGTTGTTTAGTTGTTTTTCATTTTTTTTTTTTTAAGTACCCGGTTTGGATAACAGGTTTACCCGGTTACCCCGATAACCCCCAGTTAACCGGGGTATCCAGTTCTGATTCCGGTTACTGAAATTCAATAACCAAGGACATCAGAGTCGGTTCCTGATTATTGGCCAATAACCGAGAACTAGTTCCGGGTTTACACCCTTAGTTGGCAGTTTGTGAGGCTAAATTATAATTTTCCCTAAAAGTAAATCTCTTTGACAATAGGGCTAACCCTTATAATAGTAAGCATATGGCTGTTATCCCGTATGTATTGATGTACCATATCATACAGTACAATTTATTATTCATTGTCTTTTACATGCATTCATTTGCAACTCATAATTTTTATCATGATGTTATCAATCATTTTTCACAAAATAGAGTCCACACTAATTTAAAATGTATTTTATGTGAGTTGTAAACATGCAGATTTGATACATAAAATAATTATGCAATGCGAAAAAGTAATAACAAGTATTTATGTGAGTTTTACTCACTTGGGTTGCCTGGTTCCTCCACAAAGTCCTCCTGAGACTCCACAACCTCAAAATTTGTTTAAAAAACCTTATGTTATAGTTTTAGATCTAAATGAAAATTAACTAACATTTAAACTAAGGGTAAAATTGTCATTTCATTTGTTCGTTGAACGTTCGTTTATCTTGTTGAACATTCTCTAGCGGACATTTGTTGGACAGGCAAAGAGTCCAACTTTCACAAATGTCCTAACTTTATCCAATCTATCACAACCTAATGCTCTTTTAAGACACATAACTAATTAGTGACGAGTCAAAAAGTAGATTACTGTAGACACGTAAAAAAATCCTATTTTTTTTGTAGTGTCAATTATAAACCAAAATGATGAGGCTAAACAATTTATTAAATCATTAGACCGTAAGTAAAGACAACCCACCTAGATAAATATACTAAGTAGTCTAACCCATGAAAATAATGCAAACACAGCAGAGTAATAACCTACTAACAAAACATGTTTAAGAGGGAAGGGTCATACATATGCAAAAAATGATGACATTCGCCACGTGGCTACAGTAGAGGTTACTGTAGCCACGTGGCCGGATAGCTACGTGTCTTAATAACAACGTGGCCAGATGTAGCAGTGAGACATATGGACACGTGTATTTATTACGCGTGTTGAAATGGCCACGTGGTTTATTACACGTGTCCACATGGCCGCGTGTAAGTGATCCACACGGCCATCTGGCCATGTGTAATAAACACAAATGTCCATATGGACACGTGTATATATAGACGTGTTGAAACGGCCATGTGGATTAATACATGTGGCCCTTTGGACACGTGTAATTATGAGACGCCACCACGTAGCCGCATGTCTCAAATACACGTGGCTACAGTCCACCACGTGTATTGGTACACGTGTCCACATGGACACTTGTATCATTTGCCACGTGGGGGGGAGCCAGATGCCCCATGAGGAGGACGTTGCGATATTGGGTCCCGATCAGTTGGCCCCCGATAGCCCCCAGGATATGCTTTCAGATGACGATCAACAGCCTCCCCAGGCGGAAGGGGTTGGCGAGGATCATGCAGACGACCCAACGCATACAGACTAACCAGATTCGGTTGATAGGTAAGTACATATTTATACATCATTGAAACTCATATTATGTTACCAATAATTAATATTAAGTTTGAAAAAAACATAAATTGACTTATATCATTTATTAATATAATTTAGTTTTTTAGTATATTAAATTAAATGTTTTATATTCTTTGATTAGGGTACAATCCAGACAGGAGCATCTATTTTGAGGTGATTAGGGACCCGAAGAGGAATTGGGTGCTCCCGAGAGGGAAGAAGATTGTGTTGCAGTACAATGCTGCAACACAACCCGTAAGACGAGCTTGCAATCGTTTTAGGTGTGCTACGGGAATGCTTGTGAGGAGCGGGTTTTTCATTCATATACAGGACGAATGGGCGAGGGTAAATAAGCAAATCAAGAAGGCTATGTGGGACGCGCTGATGGTATGTTTATGAAACTAATTTATTTAAAATAAAACTTGAGTTAAGTTTTTGTTGAACTTATAAAATTAATGCTTAAATTGAATGTGTAGGAGTTTTATCTACCTGTATCCGTAGACGAGCGCAAGGCACAACATGAAGCGTGGGCTGATATTGTCCGTAAGCACTGCTCGTGGAAGTCGAAATTTAAAAAAGCGCTAGCTATTCAAGATGGTGACACACCCGAGAGTATACGTGCGAGAGTGCCAGAGAAAGTTTTGAGAAGTATGACACAGCAGATGTGGATTACCTGCTGAGCAATTGGTGTACTGAGCAAAAAAGGATATGTAGGTCTTTGATTGTATTACTATAATGTTGTGTATTTTTAATAACTGTTCATTTAATTTTATTACTACTTTAAGTGTGTCAATGCTTACATTTTTATGAAATGTTCAATGCGTAGGCGACCTGTGAACGAATGAAGCGGATTGTATTACTATAATGTTGTGTATTTTTAATAACTGTTCATTTAATTTTATTACTACTTTAAGTGTGTCAATGCTTACATTTTTATGAAATGTTCAATGCGTAGGCGACCTGTGAACGAATGAAGCGGATGCGGGAGTAGAATGACTTCCCCCATTGTTTGGGATCCAAAAGTTATGCCATATTTAATTATGATGAGGTATGAACAAATATAAGTAGATGTTTTCTATTTGTGTCTAATTGTTTTTTTTTACATTAAATGAATTTTACTGTTTGTTATATATTTCAACTAGATGGCGATAGGTATCTACATCTGGCACGCCCCCCACTCGCGTCGAGTTGTTCGTGAAGACGTACACAAGGAATGATGGCACTTACCTAAATGAACGTACACGGGTTCTATGCGTATGCTACTGATCTCTTTTACTAATATTTCTAAGTTATGCGTGTGATAAAGTATGTATTGAATACATGTGTATTTTATGTTGATGACGTACAGGAGAGGATGACGCAGAATTTATCCAGTGATCCTGCAGCCACGCAGAGCGTCTCGACAGACACGGTGCGTTGGGCATCGAACGACGCGTACGAACATGCGTTGGGGACGCCTGAGTACGCGGGGATGGTTCGGTGGGTTGGCTCGAACGTTACTCCTGTTCATGGGATGTGTTTCTCGTACCGGGCTCACTCACAAGGGGGACTATCTTAGGGCATATCTCGGGACTGGGCCATACATGACAGGAGGATGGCGACAATGGAGATGATGCTACGGGCTGAGTGAGAGAGGAATGACGCCTTGGAGCAGCGCATGCGACAACTCGAGGTCTTCTTCACCTCTATGGGAGTTTCATATGTGAGCCTTGGTGCTCAGCAGTCTCCACCTGCAAACGGAGGTAGTACGTCATCTATTAGTAGTGCATCTGCAGGTATGATTAATATTGTGTAAACTGCTTATTTTTAATTTGTTTTCATTACTTGTTTAAATTTGCATATAATTTGATATTTTTTAATTGTTTTTATTACTTGCAGGTAATGCGACAACGATTGGTTCGTTGTCGCCTATTGGACGACAGCTGAGCCAGCACTCCCCTGTTGGGACACCATCGCCTGCTACACCATCCCTTACGCAGCAATCGCCCGTTAGCGAGTACACGCCTAAGACGGTACCTCGTGATCCGCAGGAACAGCCTTCAAATTTGTAGATATTTTGTGTAATTATTTTTTGTTAATAACGAACACGTTTATTAGTACATGGTATTCAAATTTGTAGACATTGTTGTGTTGATTTTTGTAGTTAACAAACACATTATTAATTATTGATTTATGTAATTTGATTTTGTGTTCGTAGTAAATTTAAAATGTTGTCTTAATATTTTTGTGATATTTTTGGGTAAAATAAATTTTGTGATATTTTTGGGTGAAAAAAAAAATAAAAATTGCCATGTGGCACTTGGCCACGTGGCAAAGTGCCAGCTGTCGACTGTGGCCACGTGTATTAAATACACGCGGCTGAAACATCAGTCACATGTATATTACACGTGTCTAACGTGTGGTAGCGTGTTTTATGGGACACGTGGCACAGTGTCAACGTGTATTTACTATACACGTGGCAAATTGTACAATTCGCAATAACCGGATCTACCTCGCTGCGCACATGTGGCCATTTACACGTGGCAACCTGTTTGCTATGTGTATGGGCTCCATACATGTGGCAACCTGCAAGTGGCAAACTGCAACTTTTTTTGAAGTATACCTCCTTTGAACAACATACTTCCTTCTCTCTCCAACTTACCTCTCTCTCTCTCTCTAGGGTTTTAAGAGTTGAAGGGAAATGAAAATGGGACATATAGGCCTTCATGAACGCAAATGAGCCCATTTATTTATTTAAAAAAAAACCTACTGAGAGGATCGTTCGAAAAAAAAACTTCGAACGTTCATTCACGCAAAAATTCTAACAATCATCACTCAACCTTGTCCAACTTTTAAGATATGATCATTAGCCCTAATCATATCTAGGGTATTATACTACTGTGGGCCGAATTCAGATTCATATTGGGCCGAGCAATTAAAATGATGGGTTGATCTTAAGGGTGAAATTGACTGGGTTGTGGAGATGCTGGGTTGAAAAAACACAAAAACCAAAAAAAACTCTAGTTGAAAAGTTGCTGCATGTGAGGGCTGAAACTGGGCTGAGAAGGGCGCAATTGGAAGTGACTAGGCACGGGTGATGTAAACCAAAAAGGTAAGAGTTGCATATACTTACATATACAAGACACGATTGGGTGTAGGATTTTTTTTATTATATTTAAAATTATGAATATTAAAAAAATTTATTTTTTAAAATTATGCTAGCTTAGATAGTTTAAAAAATCTAAGAGAAAATTAAAAAAAAAAAATTAAATAAAATCTGAGTAGAACTTAAATTCTAAAACAGAATCTAAATATGATTTTAAAATATAACAAAAAAAAAAAATTGTTACCCATACATGCATGGGCTCTCAATTTGTATAGGAAACTGAATCATGATCAAATGATGGCAGGATGACGTAGGCCAGTAAAATAAATAAATAAATAAAATGGTGGCAGAGTAACATAGGTGCCCAGTAAAATAAATAAATAAATAAAATCGCCAAAGGTGGACGCCAAACAGCGCCGAATTGGCAGGGTGATCAAAGGAGAAAGAAAATAATGCTATTGTTTTTCAACAGCCTAAACAGATGATTGGGTAAAGGAAGGAAATGATAGAAGCTTAATTAAGGCCTAGGAAGTTAGAATCCATATAGGAAATGGCTTTGATAGTATGTAGATAAATGTAAAATTTAAAACATAAAATATAAATAGAAAAAATATAACAATAGGGAAAAGAAAACAAGAATCTTGGAGTAATTCCGTGTTAAACACTTATATCTATTACTAAAAATTTCGCTACAGGTTATATTGTGCTTTTATTTTTTAATAATTTTTACAGTACAAAGGACTCTTATTTATACATATATTAAGTAAAGAGAACACAAAAATAATAATCAATCAAATCAAACATAGACAAATGATATTTGTACACACGCTCATATTTAGTGTAGAACTCATGCATATGAGATCTCATTTCACATGCATGAGTCCCACACCAGATGTGGGCGTATGTATAAATAACACATCTTCATTTTATATGTATGGGTCTCACACTAAATGTGAGTGTATGTACGGAATATATGTAAAATATATACAAATAACACATCCCTTCAAACATGAGTGATCATATACATATTTTAATATATGGAAAATAAATCAAACATAATACGAAAAGTTCCCATATCCTAACAGAATTTGTTTAATTTGTTTTGGAAGCTACCTGCCACGTCGATCCGTTTTTCTTTGTTTTAATTGGTTTTGGTTGAATCATCAAGCTTATTTGTCTTGATCTTAATTTCTGTTGAAGTTGACGTGGGAGACTTATCTGTTAAAAGAATCAAAAAAACTTCATTTGAATATATGCTTGGACAACTAGTATCTAGGGCCACCACATCTGAACTACTGCAGACTTACCTCCTGAAATTCCAAGGATTGATCTCCGGCCAAGAGAGCCGCGCGCGTGGTAGTTGATGTTGCATATATATAGGAGATAAATTCCCACCAACTTTCTATTAATCTTTTTCCTACTTCTTAATAACTAGCTCTTTTCTTGCTAGTATCTTCTCTTTTGTTATTTTGGGTTTCTAGCTTGTTTAGTAAAAGCGATTGTAACTTTATAAATCAAGAATTATGAACCAAAATTATGAGATTTCATATGATAAATAGAGCTGGCTGCTAATTTTTTACACGAACCAAAAAATTTAAAACGAACTTAATATGAAATTAGCGTAGGGTTGACACGAACTCCTCAACCCTATGGAATGAGATCCCGGCCACATGCATTGGGTTCACATTAGGATTGAGGAGTCTTAGGGTTGACACGAACTCACGTTAGGATTAAGGAGTCTTATCATTTAATTAAATGGGTTAAGTTAGAGTTGATTTATATACTCTTATACTCCGACTCTCGAGAGAACTCGAACTTGATATGCGAATTCAATATAAACTTAATACAAAATTTGTGCGTTAAAATTGAAAGTTATGACCTAGCTAGTCATATATATAATCTTGTATTCAATGCGTGTACATGTTGATTCAAATTTAACACTCGAACATAAATTGCAACCCCTAATGATAATTAGTACCCCGCAGCTTTGTTTGACCGGGTACTTTTTGAACCATCAAGATGTATTATTGCCTTGGAAATACAAATGCACGATAATCTATTGCGGTTCCCTCTTTTCATGAATTGCCTTTCTTGCATGGCAAATTATAGCAGTTTCTTTAGCAAAAAAGCATTCTATAATTTCTCATTTTGTCGTGAAAAGCACTCTAGTACTATATATATATATTGATTATGACGCACCAAGTGTACCTATAAGCAAATTAAAGTAGAAAAACCAAATCTCAGACAAAAGTTGTCTTGAGGCGGGCCAAATGGACATACACAATAACAACATCCAAATTCCCATTTCTTTTCTTTTTTCCCTTTTTTTTTTTTTTTTTTTTTTTCCACTATAATCATACAAAGTCGTCATTCTCAGTTTTGCCCTTCCCACACCCAAACACAAAGTCCAGATTGTAAAGCACTGGCACCATGGTGACAGAACACAAGAAGACCAATACTGGACCAAATATCCATAGCAGAAGAGGAAGTCCAATATGGAAGAGCCTGTTTCCCACTGTATTCAGGAGGAACCCCTTCTCTAAGAGCTCGTACACGTACTCTGGTGTCACTATCGACGTGTCGTCCTGTGGAGTGTTGATCAGGATGTTGACCTGGTTGATGAATCTAATGGACAGAGAGTGGCAGAAAAATGAGAAGAGGAAAATGGTGAGTAGCGTCACATATTTCAACGCCACCATGAATTCCCCATGGGCCCCAAAAACAGTGTCGTTCAGCGGTTTCTTCACGCTGTATGTGCTGCTTATGACGGCTGCCAGCCCAGAGCAAAGGAGGATCGACGTAGTGGCCATCAAGGTTGATCCCATGATTGTGTTCCTAAGCGACTGGACCGCGAGGATGTTCTTCTTGTCGTTGTCCTGTCAAATGGTGAAAGACAATTTTTTTTTTTTGTTTTACCCACATTGTTGATCAATGAAAGAATTTTAATTTAACCCTATTTCAAAAAAAGAAAAGAAAAGACCCCCGCGACTTTAACATATATAGACGTGACAGCGTCGCTTACAAATGTGTTAAGACTGTTGATTGTGACGAGGAAGATCACAATCGCCATCGTGATTACACCTCAACAGATAAGTGTTGGCCACCTTTGATTAAACGACAGGCCATGTTTCCTCCCACACACGTACGTCCTATTATTGCTCCCATGATTAGACAATCCCATAAATTTTTCCAAGCACTTCTGAGAAATTTTCCCATGATACATGACAGGTGAAGCATGGGTTTTCTGTTTCTTTCTTTTTTCTTTTTTCTTTTTTTAATTTAATTTTATAACGTAAATTTTCTCTAAAGCAGGGCTCTTCAGACCCGCTTCTACCGGTAAATACTGAATACCTACAATTGCCCACAAACCAGAAATATGATTTAAGTCCGAACTCGACCGCTTGAGGCTTCCATTTGAGGGGCCGGTGCCGGACTCTGTTTCGTCTTTTTACACATTCTTCTTTTCATAATCCAACAAGTTGCTACTTTCACACGTAAATTCCCTGTTTTCAGACGTACGTACGTACAAGTTTGCTGCAGTAACTGTTTAAAGATCACAACAAAAAGATGGCAGGGCACGCTACTATTGCTACTTTCTTATCTTAATACGTATCAAGTTTCCACTTAAATTTCCAATGTGAAACTAAAAGTTCATGAAGCATGAGCGTGATTAAGTGTTAATTGACTAATTAAGAAGAAATTGATCGAAGACAAGCTAGCGTACGTACCTTCATAATGGCGGCGACCCAAAAACGTCGGCCTCTAGCATTTGTTCCGATGATGGTTGAGAGTGGTTGTTTGCGAACCTTATGCCATAACCAGATATGATAAGCAGTGGTTATCAAAAACCCTAGTGGTACAAGTATCACATCCAGATAACATCTTCTCCATTCCATCTCTATCTAACGTATATCGCCCTTGCAATTATAATTTTATGAGTTCCTTTCAATATTGGTGTCTCCGCATGATCGATCTATATATACATATTGAGAAAGAATGTATGTGGTCTTGTTTAAATGCGTGATTCATTTGGACAAGTAAAGTAAATCAAACCCAACGACCCCTACTTTATCACTAAATTACATACATGGCCTTACCTCAAAAACAAAAAATTAAAGTTACAGACATGACCTAATTATGTGTACGTGGGACTTTTGTCCCATTTTCTAATTTTTTTTTTTTTTTTTCCCTATTTTTAGCGCGCTCATTGGGCACATATATGAATTGTACTTGATCGATCTTCATGTTTCACATATAGCTAGCTATTGGGTAATTATACAACTAAGTTCTTGAGAGTAATTAACTTAATTCTAATAGGTAAAAGATAAAATAGAAAAATGGGTTTTGTATGATTGGGTATCAAGATTGGTCTTTGTCATTGTGTATTACTTATATTTATAACCAACAGACCAAGCACGTACAAGGTACAAGGATGTCTACATTAATCATAAGGAGAGGGGTTTGAATTAGTTAAGTACGATGTGGTTCATATATAAGCTTTGTTTAGTTATTCATTCCGTCCCAAATTGACTTTGGGAGACGTCTCAAAATATTTCTACTTTTTAAGATTAAGTGAAATTAAGTTCTTACTTCTTTGATGTATATAAAATATAAAACATTTTTAATAGATCATAATTTCTTTATGCTTTTTGAAATAATTATATAATTTCTTACTAAATATAATTGGGTATTTAAGATCATAGCATTCAAACAAACAAAACATAAAACACATTTAAAAAAAATTAAACTCAAAAATACCTTTTAGAAATTAAACTTCACACACTTCCTTTTCCAGAATATTTAAAGAAAATATGTGCTTATTTCTTTTTTTCAGGTGTGAAGAATGATTAAAAAATAGAGACGCGCATGGTAGCATGACCACCTCCAATGGAGGAGAAGAGCGGTCGTGTGGCCACCCCTTCTACCATGTTGGTGCATGTGGCCGCATGGCCACCTTGCTATTTTTTATTTTTTTACCTTTTAATTTTTTTCATTAAGTAAGAAGTCCGCTTCCTCATTTTTATTTCTCCAAAAAAAAAGTCAACATCTTTTCAAAACTATTACCACATAACTTTCTTTACTTTTCTCTAAAAAAAAAAAAATCAAATCTTATCTCACATTTTATATCATATCAATCACTTCTTATGACCATTTAAACAAAAAAAACTCCAAACTAAACATTAAAAAGTTTACCAATGATTTTTTTCCTTGTGAATCCCACAACAACGACTCTTTTCAAATGCCACCAAAAACACTTTTGAACTTTGTTTCCAATCAAAAGAACTTTTTCTTCTTTTTTTTTTCAATCAAAATAGAAAAAACACTTTCACAACAATTACCCAAGATGATAAACTTGATTTTTCAAATCACGTAAAGGTACTTTATTGTCAGTCTACGCCCCTCCGATCCTATTATTTTCCAACAATCATTGAGATTGCTACTATTGGTACGTTTTCTTTCCGATCGATCCCTTACGCAAAGACTGCAAGTTGTATGGTACATATATATGAAATGAATTGACACTACTCCTAAATATTATATGAAAGCCTCGTCAGTCAATTCCAATTCTATATGGTCAACAAAATTCTCTCTCTTTTCTCCTTTTGATTTCTTATTTTTGAGCGAAATGAATTGACAGTGCTTAATATTATGTAATAGCCTCATCAGTCAATATATTCCATAAGCTTAAGACAAAATTCTCTCTGCCTTTTCTCGTCTTTATTTGAGAAAATTTCAATTAACCCTTTTAATTGTCACGACTTTTACAATAATTATCCCTATAATCTTAAAAAACTCTTAATTTTGTGTATTCATTTTTTATTTATTTTTTTTCAATTCCACCATTTTGTTAAATCCTGTCAATTTCAAAATACCCATATTTGTTTTTTGTTTAAAAATACTTGTTTTTTTTTTTCAAAGATTAAAGTGTGAGTATTTTTGTAAATTCGGTTAAATTAATCCTGACCAACGGTACTACTTAAATCCTTACATTTTTTTTTCTTAAAAAAATAAAGGCATTTTAAAAATTTTGACACCATACCTTTAGAATTTAACGGAAAATACTTAAGTGAAGAGTGAGATTGAAAAAAAATTAATATGCTAATTAATATGAGAGTTTTTAAAGTTAAGAGAAACATGTAATTATAAATGTGATAGAAATTGATGGAAGTTTGAATTGAGTGAAGTTTTTCTTTTCATTTCTTATTTTGGGGGTCAAATTAATCCCACGAAAGAAGTATTAATGCAGCTTGAAATAAAGCCGTCTCTGCCAAAATGAATTAAGCAAGAATGATGATTGATGAGAGGAGTAACGGATGAAGGGGTGCCCAGATATTTGTAGAAACAAAAGTGATGGGCATTATGGTTATTGAAAAGTAATGGAGGGGTATATGCATAGAGTGGAAGGTGATATACGAGAGTGAGAGTCTGACAAGGCGCAGGAAAAAGAAATTAAGAAAAAAAGAGGAAGGAGATAAGATGTGGCCACTGGCCAAACAAGAGCACGCCTACCTCATGACTCATGGATACTTCCACTAATTCTACGGTTAGATGTGCACATCCAGCCGTTTCGTTCCCAACTTTGTCCCTGCAATTATCAGAAATTTTATTTATTTATTTATTTCTTTTAAACTTCACTCGACGGTTCTTAATTATTTTCGTTTTTGCAATTACTTCTTTAAATTTCAAAAACTCTCAATTTATTGTATTCAATTTTCAATTTCACATTTATGTTAGGATTTTCCGTTAAATCCTCCTTGAGGGGTGTCAAAATTCTCAAAATACTATGTTGATACAGTTTCCGGTATGACCGTGACAATTCGCTCTTTGTCGGCGATCTCGTCCTCTGATTGCTGCAGAACATGAAAAGTCAAGAGAATACGCCGGGGGTCGGCCGGGGTTCCACCCTTCGATGCCTAAGTCAATGTCTGAGTGTATAGTGTATTCAAGCGTAATAATATCAGTCTTGTTTTCATACCTGAGATCTAGTCTTATTTATTGGGTTGAGTTATAGAAACCTTCATTGTATTAAGGTTTTGTTTCGTTCTTCTCTCTTGACCTAAGAACGCTGCCAGAATCCGACCTCAACTTAGAATTATCCGCTTTCCAAACCGAGACTCTTCCCTTCATCGTCTCAAGGCGAGACTCATAAAGACAAATTTGGGATTAATGCCAATCTCGAATTTTTAGGGACATAACGCGATTCTGGAATATTTGAGATCGCGTATAACCAACTCCCGGTCCGCTGTGTTAGTTTCAGGACAATATATACCTTCCCAGGGCTTCCAGACACCCGTCCTTGCTAACATATTCGGTGGGCCTCTGGCCTATATTTCCACATGAGCTAATGTGGCCAGGTTGAAAAGCTCGTAGCTCCCGACATGGGCCGGGCCGAGTGGAATTATTCCCAACATATTATTTTTTTTTATGGGAAATAAAAAAAAAAAAAAAAATTACACAGATTTAAGTATTAGTCAGGATTTAACGAAATTTGCAAAAATACCAACCCTTGAATTTTTTAGATTTTTTTTATATGTATATATATATATATATATATATTTTAAATGTATTTTGAAAATTTTGATAGGATTTAAAAGAAAACTCTAATGGAGAGATAAAATAAAAAAATAAATAAAATAAAATTGAAAGATGAAACAATAAATTAAGAGTTTTTAAAGTTTTAAGGGCATATTTGTAATTGTGTTTGGAAATAGAGTTTTTATAATCCAAATAAGTTTTTGAAAAAAAGCTTAATTTTCAAATTTGTCCTAAAAATGCGTTTTGGCAATTTTAGTCTTAGAGCAAAAAAGTTAAAAAAAAAAATTCCTTTTTGAGATGTTTACCGAACATTAATTTTTGCTTTGCACATATTTTCATGTACTAAAGATACTTTTAAAACTTTTTAATGCAATTTCAAACTGGTCCCGGGAGACTAAATGCATTTTTTTTTTTTGTAAAAAAAATAAAAATAAAAAACTTTTTTGGAAGGATGTTATGCTTTTAATCGTTGCTTTCGAAAAGCCAAAAAAGAGGAAAAAAGAAATGGTAATGCTATATTGATATATGACATGGTTGTCATTTTCGGTCAGCAGTGTACTGCGAAATGGTAGTGGGATTTGCGTAGCTGTTAGAGATAATGAAAACAAATTCAAAGGCATGCAATACGCTTAGAAAAAAGCTTCTTATCATGCATTTACATTATCAAACTTTAAATTTCCTTTCGTAGTCTTAATTATCCAAAGAAGATAAAAAGTAATAAAAAAAAAAAAAAAAAAAAGGACTTGTCCAATCAATATGTTATGTAATGGAGAGTGCCTCTGGAAGTGGGTGGCCAACAACCCACTGGTTATGATTTCCACATAAGACCATTTCGTCTCCAGCGAACCAAAAAACACATTACAGAGCATTTCTTGTCTAGTGCTCCTACACACCAATTGAGGCAAAATAATATTCCTGCTCCCTAGCTACTCTCATTGCAATTTGCATGGAACCTTTGGATAGGCATTTCCGATCTAAATCTCCAACAATTTTAGTGCTTACATTCTTTTATGCTCGGTTTGTTTCGCCTTAAAATATTTTTTAAAAATACTTTTAGTATTTTTCTGTGTTTAGTGCAACCAAAAAAAGAAATGTTAGACTTTTCAAAATTTTATTTTAAAATGATGTGTCTTTCTCGCAATGATAGATCACATGAGATTGTGACACATCATTTTGGAATCAAATTTTGGAGAAAAATTTTGGGATGTGTAGTATTTCCCAACCGAAAAATGTTGGTCAACGAAAATTATTTACAGTTTTACTCAAAAACTTCTTTAATATTTGAAAAATGATTTACGAGTTTAAAAACCATAAATCGTTTTCTGAATTTAAACTCTTCATTCTTGTACGCACATTCGTGGAAATTTGTCACCGTCGGATACTGAAGTTTGTTGGTAGCCTGAATCTGCGCCGAAGGTCCCCGAATTTTTGGATCTAGGCGCCGGAATCCTGCAACTGTTGAGGGATTCCAGCAAATCTGGCTAACTAGTGCCGAAATTTGGCCATTTGTGCCGAATTTCGGTCCCCGTTGCTGGAATCTGGCAATAATGGTCGGACTCTTGTGAATATTGCCAGTAAAGCCAGAGGCGGGTAAATTTTGCCAGAATTCGATTGCACTGTGCAAGATTTCACTGAAACTGGCCGAAATCTGGCTGGCCCGCGATAGAATCTGGCTAGTACTGGTGGATTCTGGCCACAATCGCTGGAATCTCATTATCTGTGATTTTTCACCGTTGATGAATTCTTCATATAAGTCAAACATCGAAAAATATTTTAAAGAAAGTTACTTTTTTTAAAAAAAAATGGATTTCGTTTAAATATTTTGTATGGAACCTCATTACAATTTGCATGGAACCTTGAGATAGGCATCTGTCATTCAAATCTTTGACAATTTTACTGATTAGATTCTTTTAGTAAATATAAGAGAATCTTTATAAAATTCAAATCTCTAAGTAAATGGAAGAAACAAATAAACCTCATATTAGATCTGTTATATTTGATGTTCGAATGCTTAGAATTTCTGACTGCCACGCCATTGCCACGTTTTTTCTCACTTTCTCTTTCTTTTTCTTTTTTCTTTTTTCTTTTTTTCTTTTTTTCTTTTTTCTTTTTTATTTTTTGGCGATAAAGGACCATTAGTATCGGGTGCTCCAATATATGTATGACGTGACCGAAAATGTTTGTTTGCACCAGTTTAATAAGATTGAGAGTGAGAAGTACTAGGCACTCAAAAGAATATGCCACTCCAAGATTCGAAGTACCCCATTAAGCAATTCGCATTAATGATAATGTAGATTCATAGTTTTTCTCCATGGGAAATTTTAATCAAAAAGGTGGTCAAAGCAATCAAATTACTAGAAGCTTCTAATGCTCAATCTAGCTTTTTCAGGGCATGATATTCTTTCTATTCAATGATCGACTTTTTGGGGGCAATTTTTGACAGCCTAGCTACATTATATTTCCCACTGCAAGTGAGAGAGAAGCAGCGCTAGCTAATTAAGCACCTTTAGTCGTACGTACGTGTGAAAAACAATTGAGGAACAGAAATTATAGCCCTTTGTCTAAAATGGAGAAAAAGAGAGGTGTTGCCGCAGCCAATAGAGGAGGAAGAAGATGCCGATCTGACAGACTGTTTGAAAGATCAAAACTCACCCCAAATTGGACCATGGCATAGATGTCTCTCAATCATGCCTTAGTTGCCCACAAGGAACTGGAATCAATCTCAACCAAGAGCCTTATTAGTGAAGACATGAGCAAATTGGATGTGCTGAGAATACGTACCTAAATGACTTTTCTCAGTGCCAGAGTAACAGTCCAGTTGATCAGTGTGTTTGGCGTGCTCCTGAATTAAGCACTTGTTTTTTAATAATGTGCAGTGATAATGCAGTTGCTCGCACCCTTGCTCTTGATCAAGAATCCTACGAGAGAGAGAGAGAGAGAGAGATTGAGAGTAAGCTTGAAAATTTGCCGAAGGTGCTGGCGAGAAATAATTCCGATTATTAAACTAGTAAAGTGTAATGTTCGAGAAAGTACTTGAGAATTTGAAACGTAAATTAAATTAGAAAAATGATTAGAATTGATGTAATGTCAAGAAAAATGCTTAGAAAATGCTTAGGGTCGAGTCTGGATGCTAAAATAGGCTTGGATGGACTTTCTATGTGTTGCGTTCGCAACACCGTCCGGACACCTATGGGAACTCTGGAGTCAGTATGTTCCCCATCCGCAGTCTGTCCAGACCCTAATGCAGACGCTAAGGTCAGTAGGTTTTCGTTCGATACCTGTCCAGACGCCTATGGGGATGCTCAGGTCAGTAGGTTTACATTCGCAACTCGCCCGGACAACCTATGGGACTCATGCGAATCAAAATGTGCGCACATCTGGACCCTCAAGTAACCTGTCCGAACGACACCTAAGAATATATGCGGGAATGAGTTTATTTGGCTCATTTCTACGATTCTCTCCACCTTTCCACACGATTTTCTTAGGGTTTTTCATGGAAAACCCTAGATCCACAAAAGTCTAAGCTCTATACCTCATATCCAACCTAAAAAACGTGCTCTACGTAAGAGGATCTACGTTTTGACCGATCGTTTTGAGGTAAATCGTTAAACTTGTGTTTTTGGGAGATTTTTGGCCAAATCTTATCAAATGTAAGTTTAATCTTGGTTATTCTTTAGGTTTTGTGCAATTTGGAGCTTGCTAGAGATTTCCCAAACACTGGTAGTATTTGGGTGAACTTTTGGTAAGTTTCTCCAAACCCTAATTTATGGGTATTTGGTCTAGAGTATTATATCATTAGCAGCAACAAAAAATATTACACTGGGGACTATTGTTCATTACATTTCTTTTAACAAAAGTAAGGAGGTATACATAAAAGCTATCAACCAAAGTTGCTAGATATCGTCCTAAATAAGTATGAGAGAAAGGTGTGTTTGGGTTTGGAAAAGAATATTTATTCTTTTCGGATTTTTTCTAAAACCCGCCCACCCGCAAAAAAACCCAGATTTTGACCCGAATTCTATTCCAATTCAAAGCTGACAATCTGATTAATGATTGGGACCCACGCGCAGGATAAGTTGTCTCAAAAAAATGTGTGGGTCCCACATTTAAATAATAAAATAATACAAATTTCAATCAACAAAAAAAAATTAAAAAAAATAAATAATAATAAAAAAAAAGCAATTGGTGGCTGCCGGTTGGCAGTCACCCCTTGGGGGTGGCCGTGCGGCCTCCCCTGACCACTGGGGGGTGGCCGCGCGCTACCCCAGTCACCTTCCGGGGTAGCGCGCGGCCACCCCCATTTCCTGGGGGTGGCCGGCAGCCACCCCTTTCATCCATTTTTTTTAAAAAAAAAAAATTTAATTTTAATTTTTTTTAAAAAAAAAATTATTTATTTATTTTTTAATTAAACAACCAATATATAATAAATTATTATTATTTAAATTATTATTTCACACAACTTTTCACAATACCAATTATTATACATAACTTTTTAAACTTCCAATCATTCCTTACCATTAAAAAATAATATTTTTCAATCTCAAAATTCAACACCCAAACACATTTTTTTACCTCGAAATTTGTAAATAGAATTAGAATTCAATTCTAATTCCAAAAATTCAATACCCAAACACACCTTAAGGTGTACAATTACACACAAAAAAACAAAAGTTGTGCTACATCAGTCTTTTTGCTCTACGGTCCGTGTCAGTGATGAAGTCCCCAGGTGTAACTGCTACTATGTACAAACAGCTACTCCTACTACTCTACGACACAGTGGATTCATATGTCCTACTCGTATGGCCAAATGTATGGGTCTTTAACAATCAGTAAACCCACGGGTGCCCCGCCTCTCATCACTATGATATATACGGCCATCTGAAAAATATGAAAGGGAAAGGGGTGAGTTTGACAACTCAATAAGAAAAGTACAACGAGCAAGAATGTAATATTTTTCAGAAACTCTAAATAGAGCTCAAAATAATATTTGAGGATAAAGTAACATTTATATACAACTAGATCAAATGTAGGATGATGCAAGAATAATTTATGCAGCGTGTAAGTTTTTACTTCCATCGGCCCACCCTCGCTATTTAGTCGTGAGTAGCGCACATTTGGCAAGTCCAAAAGGACTGAACCCGAAGGACCCATATGGTCGTCCTGTTGTCACAGGGGAGAGCTGCTAGGTTAGAAACTTCCCTAGGTGAAGACCCTCAACCTATAGCTCACACTTTTGGTGTGGTTGCCAAGCTACCCACATAAATCAGATGGAATCGGATCATAACACGATGGTGCCATGGGGTAAAACTTTATGTAATATATGTACATGTACATACGATGATGCCATCAGTTTTCGCTCACATGGAGCACATGAAACATATACGATATGATGAATAAATACAATTATACATGACCTCATAAAATTCCAACCACATTATGTAATTATGTAATAAGATGTAATAAAAGTAAATGACAAAATTTAAAAGACAAGTAATATGGAGGAGTAAAAAGGGTTTTAGGAAAATCCCCGTCTTTTTCACTTGAAAAAGTTTTACAAAAATTTTCGCCGGGGTTTTAAGGTTGTGTTTCCCTTATTTTGATTTCCTGAGCAAACTCTTAAATACCTCTACCTAGATTAGATCATAAAAATTCATTTAGAAATCATTTAAAAGATAATTAAATTTTTATCCTATCACTATTAAAATTTCAGAATTCAGTAATCAACAATTGCACATATCTCAAAAATGGCTTCTTAGATAATAGTAATGAACATCTATAATACAAGCATAAGAGTACATGTTAGATAATAGCAAGAATACTATTACAGATAATTATTCATTCTTAAAACATGCCATTCCTCAAAGATTTCTCAAATCCAATACCCATCCAATTCTGCCCAAAAAATATTCTCTAAAAACTAGCATTAACCAACCAGCAAAAAGAGAACTTCAAAAATATGGTCACAAATAAAATTGACCACCAGCATGAAAGATGACTTCACAGCATAACAAGTTACCAAATAAAATTCACATAACATAGGGTATCATGCCTTCAAATACATTCTGTAGGAACAATTATTGTCACCCAAAACCATCCAAACAAACAACAATTTAAACAAAGAAAAATAAATATTCACACAGTTACAAGAAATTAACCCATTCAATTTCTTTAGAATCCTTCAACACAACCCAAACAACACCATTCGGCTTCCTTCTCCAGAAAAACAATTTCAATCACAGAAATTCTTAATCCAACTAACCCATAATCAACAGGAAATAATAGAACCATACTTAAGACATAGAGCATAGCCAAAGTTCAGTAAATCACAAATCAGTATACGGGTACGTAGAAAATAACTAAGAAATTGCTACATCACAAAGTAACCCACAATATACCCATAACCGGCCAATCTCCATACAACAGATTAGTACCAAAAATCTCAGCAATAGAATACCCACAATCCAAAGAACATTTTAATCAACCATGAATTAACAATAATAAACCAAGAATTTGAGCTAAATAATTCACAATGTTCACTTAGTTCTGTTGATGTCTACCCAACCCAGATTAATCCTTCAGAATAATTTTTCTATACAAACAGACTCAAATCAAGCTAGGAAAACTCAAAAAAATTTCCTTCACCCATTCAATCTACCCATCAAATCTGCCCCCCCAATCTCTCATCTCCCTCTCTCGGCTCTTAGAGGAAAAGAGAAAACGAACAGGGAGAGAAAAAGAGAAAAAAAGAAAGAAGGAAAAGGGAAAAGAAATAGAAGGAAGAAAAGTAAAAAAAAATAACAATAACAAAGAATAAAATTCTCATTCTAAAATTTTTTTAGGACAAAGCATGAAGGCTAGAGGAATTATCGGATAGCTGATTGGTTGAAAATGGATTACTGGGTCTGTTAGCTTGCAGTAAAAGCTGGTTGTCTAGTTGCTTGGGGTGAAAGAGGACGACACCATTTTTGTAAGAGAAGTGAATCAGCCAGGTAGCTTACCCATTGTGTGCATGTTGGATGAGTGTCAAGAGGAAGAGGAAGCTGTGACACATGTGAGGCATGCAGGAAAGTATGTGTCGAAGGAAGTTCACCCAAGAACCCATGTGTCCCCCTTGTCTAGCATACATATTTTAAAACAAAACCTTTATTGCCACATACAACACCTTCTAGACAACTCTAAATATATTAAAAAAAACTAAGTAGTCAGGTCTCTCTCTTCTAGATGCTTCAACATATATATTGATAAGTGCAGAATGTTACACATTCAAGCCCCTTAATTTACATATGTTAAGCTCTTAGTTTTGTTATAGTTTGATGTTTTGTATTTTTTTTTTCTTGTATTTTTCAGGTTTTGAAAGAAAATCCATCAAATTTCAAGATTATAACGAAGTTGGCAAACTAACTTTTGAAAAGATTCAACTCCAAATCAATTTTGAATTTAAGAAAAGAGAAGTCGGCGAAATTCGTTATGTTTGGAAAGAATCCAGAATGAGTATGTTTTTGTAATTTACTCATAATTTTCAGCTCAAGTTTTAGATTGCAATGAAATTTGTTGAGTTGGAAAGCTAATATAAAATGGAACAAATATGTCAGAAATAGATTTTTCCTAATTCGGACGTTTACTATGCCAAAAGCGCCCCACAACAAAGGATCACAAATTTGTACGAATTTGAAATCATTTTCCTACTTAGATTGGAATTTCATAAAAGGAAATGACTTGTACTTATTCTATTTGGACTAGGAGACCTATTTACAATATTTCTAGGATTCCTAGGGCTTCTAGAGCTTCTCTAATCCCAATAAATAGGTCTCTGACCTTTGAAGAGAAAATACACAAGCTATGGAGAAGAATCAAAGGCTACTCAAAATAAGGTTTTCTCTAGTTTTTCTTTTCCTTTATTATTTTCTTATGAGGTTGAGTTCCATCCAAGTTAGTTGTAGTTAATTAATTTTGTTAGGGCTCGATTGAAGCCATAATCGTGTCTCTTTAAGGTTTTCAATTGGCGCATTTGCTACAATTCATGTAGTGATGCTTAATTTGATTAATCTAGTTTCTTGAATTCCTCACATGTTTTTATTTGGCTAGCATAGGCTTGTGGCATGGATTTGTTATTTATGTCAATTTGGATGACTGAGTCCTGGGCATAATAGAGTAATGAAAGAACCCCATTACAGGGTCTTGGATTAATACACATGAAGACAACTGGAATAGATACCATGTTCCAACTTGAGTATGTTTATCAATTTTCATAGATTTATACTTTCTTGAATAACAACTTAGTAGATACAATGCTAAATCCTTCAAGGAATAAAATAGTTAGAGTAGATACCATGCCTAACTCGTGGCTTAGGGAAATCAATGGCTTTTGGAGTAGATACCATGCCCTTGTGGCCGGTAAACATTAAATATCAAGTTATGATTGTAGCATTGGCATTGTGAATCTTAATTGAGTATAATTAGCGGTGGATATCGAAGTCCTAACTTACCTCTTATTATAATTCCTTAATATTTTTGTCTCTTCTTTTATTAGATCTTAGTAATATTTTTATTTCTTCTCGCTCATCTAAGTTATTTAGGAATATCTTTTTAAGCATTATTTACCAATTCTCATAGGAATTATCTCGTATTTGTTTACTATACTATCGCTTTAATCTTGTGTACTTGCGAGTAAAACGTACAAATATTTATCTATTTATATAGGTAGATATCAACTCCACAACAACAGTATTAGGCCGAGCCACACCCTACAGAGAGTTCTAACTTTAACGAAATAGCGTCAGCTATTTTCAGCCAAATGGAGGCAATTAATCAATTGCTGTGGTCCATCAACAATAAAGAATCTCATGAAGAAGAGTCATCTCCCATCTTTTGGGCACAACAAGACCAAGAGGAGCCATCTCTCATGCCGGATTCGGACATTAATGATAAAATTTTGAATCTTATAAGCGAGATAGAGAAGACTAATCAGATATACACCTAATTCCTCACCGAGTTAGATGTCAAGATAGAAGCTCACTTTGAACAAATCATCAATCACCTCAAAAGAGAAAGAGAAGAAGAGATTCGGAGTCAGTTGGTGGCTAATCCTAATGGATATTATGTGGAGGATTGGAGTTCTTCCTACCATTAGCAATCTATCACCACATTGAGGAGTGAAGAAATGGTTGAAATTCAGGACGAAGAAGGGAAGGAAAAGCAAATTGAGGTCACACAGGATCTACATCGGGAAAAAGGTGAGGAAGTGAGCACTGAGGCTTCTTCAGCATGAACTCCTATTCCCAAATTACCAAGAGGCCATGAGAGTAGTCTGTAGGGATATTAGACAAGCAAACTGAGGTCATAAAAGTAGAAAAACTCTTTTAGTATTCTCCTCATAGTATTCCAGTTCATGATTCCCTTCCGGATGAGAAATTGTTTGAGAATTCTCACAATGATTTATCCTGATCTGTGAACATTAGGAACTACATTTATGTAGGTAGAATTCATTCTCTTTGGTCCAAGAGACGAAAAGATTGGTGCTTCAAGTTTAAACTCAAAAGCTACTACCAAAAGTGCTTGAGCAGTCCAAAAGCTTAAGCGCATCAGCCCAAATTAGTGGTACCGAGGCCACAGCGTGCACTAAAAATCTATATCCTTTAAAGAATTATGGTTTTGTTTTTAATTATTGTTCATTTTATTTTGGTTAATTTTAGTTTTATTGTGGTTAATTTTAGTTTCTATTCTTTTTATTTTTTAGTTTTTGTTAGTTTTTAATTGACTGCATTATGTTGACAAAATCACTATTATGTATGTCTGCTGCCTTAACAGGGATGCAGTATATTTTAGAGTCTTCAGAATTTCAAGAGTTATTTTACTTAATATGGAAATCCTTAATATGACAAATATCAATGTCATCAGCTCAAGAAAGGCAATTTCCGGGTGTCAGGAAGATTCTGTGTTGTTTATAGTTCAGCAAAAGTCGGTTCCCTACTTACATTCCGAACGGCCTAGAGCAAGCGTCCGGACGCCCATTAGTCTTCGAAGAATGTCCGAACACCTCAACAAACACTAACCACAGGGAACTCATGTTCGCATTGATGTCCAGACAGCCCAGTGAACGGCATCTCCTGAGAGCACCTGTTTGCACAAGTGTCCGAATGGCAAACTGGAGGCTGCGAACAATGAACGTTGCAAACAACCGTCCGGACACTTGGGCTATACCATCCAAACTTGATGACTAAAGATTAATGAAGAGTCGCGTATTTTGAAGTCAGTTGTTGCTTGCTGTCTGGACACTCATTGCCTAAGTCCGGACATTGCTTAGAGGACTCCGATTCAGAATTGTATTAGGTTTTCTATAGCCTATAAATAAATGTCTCTAGGCATGCATTATTCAAGAATTCAATATTGAATTCTATTGTACTAAGAAAGGGTGTTTAGGCAAAAACAAAGATATTTGCTAGCTCTCTTAGGGTTTTTATTGTGTGAATAATCAACCCATTGAAGTGTAGTTTAGGGAGGAGCCCTAAACTAAAGGAATCCAATGAAGACCCCTTCAGCTAAAAGACCTGGTTGGGAAGCATTCGTGTATAGGTACACATCAAAGAGCACGGCATGATGACTGCATAACGAGTATGTAAGTGCGAATGCTTTGTTACTAGTTTTGTTTTCTAAATAGTAGATGTCCTGGGTTTGGCTACCCCGAAGTGGTTTTTCTCTTAACTGAGTTTTCACTTCGTTAACAAAATATCCGTCTTCTTTCAATTCCGCATTTAGATATTTTGTTATACAATTAATCACACACACATAGTAATTAGAAGTCTATTATATTTTTCAATTGGTATCAGAAGGGGTACATTTGTGTTTGGATTAATTTCCCGAGTGTGATCAATTTTTTTGTTGACTCTTTTTATCATGAATTCTTCTAAGCTATCTGAAGAGAATTCTGATAATGAGCTCTTTGAAGATTTTCTTAAATTGAGTAAAAATTCTAAAAATTCCAATAAAGAGCTTAAAAAGGTTAAGCAAGAAAAATAGTCTTTAATCATTCAATTGTTTGAATCACATGCTTTGATTGACTCTTTGAAATCCGAGAATACCATGTTGTTTAACATTATTGATACACTTGAGAATAAATTAAAAGAATTTGAAGTTCTCTTGAAAAAAATTCTCTATTAATAATTTAACAAGTGAAAAATAAATGAACTTCTAATTTACGGTGTGTGTGTGTGTGCAACATGTAACGAAATATCAAAAGTGCGGAATTTAAATGAGATTAATATTTTGTTAACGAAGTGAAAACTCAATTAAGAGAAAAACCCCTTTGGGGCAACCAAACCCAATAAATCCACTACTCAGAAGATAAAGCTAGTACAAAGACAGTAACACTCACATACCTGATGTAGCGATCGTATCTTGCACTCTAACACGTAACCCAACGTGAACGCCTCCCAACCAAGTCACTTACCTGAAGGCGTCTTCGTTGAACTCATTTACTTTAAGGCTTTTTCCTAAGATAGACTTCACACGAAATAGCAACAGCACATCGACAATAGCTTGAGAGCTAGCAAATCTTCACAATATCTCCATAAACATTATCTCTAAGTTATAGAGAATTCAATACCGAATTCTGTAAAGAATACATGCCTAGAAGCCTCTCTTTATAGGCTTAGAAGATCTAAATCGAGTATGTCTGTGATTTCTCTAGGCGGCGTCTGGACAGAAGCATTGAGTGTTCGTACGGTCTTCTATGTAACCGGCTTAACATAACGTGCTTCACGCTTTTCCATATTAAGGCCACATCTGAATGGTGTTGCCTTAGAGTCCGAATGGTTGCACTCTGTCTGCACGTAATTACCAGAACAAGGACCGTGTCCGAACGGTGTTGCCCTGTTGTCCGGACGAATGCAGAATGTATGCATACAATTTTCTTATCAAAGGATCTCGGCGTTCGGACGGTGCTGCCCTAGCGTCCGAATGGGTGCAAGCTGTTTTTCTAATCCGTGTCTGCAAAGGAGAGCTGGAATCTTCTTGAACTCTGAAGAGCATTCGAACGTGTTGCCATGACGTCCAGACGGATGCAACCTTGAACTGTTCGAAGCTTCTCAACATTGATGGGCATCCGGACGCATGACTGGGCTGTCTGGACGAAAGCAAGGGATTCGACATCTCTGAGTTGAAATTTGCACAGTATCTTCCTTGAACACTTGAAATAGCTTTTCTAAAATACTTTGAAGATTCCGAAAAATACTGCATTGTTGTTAATTTTAAATGTACTCGCAAGTGCACGAATCGTTTGCAATAAAGGGTTTTGCAAGTGCGAGGTCGATTCCACAGGGAATTGTGTTCTTGAGAAACAATTTTGTTTCTAAATTAATCAAATCCTAACCTAGTTCCAAAAGTTAAGAGATTTTGATAAATAAAAGAAAAAAAAACATAAATAAAATAAAAACAAAAGAAAAGATATTAAGGTTTTGGAATCCATACCCACCAAATCATAGCAAACATATTCTCTTGTTCATCAATACACATCCGAAGTTCTCACCATACAACTCTTATGTATGTTCTACTATGCTTCAAAAAATCATTAAATCATTCAATGAATCCGTTTCTTTGCACAAAACACAATGAATATCCAACGTTTTGATAAATAAAAACCCAAGCAATCAATTATGTGAAATTATCTCAAATCATCAAATGTATCATTGAATCACAAAAGATATCCAAGAATCATTCCACAAATTGAAAAGAAGTTGAACATTGGAAAAATTAAACCAAATAAAATCAGATTGTATAAACTTACATGAAAATATTGTTGCTCTTCAATAGTGAGGCTTCATCCTCAACTTTAGTTGAAAATCTAGCTACACATGATTATTGAAAAATAAAACTTAACCTAATGAAAAACTAAACTAAAAAAAAAAAAAAAACATGAAATTTGGTTTCTAGCTTCCCACCAACTTCTCTCCTCTTTTACAAGAGCAAAGACAAATATATATAGTGCTTAGTAGGGTCTCGGCTGCCTAGTTTAATTGGAAAGAATTACGTGTTGCCTTGCTTGGGATGGTTCCTCTTGTGGAAAGAAAATCAAGTGAAGAGTTGCTGCATGTCTTTGTTTTCTTGGAAAGAAATCACGTCTTCACATGCATGGTTGCAAAGAATCGGGTCTGCTCCTTAAGGAAAGAAGATATTCGGTACATGCAGGCTTTGGAGAAAATCTGTCCACGTGAAGATCAGCTGCTGCCTTTTCCTTGGAGAAAACCGTGTCTCTCAGTCCCTTCACGTTCACGCTGCCAGGTTTGGAAAGACGTGGCAGTAGCCTAGCACTACAAAAATGTAAGTATTTTGACACGTGCAGTTTGACACGTGTACAGTGCTGTACACGTGTCAAACATTTAGACACGTGCACTTTGACACGCGTAAGACGCGTGTCAAATGTGCACGACATTAAGTGCACAAGTTGACACGCGTATTGAGATACACGTGTCAAACCGTTTGACACGAGTATTTTAAATACTCGTGTCAAACCAATTTGACACGTGTATTGAGATACACGTGTCAAATTTGACACGTGTATCTCAATACACGTGTCAAATTGGTTTTTTTTAAAAAAAAAAAATCCAAATCGAATTTTTCATTTAAATAAATTTTTAATTTAATTATTTAATTGTATTTTTAAATTAAATTAAAAATACGATTAATTAATTAAATAAAAAATCCAATTTGGATTTTTTTTTTTCAATTTAGTTTTGGTATTGGTTATTTAAAATTATTTGGTATAATAATTTTAATAGTTATTTCAAATTTTATTATTTCCGACCACAAATAACGCAATATTGATTTTACCGAAAAACAGCACAAAATAATATTACACAAATCATAAGTTAATAACGTATTCGTTAACTAAGCAAATATTTACACATAAAAATTAATTACACAAAATATCTACAAATCTGAAGGGCGTCCCTGCGAATGAGGAGGTACCGTCCCAGGCGTGTTCTCGCCAACCGGCGATTACTGCGCAAGGAATGGTGTAGCGGGCGAAGGTGTAGCGACAATGGAATGCTGGCTCAGCCGTCGTCCAACAGGCGACAACGTACCAACCGTTGTCGAATTACCTGCAAATCATATAGACAATTAAAGTATATAATATTACTTGCAAAATTAAAGGGGTAATTAAAACAAATTGAAATTAATTTTGTCCTACACACAGTATAAATCATACCTGCAGATGCACTACTAACAGACGACGTACTACCTACGTGTGCAGGTGAAGGCGTACCAAGACATGGTGCTGATGCTCCCATGGACGACATGAAGACCTCAACCTGTCGCAGGCGCTGCTCCAACAGGTCATTCCTCGCTCGCTCAGCCTGTAGCTCCGCTTGGATCTCTTCCATCTTCCGAGTGTGTTCGGCCCAATCCCGAGATGTGCCCTGAGATGGTCCCCCTTGTGACCGAGGCCTATATGAGAAACATGTCCCCCGAATAGGTGTGACGTTCGGCCCAACCTGCCGAACCCTCCCTGCATACTCAGGCCTCCCAACCGCCTGTTCGTAAGCGTCGTTCGGTGCCCAACGCACCGTGTCTGCGGAGACGCTTTGCGTGGCGGCTGGATCACTGGATAAACTCTGCGTCATCCTCTCCTGTACGTCGTCAACATGAAAAAGTCATATATTGAATAATGACAAATCACACATAATTTTAAAAATAATAGTAAATTAAATCAGTAGCATACGCATAGGACCCGTGTACGTTCGTTCACGTGAGTGCCGTCCTTCCTTGTGTGGGTCTTCACGAACGACGCGGCGCGAGTGGGGGGCGTGCCAGATGTACATGTCTGTCGTCATGCAGTTGACATATATAAGAAACAGATAGCGATAAAAATAGTATAAATAAAAATAAAAACAATTATCAACAAATATATATAACATAAACATATATATTTTCATACCTCCTCGTAATTAAATCTGGCATAACTTTTAGATCCCGTACAATGAGGAAGGTCATTCTGCTCGCGCAGCCTCTTCATCCGTTCAGAGGTTGCCTACGCATTTAACATGAAAATAAAAATGTAAGCATTGACACACTTAAATTAAAACTAAAATTTAATAAACTGTTATTAAAAAACCACAACATTTTCTTGGCCTACATACGATTTTTTGCTCACGGCACCAATCTCTCAGCAGGAACTCTACATCTTCTGCGTCATAGTTGCCAAAAAAATTGTCCAGCATTCTCTCACGGATACTCTCGGGCGTGTCACCGTCTCTAATACGTAGTTTGGTTTTGAACCTCGACTTCCACGAGCGGTGCTTACGGCCAATATCACATAAAGCCTCCTGTTGTGCCCTGCGCGCGTCTACTGATACAGGTAGATAGAACTCCTCCTGCACATTCAACACATTTTTATAGGTTTAAAAACTTCAAGAAATACATTAATCTCAAGTTTAATTCAAATAAATAATTAAATTATATTCATAGACATACCATCAGCGCGTCCCACATTGCCTGCTTAATCTGCCTATTTACCTTCGCCCATTCGTCCCGCATGTGTATGTAGGACCCACTCTTGATCAGCTTGCCCTCAGCCCGCCGAAATCGATTGCAGGCCCGTCCTACAGGTTGTATAGCAGCATTGTACTGCAATACAACCTCCTTCCCCCTCGGGAGGACCCAGTTTCTCGCTGGGTCGTCAATCACCTCATAATAAATGGTCCCGTCTGGGTTGTACCCTAATGAAAGAAATATTCAACATTTAATCATAAGATTAAAGAACATATATATATATCTATATATATATATATATATATATATATATATATATATATATATATATATATATATAAACAATTTCTAATCAAATATTTATTTATTTCAAAACCAAAAAAAAAAAATTTTGGTAACAGAATCTGAGTTTTAAGGATGTCTAAATATGTACTTACCCATCAACCGAATCTGCTCAATCCGTATGTGCTGGGTCGCTGGGTCGCCCGCAACCTCCTCGCCAACCCCTCCGGCTTGTGGATCCAGCTAATCATCATTTGAATCCATATCCTGGGGACTACCGGGGGCCAACTGATCGGTACCCAACATCGCAACGTCCTCCTCATGGGTACTCTGGCTCCCCCCCACATCTGGCATCTGACTCTCACCGGAAAGTGGCATCTGACTCTCACCGGAAAGTGGCATCTGGCTCTCACCAGATAAAGGCATCTGGCTCTCTACATGCCCCGGGCCCTGACTCGCCCCCGATGCTGGCATCTGTCTCGGCCCCAAAATCTGGCCAGGCATCGCCGCCTATGCCGGTATCTGTCCCAACCCCATAGCCGGCATCTGCATCTCCCCGGTCTGTGACAATGGAAATCTACAATCCTGCGTCTCACTATCAGGGTTACACGTCATAGGTCGACTATACGTATACGGAAAGTACGGCGCATAACCCTGTGACCCCATCCCCTCTTGCACCCACCATCGATAGGCGTTACCCGGTTGGGTGAACCCTATCTGAGATAATGTCGGCAGCTCCGACAATGGAGAGCTGCAAGGTCCAGCTGTGCTGCTCTGCCCGTGATCTGACGTGGGCACGGCCACCGTACCCGGCAACAATGGTCTATAAGCCCCATTTGGGTGGTGTGGCCACGCTGCAGAATACAATGCCGTCGAAACAGTGGGCGTGGTCATGGGGGGCAAGGGTGGGCTAGGTGCCCGATACGCATAATGAGGGGGTCTCTGGTCCATCAATACCTGCGAACAAATGCAGACAAATTAATTAGAATATGTTTTTTTAATATATTTTTAATGAACATACTAAAGAACATCGAAATTTATGCAATTAATAAAAATTTGTATTTAGTACAAGCGAATTGTACAAACAATATATATATCAGTCAAGTGTATTGAGTTTAAGCTAATTATACTCACAACAAATACATCAATCATTGTATCACGGGAGCTTCAACAGGATCTATGTCGGGCCTGTCGTACTCGAATTCATCATTCGTATCTGGTAGGTCAGCAGTGGCTAGTACGAGCGGTACGCACTCATGGTAGGTTGTACCATCCTCATTACTCCCATCCCCCTGTCCAACGTCGTACACGTTGCGCGGTTTGGTCCTAACCGCACAAACCCAATTTGGGTTCCTTCCATCTTCTACGTAGAATACTTGATCCACCTGAGATGTAAGCACGTACGGCTCGTCCTGAATCTGTTCTCCCATGTGGACGAGGTGATTGAAGTTGACAAACACTAGGCCATACTCGTCTATTGTGAATCCTCTGTCCATTGTGGGGTCTGCCCAATTGCACTTAAATAGGACGTACCTAGTCCTGTCATAGTACTCGACCTCAAATATATCGGTTAACTGTCCGTAGTACGTTTCGCCTTCAACGGTAGGAACACAGACGCCGCTATTCTGAGTCCTCCTTCCCACATCATGAGCAAGCGTGCGAAATAATTTTCCATTTACCACGTACCTGTTGTACTTCACCGCTGTCTCCTTTAGCCCTCTACAACGCATAACCAACTTGTGGCCCAATTCCTCCCTATGTTGATCGTCCAGGCCATCGACCTATGTTTTAATTACAAATATTAAACATAAATTTATATTGAACCCGCATAAATTTATCCAATTTCAAATTTACAACTATTTCCTTACATATGCACGGTACCATTCGCAGAACTGCTCATGATGTTGTGCTTCAATAAGAGCCTCCGTAATGCGGCCCCTAGTGCATGATCGCCTAAGCGCGTCTTTGTGCATCCTACATTCAGCGTATACAATTATGTAATAATTGTTATTAATACTTTTATTCGAATTCTGCTAAATATAAGGTTAGGACTACTTACGTCCGCAAATTGTGAAACTCTTCAGAGTTGAACACAATATAACGATGAATCTGGTGCATTATCAACCGGTTCATGGTAACACGCGTGCCCGCCCCCTTGGATCCATCAGGATTTCTCTGAGGTCTGTTGTGGAATGTTGGTGAGTTATTCAGATACCTTGAACAGAACTTTACCAGCTCGGTCGCTATGTACCCCTCCGCAATGCACCCCTCAGGAGCTGCTTTATTGCGCACATTAGATTTGAAATTCCCCAGACTCCTGGTGTAAACACATACACTACAATTTAATTGTCGTCAATTAGGATTACAATTAAATAAAAATATATATTTACATATTATGCCGAATTTTACCTCTCTGCCGGGTACATCCATCTATACTGCACGGGTCCGCCCAGTCTACACTCGCGTACAAGATGCACGACCAAGTGGACCATGCTGTTAAAAAACCCTGGAGGGAATATCTGCTCTAGCTTGCACAAAGTGATATAGACGTCACCCTGCAGTCGGTCCATATCTTCTTGTGATAGCTTTGTTGAGCATATGCCTCTAAAAAATGCAGAAATCTCCACAAGAGGTCTAACAACTTTATCAGGCAATGACTTACGCAGTGCAATTGGGAGAAGCTGTTGCATCAGTATGTGGCTATCATGGCTCTTCAAGCCGGAAATTGTACGGTCCTTGAGCCGAACACATCGTGAAATGTTCGAGGCGTATCCGTCCGGGACCCTCACATTTCGAAGAACCTTCAGAAAATTTTCTTTGTCCTCTCTAGACATGGTGTGACAGGCAGCGGGAATATACGTTTTACTGTTGGCGGCCGTGAACGGATGCAACTTAGGTCTCAACCCCATTTCCTGCAAGTCCAGCCGAGCTGCCAAGTTGTCCTTCGTTTTCCCTTTTATATCCAAAATAGTGCCAAGTATATTGTCCATGACATTTTTCTCTATGTGCATAACATCAAGATTGTGTCGAAGCAAATTGTCTTTCCAATACGGCAATCTGAAAAATATACTTTTCTTCTTCCATATAACATCGGAACTCCCTGCACCCTTCTTCCGCTTCTTCCGTTTCTTCTTCTTACCCGCGGTCTCATCCCCAAACGCAACTCCGTCCAACTGTTGGAGAACCTCGTCTCCGCATGGCACAATCGGCGCGCTGTCAAATTCTTCAGTACCATCAAATGTTCGCCTGTTTAGCCGCCACAGATGTTCTGGCGGTAGGTATCTCCTGTGCCCCATATAGCAAAATTTGCATCCGTTCTTTAAGCGTATAGAACGCGTCGATTGCATACAGTAAGGGCATGCCTTCGCACCCCTGTTAGGCCAACCAGATAAATCTGCATACGCTGGCAAGTCGTTTATCGTCCACATCAACTGGGATCGCATAATAAAATTTTCCTTCTTTGAAGCATCGAATGTTCGTACCCCTACATTCCACAGTTCCAGCAACTCATCAATCAATGGCTGAAGGTAAACATCAATATCCATACGTGGTGAGCTCGGTCCAGGGATAACCAGGGAAAGGATGAAGGACGACTGTTTCATGCACATCCAAGGTGGCAAATTGTACGGCACAAGCATTACGGGCCATGTGCTGTGGGATGTGCTCATGTTCCCAAATGGATTAAATCCATCTGCTGTCAAACCAAGCCGAACGTTCCTACTCTCTGCCATAAAATCTGGATGTAAAATGTCAAACAATCTCCATGCCTCACCGTCGGTCGGGTGCCTCAATACGCCATCCCTAGTGCGGCCTTCTGCATGCCATCTCATATAGGGCGCAGTATGCTCAGACATGAATAACCTCTGCAACCGTGGGATGAGTGGAAACCACCTCAAGATCTTCACCGGGCGTTTTTTCCTCGCTGATATGATCTCACCATCATCATCTACTTGTGTATCAGCCCTCCACTTAGACTCTCCACATACTGTACATGAATCTAATTCTTTATTGTCTTTCCAGAATAACATACAGTCATTACGGCACGCTGGAATCTTCTCATACCCCAGACCCATGCCACTTAGGAACTTTTTGGCCTCATACGTGTTATCTGGCAATGACTCATCGCAAGGAGGCAACAACTGATTGATAAATTCGAGAATGTCTGAAAAAATCTTGTTACTAATACCTCCAACGCACTTCAAATTGTACATGTGTACAGTAGCACTCAATTTACTATGCTTTGTACCAGGGTGAAGGGGCTTCTCGGCGGTCTTTAACAGCTCTTGGTACTTCAATGTGTCCCCGCAAGAGGTATCTTCGTCAACTTGTTGCGGAAGACTACTGACGGCTTCAGGAACATCGTGCACGCCGAAGGCGTCACGCAACATGGCGTGCATGTCATCATCCTGTTCCCCGGCGACACCCTCCTGTTCTGTGACTTCACCATGTTCAGTGCTACAACCAACGGTCTCTGTTCCACTGTGATAACTCGAACACTGACCAGGAATAGCGGACCCAGTCGTAGTCTCACCGTGCATATACCACAAATTGTATCCCGGATTCATCCCCCTACCTCCAGTCAAGTGGGCAAGAACGTAATCTGGAGTGTGACGCTGGTTATTTCGACAATACTTGCATGGGCAGTAAATTTTTCCATCGACGGCCGTACAGTTACTAACGGCAAATGCTACAAACGCCCTACACCCGTCGTTATACCCTGTCGTACCCCTAGGTGCTGACATCCAAGACTTGTCCATATTTCTCTGTACAGGGTTAAGAGGACAAGACAAGACAAATCATACGTCTTACAGTATAAAGTGTAAGTGTTTTTATTTTTTTTATTTTTTTAAAGGGTTTAGGGTTAGGGTTTGTTAGGGTTTAGGGTTAGGTTTTATTTTTTTTCTTTAAAAGTGTAGGATTTTTTTTTTTTTTTTTCTTAAGGGTTTAGTGTTAGGGTTTATGGTTTTATTTTTTTTTTATTTTTTATTTTTTATAAGGGTTTATGGTTTAGGGTTTGTTAGGGTTTAGGGTTTAGGGTTTAGGGTTTGTTATGGTTAATGGTTTAGGGTTTTTATTTAGAAAGTGTAGGAAATTTTTTTTTTTTTTTTTAAGGATCTAGGAATAGGGTTTAGGGTTTGGGTATTTTTTTTAGAAAGTGTAGGATATTTTTTTTTTTTTTTTTTTTTGGGTTAGGGTATTTTTTTTAAGAAAGTGTAGGATATATTTTTTTTAGGGATTAAGGTTTAGGGTTAGGGTTTTTTTTTATAAAGTGTAGGGTTTTAGGATTTAGGGTTTGTTAGGGTTTAGGGTTTAGAGTTTAGGGTTAGGGTTTGTTAGGGTCTAGGGTTAGGGTTTAGGGTTTTAGGTTATTTTTTTTTTTTAAGCGATTAGGGTTTAGGGTTTAGGGTTTGTTAGGGTTTAGGGTTTAGAGTTTAGGGTTAGGGTTTGTTAGGGTCTAGGGTTAGGGTTTAGGGTTTTAGGTTTTTCTTTTTTTTTTTAAGGGTTTAGGGTTTGGTACGGTTTAGGGTTTAGGGTTAAGAGTTTTTTTTTAGAAAGTGTAGGAAGTTTTTATTTTTTTTAAAGGGTTTAGGGTTTTATTTTATTCTTTTTATAAGGGTTTAGGGTTTGTTAGGGTTTAGGGTTTAGGGTTTTAGGATTTAGGGTTTGTTAGGGTTTAGGGTTAGGGTTTGTTAGGGTTTAGGGTTTAGGGTTTAGGGTTAGGGTTTGTTAGGGTCTAGGGTATAGGGTTAGGGTTTAGGGTTTTAGGTTTTTTTTTTTTTTTTTTTTAAGAGTTTAGGGTTTAGGGTTTAGGGTTTGTTACGGTTTAGGGTTTAGGGTTAAGAGTTTTTTTTTAGAAAGTGTAGGAATTTTTTTTTTTATTTAGAAAGTGTAGGAATTTTTTTTTTTTTTTAAAGGATCTAGGATTAGGGTTTAGGGTTTAGGGTTTTAGTTTCTTAGGGTTTAGGGTTTAAGGTTACGATTTTTGTTTTTAGTGTTAGGGTTTAGGGTTTTAGGTAGTGTAGGATATTTTTTTTTTAGGGTTTAGGGTTTGTTAGGGTTTAGGGTTTAGGCTTTAAGGTTTAGGGTTAGGGTTTGAAAGTGTAGGATTTTTTTTTTTTTAGGGTTCGTTATGGTTTAGGGTTAGGGTTTTTATTTAGAAAGTGTAGGATTTGTTTTTTTTTTTTTTAAAGGATCTAGGATTAGGGTTTAAGGTTAGGATTTTTGTTTTTAGTGTTAGGGTTTCTTTTTTTAGAAAGTGTAAGATATTTTTTTTTTAGGGTTTAGGGTTTAGGGTTTGTTAGGGTTTAGGGTTTAGGGTTTAAGGTTTAAGGTTTAGGGTTAGGGTTTTTAGGGTTTGAAAGTGTAGGATGTTTTTTTTAGGGTTTAGGGTTTAAGGTTTAGGGTTAGGGTTTTTTTTTTAGAAAGTGGTGGATTTTTTTTTTGGAAAAAGGGTTTAGGATTAGGGTTTAGGGTTTTAGTTTTCTTTTGGAAGTATATGAATTTTTTGTTTTTTTAAGGGTTTAGGGTTTAGGGTTAGGGTTTTAGTTTTTTCTTAAGGGTTTAGAAGGTTTTAGTTTAGGGTTTTTTCTTGGGTTAGGGTTTTTGTTTTGTTTTAAGAGTTGAATGTTCTTTTTTTAGAAAACAAAAACAAATATGGGTTTAGGGTGTTTATTTTTTTTAAAAAAAAAAGGGTTTATTGTTCCGTGTTTAGAGTTAGGGCTTAGGGTTTACGGTTATGAATTTAGTGTTTAGGGTTAGGGTGTTAGGGTATTTTTTTAAAAAAAATGGTTTAGGGTTAGGGTTAGAGTTTTTGTTTTGTTATAGGGTTTGGACTTTAGGGTTAGGGTTTTGTTTTTTGTAAAGGGTTTAGGATTTAGGGTTTATGGTTAGGGTGTTTGTTTTTTTTTAGTGGTTTAGGGTTAAGGAGCTTGGTTTTTTGGTTTTTTTAAGGGTTTTTCGTCATAAATTAAATATTTTGGGTCATTTTATGTTTCTCAAATTTTTTTTTTAAGAAAATATCAAAAACGAATAGTACGATATACTTGTTTCAATTTTAGTTTAAACAATTCCATAATTTTATTTTTAAAAAGTGATTTTCTATATGTGGATCATTTTGTTGAGTCATTTTGTCAGATTTCGGTTTTATAGAATTCCCAAAAACCAAAATATGATAATTGTCGAAAATGATAATAACAACACAAATTTGTAAATGGTAAAATATATCACCAAAAAACATACAACTGTACGCATGCATATTTTTCATGCATAATAACCAACCACAGAAAAATCAAAAAAATGATACAACAATATATAGTAATACTGCAATGATAAACAATTAAGAAAAATATATAAATAAATATAGTGAAATATTTGAAATTTATTATAGCCAAAAAATGTAGGAAACAAATTTTGAAAATTACTCACAATCTTGTACTCTGTGATGTAATATACTACTGATTGTTGTATTTTTTGTACCTGCATTTTTTGGGAAGAACAAATTAATACTATAGCAAAAATAAAAAACACAAAATTACAAAAAACTAATTACAAAAAAATCACGTAGAGATACAGAGAGAGAGGGAGGCAGAGAGAGATAGAGGCAGAGAGAGATAGGGAGAGAGAGAGAGAGACATAGAGATACAGAGAGAGAGAAGAGAGAGATAGGGAGAGAGCGATAGAGGGAGAGAGAGAGTACACTGAGAGAGGCAGAGAGATACACAGAGAGAGAGAGAGAGAGAGAGAGAGAGAGAGAGAGAGAGAGAGAGAGGTAGAGAGAGAGAGAAAGAGATAGAGAGGAAGAGGGAGATAGAGAGAGAGAGGTAGACAGAGAGAGAAAGAGATAGAGAGGAAGAGAGAGATAGAGAGAGAGGGAGAGACGGAGCGAGATATTAGAGAGAGAGAGACCGAGAGGAGGAGAGGTGGAGAGAGGGCGTCTCACCGGCGGGAAGGGCGGATCGCGGTGGCCGGGAGCTGTCCGGTGCGGCTGTATGTGTCGACGGAGAGGGGGAGAGAGAGAGAGAGAGTGAGAGAGAGAGAGAGAGAGAGAGAGAGTGTGATCAGAAATGGGTAGCTTCCAGAGGAAGCTACCCATTTCCGATAATATATATATATATATATATATATATAATATATTTAATATATTATTATTTGAATTTTAAAGTTTTTATATATATATATATATATATATATATACATATATTTGCACAGCAAGGCCAGGTGGCGCGCGGGAGAACTCCCGCGCAGCCGTCCTGGCCAAAGGATTGGGCACGTGTACTGAGTACACGTGTCCAATCCGAGACGTGTATTTAAATACACGTCCCCAATTGTATTTATTTATAAAAAAAATAATATATATGTATTTATATAATTTAACCACATAATTTAACTCCCGCGCAGTACACAGTTGGACACGTGTACGTAGTACACGTGCCTAATTGGGGACGTGTACTACGTACACGTCTCCAAATGTAATTTTTTAATATTATTTTTATATTATATATATATATATATATATTTAATATATTATATATATTTCATATAAACCCATGCAACCCAGAACGTGTATGCACTGCATGTACTGCATGTACACATTGCTAAACCCTAAGACCTAAAACTAAAACATAAACTATAAATTAAAACTAAATATAAACCCTAAATTTAAATCATGACACTAAGTATAAGTATATATACTATACTACCCTAACCCTAACCCTAACCCTAAGTATATGTACTATATATTATTTTGAATTTTAAAATGGCGGCGCGCGGGAGACGTGTAATTAAAATACACGTCCCCCATTGTAGAAATTTTATTTAATTAAAAATATATATATATATATATATATAATTTAACAACGTAAAAAATTGGTAGGGTTTAGGGTTTTAGTTTCTTAGGGTTTAGGGTTTAAGGTTAAGATTTTTGTTTTTAGTGTTAGGAATTTTATTTTTAGAAAGTGTATGATATTTTTGTTTAAGGCCGGGTTTATGGTTTAGGGTTTAAGGTTAGGATTTTTGTTTTTAGTGTTAGGGTTTCTTTTTTTAGAAAGTGTAGGTTTTTTTTTCTTAGGGTTTAGGGTTTAGGGTTCATTATGGTTTAGGGTTTGGTTTTAGAAAATGTAGGATTTTTTTTTTATTTTTTTTATTTTTTTTAAGGATCTAGGATTAGGGTTTAGGGTTTAGGGTTTAGGGTTTTACTTTCTTAGGGTTTAGGGTTTAAGTTTATGATTTTTGTTTTTAGTGTTAGGAATAATTTTTTTAGAAAGTGTAGGATATTTTTGTTTAAGGGTTTAGGGTTTAAGGTTAGGATTTTTGTTTTTAGTGTTAGGGTTTCTTTTTTTAGAAAGTGTAGGTTTTTTTTTTCTTAGGGTTTAGGGTTTAGGGTTCGTTATGGTTTAAGGTTAGGGTTTGGTTTTAGAAAATGTAGGATTTTTTATTTTTTATTTTTTATTTTTTATTTTTTAAGGATCTAGGATTAGGCTTTAGGCTTTAGGCTTTAGGGTTTTACTTTCTTAGGGTTTAGGGTTTAAGTTTATGATTTTTGTTTTTAGTGTTAGGAAAAAAGTTTTTAGAAAGTGTAGGATATTTTTGTTTAAGGGTTTAGGGTTTAAGGTTAGGAATTTTGTTTTAGTGTTAGGGTTTCTTAATTTAGAAAGTGTAGGATAATTTTTTTTTTTAGGGTATAGGGTTTAAGGTTTAAGGTTAGGAATTTTGTTTTTAGTGTTAGGGTTTCTTTTTTTAGAAAGTGTAGGATATTTTTGTTTAAGGGTTTAGGGTTTAGGGTTTAAGGTTTAAGGTTAGGAATTTTGTTTTAGTGTTAGGGTTTCTTTTTTTAGAAAGTGTAGGATATTTTTTTTTTTTTTAAATACACGTCCCGAAATGTATTTGCATGCATAAAAAAATATATATATATATATATATATATATATATATATATATATATATATATATATATATATGTATATATGTATTTATATAATTTAACCACATAAAAAAAAATACAAACCCATGCAGCCTGGGTTTAAAAAAAAATACCGTACATATAGCTAAACTTTACGCGCTAAAAGTAAACCGTAAACTATAATTTAAAACTAAACCCTAACCCTAAAATTAAACTCTAACACTAAGTATATATACTATATTAAACCCTAAATAAAAAATAAAAACTAAAACCTAACCATAAAATTAAACTCTAACCCTAAGTGCATAGACTATATATAGCTATAAACTATAATCCTAATTAAGGGTACGTACTGTATATAGTCATAAACCCTAACCCTAATCCTCGTGATTTAATATATATATTTAAAAGTATACAATAATAACACATGAAAAATATATTGACATTATTATTCATAAAATGTAAAATCAATTAAATTATAACCCATAGCTTTAAGTGTATATATTATATATACCTATACAACATAAAACCCAAACCCTAAGTGTATATACTATATATAGCGATAAACCTTAACCCTAAGTATATATACTATATATAGCGATAAACCTTAACCCTAAGTATATATACTATATATAGCTATAAACCCTAACCCTAAGTGTATATACTATATATAGCGATAAACCCTAACCCTAAGTATGTATACTATATATAGCTATAAATCCTAAGTTTAAGTGTATATACTATATATATCGGAACAATCTAATTTTGAACTGCTTATGATTTAATATATATATATTTAAAAGTGTACAATAATGACACGTGAAAAATATATTGACATTATTATTCATTAAACGTAAAATCAATAAAATTATAACACATAGCCCTAAGTGTATATATTATATATACCTATAAACCCTAAAACCCAAACCCTAAGTGTATATACTATATATATCGATAAACCATAATCCTAAATATATATACTATATATAGGTATAAACCCTAGCCCTAAGTGTATATACTATATATATTATATATAGCTATAAACCCTAACCCTAAGGGTATGTACTATATATAGCCATAAATTTATGAGGGACTAAACTATAAGTATTTAATTCATTATGTAGCGCAGAACTCTAAAAATAATTGCATTTACTATATATAGACATAAATAAAAAGGTTACTGTATATAGTTTCTAAACCGTTTACATGCATGCATATCTATATATATAGTATTAATTATAGGTTTTTTAACTTTGTTATGTTTAAATTTTTTTTTTTTTGGTTTCTAAACGTAGATGGTGTACAAAACTAAACCTTAATTTAAACTATTTGGTTTAATTATATATTTTGCACCAAATTTGTTTGATTATGCATATAGTACAATATGTAAATTAGGTTAGGGTTTACGTGCTTATTAGTATACTATATATATATAAATAAGGAACCTAAAAAGTATAAATTCCAACCAACAAATATACATATAGCATATAGTACAATATGTAAATTAGGTTAGGGTAATCTACACCGTATTTTTGGATTAGATTTGTATGATTAATAATGTAAGGAGTTTTTTTTTTAATTTTTTTTTTAAATAATTAATACAACACAGAATTTTTTTTTTTAATATATATTTGGCGAATTAATAAATTTTTGACACGTGTATTACTACACGTGTCCATTTGGACACGCATATGAAATACACGTGTCCAATTACAAAATTGACACGTGTAATAATACACGTGTCCATTTGGACACGCATATGGAATACACGTGTCCAATTGGACGCGTGTATTCAGACACGCGTCCAAAATGGACACGTGTATTAAATACGCGTGTCCAAATGGACACGTGTATTCAATACACGTGTCCATTTTAGACGGCTGTACAATTTGACACGTGTCATGGGAGACACGTGTCAAATTGGACGCGTGTCTACAGTAACAGGTACTGTAGACACGCGTCAAAATGATAGTATTTTTGTAGTGTAGCTGTATGGAAATCGAGTTGTTCTTAATTCTTTTGGAAAGAATCAGTGCTTGCTGGGTCTTAGCGTGAAAAACGTGTCTTGTGCACATTTAAGGCTGCTCTTGTTATGGAAATAGAATCTGGTCCCCAAGTGTCAGGTTGCTGCCCTTGCATGTTCAGTGTTGGCATGATCCTTTTTGGACTGCCAATTATATGGAAAGAGGAGTAACTCGGTACTGCCTTGCTACCTGTTTTGGAAAGAATTTGTGCATGTACAGCTTTGGAAAGGAGATGCCAACGTGTGCCTTGGTGCTGCATGGGGTTGGTCTTCAGAATTTCGGTGCATGCAGATTTGGAAAGAACAAATATATAGAGGCCATGAAGAGTCGGTGCTGCTCTTTGTTGCATGATTTGCTGCTGTCCAGCTCACATACATGCTTGGCTGTTGCTCATTATGTGTGTGCATCAGTGCATGGGTGCTTGTCTCTGCATGTCCAATTTCCTAGCATGGAAATAATCTGCCCAGGTCCAAAGAAAATATCAACACAAAGGTCCTCCAATCTAGTGCTTCCACATCAGCTCTTCTATTTGATCTCAAGAAATTAAATTGTATCTCTTTTATTTTTTATTGCAATTCCACATAAATACTGTCATTTTCTATCGATGACCTACAAAAATACTAGAACACCACAACTAACCAAAAATATTAGAAATAACAAAGCTAAAGATTTAACAAATGCAAATTAAGGGGTTCAAATATACAATATTTGGCACTCATCAACATCTCTGTTTCTGATAGCAACATTACATGATAGTGATTTTGTCAACAGAATGCAGCCAACAAAAACTAACAAACTCCTCCTTTGGCCATTCTAACTGATGATCTGGGGATCAACAGTAACGGTTTGTCCTGCAACAGTGGATTGAAGTACCAACCCGCAGTCATCGTCCTGCACCAACTCTAGGTTGGCATAGTAAAGTCTGACAAGCTTGGTATAGACAACACATGCATAACTATGAAGATATCCCCAGTGGTATGTCTGAATGATGTCGTGGATACTATCCAGAGGTGCCACCATAATGTCTGACCAGACCACATTTCTTTCAGCAATGACTGTGCGGTCCATAATTTTGGCTTTGAGAGCCGTTCTGTCTCCCTTTGTCCTCTGGGGGACTCTGCGCTGTGGACTGCCTGCTGACATGGTTCTGCAAAAGAGACCAACAAGATTTGCCAAGACAAATAATCCAAAAAGTATTCTTGTTAGGTCACAAAAATTTGAGCATTATAACGGTAGTAAATGAGACTTTCTTACAAATATAGACAGAAATTATCACATTGTAGTCCTAAAAATATCCCCACAAATAATCCCAACATAGCAGATATATGCATCTCACAATCTCAAAAACATTCCTAAAACACATTAATATTCTAACAGTTTTTAAAAAAAAACTGAAGAGAAAAAGACTGAAGAAATACCTAGAATGTGAGAATAATGCGCAAAAAGACAAGAAGGAGCAAGATAAATCCAAAAGCTCGCAAGAAATTACTCACAAGATGCCAAAAGGAGACTTTTTGGTGGGGTAGGGAGGAAATGCGGTGACTAGTCTATATATAGGGCTTGTGGGGTCCTCATCTGGACGGTGTATTAATGCCGTCCGGACGGGCGCTGCATTGGAAACAAGCGGACAGGTCGCGCGCGTCCGGACAAGTAACCTCACCGTCCGGCCGTTGGTGCCGCGAGCGTCCGGACGAAAGCTGAACCGTCCGAACGACTAAACTCCACTCCCATTCGGACGCCAAGAGAGATCTTCCGGACGCTTCACACTGAAAAATAGAAAACTGAAGAAAAAATTATAGAATTTTAATTTTTCTCAAGTTAGTTTCAGAACACGCATGTATAATCTACTAATAACACAATTCGAGAGCATCTCAAAACTAAACATAGATATAAAAGAGAGTTGAGATTTCAATCAGTACAAATATTTTCTTGGACATAGAAAATTTAAATAGACGACTCAATTCATGCAATGCGTGTGTGTGTGTGTGAAGACTTAACCCACAAGGTATGACTATCACAAATATGACAAAGAGCAACCAGATTTTCTAGACAAGAGAAAAAATCAGCGAAAGATAAGTCAAAAGTTAAACCTTATAACTTACTAGGGCCTAGTCACCCTCATTTGATACACTGCCCCTGAGATGCAGCACCTAATTGTTTTACTTAGGGCTGGCAATTTTGACACGACCCGACAACCCGACACGAACACGACATAAAATTAGCGGGTTTGGGTTTACCTTAAACGGGTTTGGGTCATAAACGGGTCGACCCGTTTATCTTGGTCTGATGGGTCGGGTCGCAGGTGACCCGCCAGACACGATTAGCTTTTTTTCTTTTCTTTTTTTTAAAAAAAAAAAATGGAGAATGGCCGTCGGCCAAATGGGAAATTGGGGGGAAATGGAGAATTATCTGAAAGACTAAAAAGTGAAAGTAAAAACTAAAAAGTTGAAAACAAAAGATGAAAACTCAAAAGAATTTAAGAATCAATTAATCAAAACAGTCAAAACACGAACAAAACTAGAAAACCCTAGCCTTTTCTTTTTGAATTTTTCCTTCAGCGGTTCAGCCTCGCCGTCGTCGCCGAGTCGCCGCGCCGCCGCCCTTCTCTTCTTCTTCAGCTCCGCGCCGCCGACCCATCTTCTTCCTCCCGCGAGGCCCAATCGAAAACTGGACCCGCTCAACGCTCCCCGTCTCTCCGCTGCTCTCTCTCTCTAAAGTCTCTGCTCTCCCCGTCTCTCCGCCGCTCTCTCTCTCTCTCTCTCCGGCCGATGTCGCATCCAGTACGGCCGGGTCCGCCGGTATGTTAGTTGATTTCCATTTTTAATTTTTTATGGCCTCATTATTGTGGGTATTAAAATCATAATTGTGGATTCGTAATTTCATGATGCTTGCCTGCTTGTTCAGAAATTTTTTGTGAATAAATTTTTTGTGAACAAATGGAAATTTTTTGTGAAGAAATTTCAAGCCCTGATGCAATGTTTAGATTCTGAACTATTTCTATTCACTTAATTGTTAGACATTAAAGACTAACAATAAACTATCTCTCTGAATTCACTCGTGGGCTTCAGCTCGACGGTAAGTCTGTCCTTATTTCTCCCATTTAACTCGAGCTGCAGTTTTATTTATTTATTGTTTCCTCTACATGTCTGAATTCCCACTTCACTTTTATGAACCCCCCAAAATAATAATAATATTATTATTATTATTATTAAAAAAAAAAAAAAAAAAAAAAAAAAGATAGATTCGACCCATTATGTTAAACGGGTTTTACGGGTCGTGTTTGTGCCTAGGCTAAACGGGTCGCGGGTCTTAACGGGTCATGTCGGGTGACCCGTTTTGCCAGCCCTAGTTTTAGTTGTACCATGAAGGACAAGGCATATTGCAAATTCAACACATAAGAAGTGAATAAACAATTTAAAGTGCAGAATTCATAAGTTTTACTGCTTGATTCTTATGGTGCTGCAAACTAGAGAGAATGCCAGAGTTTTTAAGTTCTAGGTTCAACTAGCATGTGGTCAATTTGGCCATCTTATCAAATACCTCTTCTCTTATCCAAAATTTCTAGAAACAAAAAGTCAGAGAAGGAAAAATGTACCTTTAAGGGAGTCTTGGATAGTGCACATTTTTATCGCATGAGAAAAGAAGCTATCCTACTTTTGCATATACAGGAAAAAAACTTGGTAGATAAAGTCATAAACTGTCAATTATATCTAAGCAGAATGGGTTAATGCACAAAGAATTGAGATATCAGGTGAAAACACATGCAATATCTGATATGCCAAGAAAAAAATACCCTGCAATTCTCCTCAAAAATATATTTTTTTTTTTATTTATTATTAAAAAAATAATGCAATATGGAAATGACATCATATGTAAGGCAAGACAAACCTGATGATGCCAATACAGAAAAAACAGTCGCTCGGCCTGCTTTTTCTATCTTCCCCAACAAGTACCTGCAAAGTTCTCTCAAGAGAAATAGGGGGCAAAAACACAATTGGTTCCTAGATTGCATACAAAATATAGCAAGAAGATAAGCAATCAAACCTAATGCCGGAGGATTAGGATTCAAATCCTAGGCATGAACACCTGAACCTGCTAGGTGCGTCTATTCCCCCTCATGGGGTGACTGTTCTTCTTGACCCAAGCCTGCCTTCCTGTGGGTGGTTGCTGGCAGGACTTCATCATCCACTCCATCATGCTCTGCATCCAGATAGGTGGCTCACTGTGGTATAGCTCTTCTTCCACCTTCTGAGGCCTTCTAAACTACTTAGATTTGATCTTTGAGGTCCCACTATGATTGGCTGGTACAAACCGCTGCTGAGGCCTTTGATGCTAAGATGCCTAGTATCGTGGTGCATAAGACCATGGAGCTTGATATCTTGTTGCTGGATGATAAGGGTCCTGATACCATGGAGTCTGATACTGGGCCGCTGGTCTAGTGACATGATTAGCTTGTCGGGGCACTTCTTTCTTGGCCTTGGCTTTCTGAGCTTTCAGGAGGGAGCACTAAGGACGAATATGCCCACTTAGACCACATTGATGGCATATGGGAGATCTTTTGATGGAATGAGGCTTCTGAGTGCCTGGAACATCATCATTGACCTTGTCCTTCCCTTTATCTTCAGCAATGGGAGGAGGCTCTGGGACTGCAGGTTTCACAAATACAGTCTTTGAAGTAAAGGAAGCATCAGAAGAGGGAGCTACATACCCAAGACCGGTCTTGTCAGTAGGACTCTTCTGAATAGATAGCATACGAGTCAGTTTCTCATTAGTGACTCTTTCTAATTGGAGCTGAGTCTCTAGCAACTTCTCCTCGAGCTCTTGTATCTTGAGCAGCAATGAACTCTTCTCAGTCTGCAAATTGTTCAGATCATACAGATGCTGCTTACGACCTTCCCTCTGCTTCTCATACTCTATGTAAAGTTTCTTGTAAGCCTCCTTAAGCTCTTCCCCATTATCACTATGCTCCGAATAATAAGAGTCTTCCTCTTCAAAGTGTGGGGCTATAAAGGCTAGAAATTTCTCAGACTCTGGAGCTTCTTCTTTTGACTCATCACTGAGAGTCACATTGTACGCCTTCCCCTTGCCCTTCTTAAGATTCCCACAATCGGCTCGGATATGCCCAAAACCTGAGCACTCAAAACATCTGGGCCCTTTGGGATCCTTCTTTTCTTCTTCCTCGGGGTCAGCTTCTCTGGGAGCTTTCTTCACCTTTTCAGAAAACTTCTTCTTGAATCGGTCGTCTCTCATCAGTCTTCTGAAATTCTTGGCTAACATAGCCACAGCTCTTTCTTCCTCCTCAGAGTCCTCTTCAGATGAGGCTTCAACCCATTTCTTACACGCTTTTAGGGCAATGGTCTTTAACTTCTTGACCGAGGGTAGAGACAGCTCATAAGTTTGAAGAAATCCCACCAACTCTTCAATCTTCATTTCTTCTAGATCTTTGCTTTCTTCAATGGTGGTCACCTTGATCCTGAAACACTCAGGCAAAGATCTTAGAATCTTTCAGATGAGTTTTACATCTGAGACAGGCTTCCCAAGACTCAGCATGGAGTTTCTTAGGTCACTCATCTTGGAGTAAAACTCTCCAAATGTCTCTTCTTCTAACATCTTAATTTCTTCAAATTTCGAAATAAACATTTGAAGTTTGGCAGATTTTACAAGCTTAGTGCCTTCATATGTTGTTTCCAAAATTTGCCATGCTTCTTGAGCAGATTCACAGTTTGAAATTTTTGCAAATTCAGACGGTAAAAGTGCTTGACACAAAGCATAGAGGGCTTTGTCATTAGAAAGTCTTGCATTTTTCTGAGAGACTAGTTCAAGCGTTGTATCCTCTGGTTTAGTCCAACCAGTTTCAACAATACTCCAACAGTTAATAGATTTTAAAAAGACCCGCATGTGAGCTTTCCAATAGCCATAGTTCGAGCCGTCAAAGGCAGGAACAGAATTAAGAGTTTGAGACATATCAAAATTTAGAAGTCAACAAATAACACTCAAGAAAAAAATCTTCTCAGAGTGTACCAAGCTCTGATACCAATTGAAAAATAGAATTGACTTCTTAAAATAAAAGCAAGTGTGTGTGTGCGTAATGTGTTAACAAAATAATGCGGAAAATAAATAACACAAGAATTTTTATTAAAGAAGTGGAAACTCAAGATGAGAAAAACATTCCGGGGTAGCCAAACCCAGGATATCCACTATTCAGAAGACAAGACTAGATACAAGATAGTAACACTCACATACCCCTGATGCAGTGGTAGTACCTTGCTCTCTAACGTGTAACCCAACATGAACGCCTCCCAACCAGGTCTCCTACCTGAATGGGTCTTCAATGGAATCCTTTACCTTAGGACCGACTCCTAAGATACACTTCAGTTTAAGCGTAGTAACAACACACACAACAACGGCTCTAGAGAGAATGAATCAACTCAATAACCTCACAAATAACTCTCTAAGCTTTAGTGGAATTCAATACCGAATTCTTGCAGTTCTCAAGCACAGTGGCCTCTATTTATAGGCTAAGGACTCAAATAAGCGTCTGGCTTGATAAAGCTGGGCGCCCTCTGGACGGTGGTCATGGGCCGTCCGGACGGACAATTGTGCGACCAAAATTCTGAGATTTTCGCTGAAAATCTTTCCTGTTTGAGAGCCGCGTCCGGACAGTGAAGCACTATCGTCCGGACGGTCACACGTCCGCTGCAAGTAATTTCCTTACTAAGGTTTCGCGCGTCCGGACCATGGGGGATGGCCGTCCAAACAGTTGATCTGCTGTATGCAATTTCCATATCTGTTGTACGCGCGTCCGGACCATGGTAGACCGGCTTCCGGACAGTTGAGTTTGAATTGCGAACTTGCCTTTAAGGAGTAGCGCGTCCGGACGGGAATCCACGTAGTCCGGACTGTTGCAGCAATCTTCCCATATTTGCTTTTGGAAAGAAAATCTGAAGCTCAATCACTGAGAGTCGTCCAGACGGGCTGCTGAGTCATCCGGGCCGATGCAAGCTGGAACAGAAGCTTCTCGATACAGATGAGTGTCCGGACAGAAATCCATGTCGTCCAGACAGATGATGCTTGGGTCTGTCGAGCGTCAGGACGGTATGGCACGTCGTCCGGACGGCTGGCAGGGAACCGAAATCTCTGACTTGAAAACAGTACAGAATCTTCTAAAGCACTTCTGAATAGTGAAATCCCTGTTAAAAAAGCATCTTTACACATAAGTGATTTTGTCCAATCAAAATGTAGCCAATCACAAACTAACAGTTAACATCCTAGGTAGATCATCTGGATTTGAACTATGGCATGACTCTTGTTATAAGCATATATATACCTATATTGCATACATCATCATCTTGTATGAAGGAATAATACTATAATGCATGTGATTACAACTTAAATTGAGTTCACCATATGATAACATGTGTATCATGCGTATTATTACTCACTAAGTAGTGGACTTACAATTGTCTCTTTCACCTATGAAACATGTATTGTTTTATAGATAATGTTTGTGATGGCGAGTTCGGAGTAGCATATGGTCATGCTGGAGGGAGTGCTCAGGATCATTTTTGAGGAGTTAGACCCCATATGGCTAGCACGGATGTGGAAAGGACCTAGTGAATCCCGTCGGGATATGATAGATTCATCTTTATGCTTTATTTTCTTAAGTGTATGTAATGTCCAAGATGTTAATCAAGTGCTAAAAACATTAATTAGACTAATTAAGTGAATAATTAGGTAAAAATGAGGAAGAAAAACACTTAGAAAAGATTTAGAATTGAGTTTCTAAGTTGTGCGTCCAAACAGACCAATTCTGTGTCCGGACGAGTGAGTCAGTAAGTTCATTTCTTGCCATTTGTCCTGACGGGATTGGAAGAAAGTTGTATTTTTCAATGGGTGTCCGGATAGCCCACTATCATGTCCGGACATGCCTCGTTAGTAATTGTTGGAAGACAGTTTTTCAGTACTTTTTCTCCCCTCTTCTCCCATTTTTCCGAAAAACCTATCTTCTCTCTCCTAGGTTTTGATCTTAAACCCTAGATTCTAGTAGTTTGGAGCTTTCAAACTTAAATTTGACACCAAAAACGTGACCCTCAAAGCAAGATCTATGTTTCACCGATCGTTTTGAGGTAAATTATAAAAATCCTAGTTTCATTAGATTTGTATTGATTTTTGAGAGTTTGAGCTTGACCTCTTAATTTTCTTTAGGTATCGTGTGTTTTGAAGTGTTCTAAGTCATCTTCAAGCATTGTGCTACATTTTGGTGAGAAATCAAAGTAAAACCAAAAACCCTAGTTTTTGTCTAAGTGTTTTAAGTTGATATTTTTTGTGTCTAACCCTAAGATGATCTTATGGGTTAGTATTGTTAGTTAATGGGTTGTCAAATGGAGTCCTAGAAATTTTATAGGTTTTTCATGGGTTTTAGTTCTTGAACAATTGAAGAGTTAAGTGAGAATTTAGAGTTAGAAATGTTACATGTTAGTATTAATGTGTCATCACAATGTATTGTACAGTGATACATTATGGGGCTTACGAGGAGGATTCTTTCATAGATAAATTCTCGAGCAGCCAACGTGAATATTTTACTCACTGAGAAAAGCCTTTATGTTTTACGATGAGAAATTGTTATGATTTTATAAATTTGAGCCAATGATATTTTAGTATAATATATGCTTGTGATTTGCCTTCAATTATGTTAAAGAGTGTATTTGATGATGTTTACGAGTTTTAAGATGAGTTTGAGAAAATGTGAATTGCATTGTATTTTATGTGCTTTATGAGAAGTTAAGAATGCATGTTATGATGAAAAGATTAAGAAAAGCATGAGATGATATGAGTTGCATGAGTGTGAAAGCATGTACACAGAGCATAGATAGCTTGGGAGCACTAGCATATACAAAATCACGAACGCTGAACGCAAGACCCTGATTGAAAAACACCTTGGTAGAGTAAGTGTAAGCCGGTGGGTATACAATCTCACGGCATCATAAATGAGTCCTAGGGTTGAAGCCTTACAGGCACTAGAAACAAAGAAACAAAACAAGTGAATGCATAGCATGATGGTGTATGAGACATGTTTTAGTAAAGTATTTCATGCTAGACGTATTAGTATGCATGAGTCTGAATGAGACAGAACATATGTATAGTGATAATCGACTAGATTGCATATGTGCTTTATGAGATGTCATGTATTTGGAGTGCATGCATATTTGTATTTCCCAAAGGTTTGTAATGACATGTATGCATGTGAGGCCGAGTTATGATGTTGTTTGATTTAATGAGTTGTAATGTTTGGGAGTATACGTGTACTTGTATTCTCCAAAGGTTTGGCCAAGGGGGTGGCTCGGCTGATCTAGGGTAGCCGAACCAACCCATGGGGGGTGGTTCAGCCACCCCATGGCAGAAAATAAATAAATAAAATATGGGTTTTGGCCCTTGTGGCCACATGGGCCACGATGGTGGTTCGGCCACACCCAAGCGCCAAAACCCTTTTTTTTTTTTCTTTTTTTTTTTCTGCCAGGGTGGGGTGGTTTGGCCACCCCCATGGTGGCTAAGGGGGATGGCTCAGCCACCCCTCTTCTTTCTCTTTTTTTTTTTTTTTAAAAAAAAATCTTTTTTATTTTTAAAATTTTTTATGTTTTTTTTATATAGTGCCACATGTCAACCTCAGCAGTTGACACGTGGCGAGCCGTTAAAATTTAGACGACAAATCTAACAGATATACTAAATGAGTTTTTATCCCTAATTCAGGTACCACCTATGATACAAAACAAAACTGAAGTACTAAATTTAAAAACACTTAAAACTCAAGTACAAATAAGGTATTGAACCCTTATTTTTATTCTTTTCCCTCAGATATTATAGAAACTTATAATAATCTAAAGACATAAAAGAAAGAAAGAAAGATACCGAAATTAAAGTAGTTCGGCCTATAGCCTATATTGACACATTAAAACTTCATAAATTACATCTTTCATTCATATTTGATTTAAGTACGAAACTTTATTTATAGAGATGTACATGTGATTTGAATAATTTTCTATACAAACATATTCCTTAGATTAGGGTTAACAAATTCCTTAATCTAATGTAATCAAATCATCTAAATCCTTTAATTTAAAAAACACAAATCAATATTTGTCACAAAAAAATTCTATCCTCTAACTCGTGAAGAGAAGTGAATATTGCCTTACTTTTTATTCCGCGTTTTGAAGGCCGATCGAATAAAGTGTTTGCAAAGTATAAGATGAATGTAACTACTAATTAGAACAGGTACCCAAAAGGAAGCATTTATGCTTTCTTTCTTTTTTTTCAAAAAAGGAAACTTCAAATGTCATTACTGGGCTTTTGTGCTATAGTGTCAAATGTCAATTTTTGTGCTATGTGTGTGTGAGCAGAAGCTCTTATGAGCAAGAATCAGTGGTCAATGAATTTTTTTGGTATAGGTTAGTAGGCTAAATTTTTATTTTTACCTTATAATTTTTTTTAGAAAATTTTTTCTCCAACCTTATAAATTTGTTTTTTTTTTAAGAAATTGGGGGGCATGGCCCCTGCGAGCCCCCCCTCCCTCCGTCCGTGCATGTGTTTTTGCAAAAATATATTGTTGATTACATAATCCATGCATTTCTGGCTTTATTGTCCGATTGCATTTTTCCTTTTCTGTTTTTTTAATTAGGAGGAAAGTACATTTTATTCCTATGAAGTATTCGCTCATTTGCGTTTTCGCGTCTAATGTTCAAAAATCGGCAGTAAACCCCTCCAATTTAGCCAACTTTGATAAATAATATCTTCCGTCTATGTTGTGTGTCTCTTTGAACAGAAACGAGGTCACATGCATTGCACATGACCTTTTAAGGCCGTGAAGTACCAATTTTGCCCCTCCCCCATTCAGCCCGCGTGCGGGCCTTAGAAGAACCAATTTTTCGTTTTCTTCGATTTTCTTGATAAGATTTGCAATATTTTTACCTACAGATCAAACGGTTAATTTTAAAAAATAGATATATATTAAATGTACAAAATATGTATATATCATGTGTCTAGATAGATAGGAGAGTAGCCCTGCGGACCTTAGCCCCTGCTTGACTTAATTAGATGATTGCTTAGCAGATAACAAAACATTCAAACAAACATAAATAACTACATAGAAAAGTTGCTTAAAAAAAAAATTAAAAAAAAAAAAAAGAACTATATATAAAAGTTATATACTGCCACTTATTATATACAGACAAGTTCGGTCTCTTTCTCTTTATAAGGAATAATTTTGTGGTGAATCCGATGCATTCTGTTGTGACTTGTTTGATTGGAAAAAATTAACATTAAAAAAAAAATTTATAAAACTGGTTCTTGTGGTTTGATGCGGTAACAAATAAGTCTCTTAGATTTCAGATGAATTTATAAATCTCTAGGATGTCTAGGTAACAAAATGATCCTTCCATACAAATTCTGACATCTTTCAGCAAAGTCTTTTCAAATTATAAATTTAACTCAAACAAGAAATTATGAAAAAAAAAATTTTAAAAAAATAAAAAAACAAACAGGAACAAATTGGTTAAGAGGTGATCCAACCACCACTAAGAACTTTTTGAGTGTCAACCAGTCCTTTTGCCCTATTTTGGGGTGGTCGACCACCACCAATAGCCTTTTGAGGGTGGTTCAGCTACCCTTTGAAAGCTATTTCTAGAAATTGCCAAACTACTCACATTGCCATTAGAGATGAGATTTGATTACCCCTAACAATCAGTTCTAGGTGTGGTAGACTACTCCTAAACTATAAGGATGGTTTGGCCACTTCCCAAGAGGCCGATTCTTGGGGCAGTCAGCTATCCCAGAGGTCGGTTCGGCCACCCTTAGAACAGACCAATGGGGATGCTATCCATTCTATGGATGACCAAATTACTCTCAAAATCAGTCAAAAACTCCCAAAATTGAATATTGGGGGTGGCCGAACCACCCCTATGTCTAGAGAGAATGGTTGAACCACCCACAAGGACAATGAAGGTGGTTCAGCCACATTCATAAAGTGGTTCTAGCGGTAACCGAACCACCCTTTTAGCTAAAGTTGATGGTTGAACCACCCGTAAGGGCGATGGTGGTGGTTTGGCCACCTCCATAAAGTGGTTCTAGCGGTGGCCGACCACCCCCACCGTGAACCAATGTTTCATCCTTTTTTTAATAACATTTATTTGAAGATAAATTTGTACCTTCATACACTTTGGAAAAAAAATACCGGAATTTGTATAGATAAAACATTTTGTTATAGAATCATACCACATGAATTTATAAGTAAGATTTATTTGTTATAAGATCAAAACACACAAAACAATTTAACAAATTCTCCTAAAAACTGAAGTATTAAAAGAATATGTAGTGGGGCGACCCGACTTATCCAAATGAATTTTTCTCAATTCCAAATACGATGATGAAATTAAAAATAAGAAAGAGAACAAGATATGCATCTATATATATATATATATATATATATATATATATATATATATATGAGAGAGAGAGAGAGAGAGAGAGAGAGAGAGAGAGAGAGAGAGTGTTTTTAAGAAGTGGGCTTCTTACAAAATATTCTGGCGACAATTTGAAATTCGAGAGAGAGAGAGACTGTTTTTAAGATCGAAGTGGGCTTCTAGCTTACAAAATATTCGGGCGACAATTTGAAATTCGAAAAGAAAGTCAATTATAAAGAAGACAGCTAGTTATAAAGGAATAATTGAAAACTCGGTGCTGTCAATTTTAGATTTAGATTTTAGACGAACCCACCTGATGGACGGGTAGTTCTTATGCATGCCCATGTACAAACTACAAATTTGCATCGATGACAGCTAATTAAGTAGCAATTTATTAAGTTTGCTAACTCAATGCTTTTCATGATAGGTCGTAAAAATTAAGCTAATTAATTATATTTAAATTCATGCAAAGTACCCAATCTGAGGAAATAATTACTAGGTCACCATGCCACGATTCATGGATCTCAGGAAATTTCAATTAAAAAGACTTTGCAGAATGTGTGTGTATATATATATAACTGGTTCAAAGTATGCAACCCATAATATAGAAAAAGGATTAGTTCATCCTCTAAGACAGAATTATATAATAACATTGAACAACAAATTATGGTGATATATATGATGAAGTATGCGGGTAAGCTCAAAGAATATGTTAATATACTGCAATGTTATTTGAAAAATTTTAAATGACATGATATTATGTATATGAATAATGCTATATTTTTACCTAATTTATCATACACATGTACTTGTACCTGCTGACATGGCGTATTTTAAGTGACTTATAATATTAATTATTTAAAAAAATAAAAGTATAAGTCACTTAGAACACGTCATCATATGTGACATGAATGTAATAAATGAACATGAAATGTAGCCTTACTCCATGTATATTGTTAAATGTTATAAAATTTAATCTACTCTAGTCTTGCCACATGCACCTCCTTGTCTCTTATTTTTAGAATAATATCCTTTCATTGCTTGCAAACATAAACCAGAAAGTCACAGGGTAAAGACAATGGGACCAGGATCCTCTCCGGTTCAACTGGAGAGGATCCTGATGCAAGACAATGGCCTAGCCTACGACTCCCCCAAAGTGTTCAAAATTAATTTTTAGAAAAGTATACATATCATCCCCAAAACGACCATTTTATTGTCTATGTTCCCCCAAATTATGTACCAATTGTGTCAATATTTTCCCCTCAAACTACCCAAAAAATGTTAATATCCTTCCTAATGACAAAAATATTTTTCGTAAAATTATTAAACAAAATTTAAAATAAAATAAAATAACAAAATTTATACAAAATAAAATAAACAAAAAAAAAAAAGTTTTATTTTTTCTTCCTTTTTTTTATAATTTTCAGTTTTCTTTTTTAAAAAAAAAAATTGTTCTTTTTTCTTTTTTTTTTAATTTTCTTTTTATAATTTTTTTTTCGTTTTTTCTTTAATTTTTTTTAATTTGTTTTTTAAAATTTAAAATTTTATTTCTTCTTATAGTTTTTTTTTTTTTAAGGGAACATTCAATTTTTAATAGTTTGAGTGGAGACATTGACATAATTGGCAGTATGGAGAGGACATTGACAATTAAATAGTAGTTTGAAGGGAATATATGTTTACTTTATCTAAATACACCCTATAATAAATTCTTTTAATATTTTAAAATATCATTAAAACAATTTTTTATTATTATTTTAACTTCTTTTAGTTCTTTTTTTTTTTTTTGTAAGTTACTTCTTTTAGTTCTTTATTTGCAAAAACTTCCGTTTCTTGTCTAATCTTCATCTGCATCTTCTTCTTCTTTTTTCCATTATTTCTAGAAACATCCCTTTCTTTTCTAGTCTCCATCTGCTTCTTCTTCTTCAATTTTTCTTTATTTCCAAAAAATTCATTTCTTTTCTAGTCCATCTGCATCTTCTCTCTCTCTCTCTCTCTCTCTCTCTCTCTCATGTCCTTCTTTCTCTTTTGTCTCTTTCTCTCTTTATCTCATCTCTATCTTCTCAGTAGAATCGTACTGCCCAGCCAGATTGATTGCCGCTTGAGCTAACGATGGTGGTTGTGAGTAGGGATGTAATCGAGCCGAATCGAGTCGAATTTTAAGATTTCAAGACTGGCTCGTTTATGAGTCGAACACGAATTCGAGCAGAGCTATAAAATGCGTGTTAAAGCTCAGCTTGTTTAAAACTCAGGTGAACTCAAGCATAAGCTCGAGCTCGTTGAGAATGACATTCTAGCTCGAGGTAGATTATTAAATTTTTCATTCTCAACGAGGTTATCAAAGCGGAGTTCAAGCCCGAGTTTGTGAACAACCTTCATGCTAACTATTAATAGCTTAATATGTTAGTTTAACATACTAAATACTATTATCAAAGTATTATAATTAATATGTAATACAATATTTACTTAGCTAGTATACTATATGCTTATATATATATAATACAAAAAAAATATCGAGTAACGTATAGTTAATTACATTTACTTAGTATATGTTAATAAACTAGATAATATGTTAGTTTATGAACTAACTAGTTAGTATGTTAACTAATACACACATATATAAATATTAAGTAAAATATATAACATATATTACTTAATTGCAAATATACATGCTTAAATTTATATAACTCATTTTTAGTAATATAAAAGAGATATGAACAAGCTAATGAGTTAGACTAACGAGCCGGGTGAGCGATCTGGTCGAGTTTTAAACGAGCTGAGTTCACGAGCCCCTATCAAGTTTTGTCGTGCGAATCGGGAATGTATCAGTTACTAATTGAACAGGTTTCTACAATAACGAGCGAGTTTCTATAGTATCGAGCTCGAGTTCGAATCGGGCTAAACCGAGCGGATTGTCGAACAGACTAGTTTATTTACATCCCTAGTTGTGAGTGGCCTAAAGCATCAGCATCTGGGCTACCTTGTTGTTTGAGAACTTCTCCAACTGTAACTACACTTCCATCAATTTATCTTCCAAGTCTGTGGTCTTCTAAAGTAATGTGCATTTTTCCATCTTCAGATTATTCAACTCTTTCACATTCTTCTAATTGGTCTCTTGCAAGAGTCCATATGCCTCTTTCAGTTCTTCCCTCTCTTTATCGCTGCTCTTTGAGTAGTAGGATTGTGACCCCTCAAATTCTTCATGAGCTGCTACGAAGGCTAGATACTTCTGATCCTTATCTGAGGTCTCCCCTTCTTCATATTTGCTGTGAGTAGTGTTGTAAGCCTTCCCCTTAGCATGTCTGAGATTCCTACAATCCTCCCTTATGTGCCCAAAGCCGGAGCATTCACAGCATCTAGGACCTCTAGGATCCTTCTTCTCATCTTCTTCTAGCTCGGCTTCGCTGGGAGTTTCCCTCAGTCTTTTGATAAATTTATCAGTCTTCATTACTTTACTGATATTTTTGGCGAGCATGGCTACTTCGTCTTCTTCTTCTGAGTCTTCATCAGAGGAGACTCTGCTTTTAGTCACCTTGAAGGCCATGCCCTTTGCTTTCTTGACTGGGGGTAGGGAATACTCATAAGTTTGAAGAGATCCCATCAACTCTTCAATCTTCATAGAATCTAAGTCCTTACTTTCTTCAATGGCAGGCACCTTAATCCTGAAATGCTCTGTCAAAGACCTTAGAATTTTTTTTATGAGTTTTACATCAGAGACCCTCTTCCCGAGACTCACCATTGAGTTTCTCAAGTTGTTGATCCTGGTGTAAAACTCACCAAATGTCTCATTATCCAATATTTTAATTTCTTCAAATCTAAAAATCAACATCTGGAGCTTGGCAGATTTTACAAGTTTGGTGCCCTCATATGTTGTTTCTAAGATTTGTCATACATCTTTAGTAGATTCACAATTTGAAATTCTTAAGAATTCAGATGGAGAAAAGCACTTGACATAGAGCATGGATGGCTTTATCATTGGAAAGTCGTGCTTTATTTTCAACAATAGATAGTTCGGTAATTGTATCATCTGGATTAGTCCAACCAATTTTCACAATTTGCCAATCATTAATAGATTTTAAAAAGAAGCACATACAACCTTTCCAATACCCATAATTCGAGCCCTCAAAGGTAGGAATAGAATTAAGAGATTGAGATATTATGAAAAAAAATAGAAGTCAAAAAGATCACACTCAAGAAATAAATCTTAACAGAGTGTACCAAGCTCTGATACCAATTGAAAAATAAATATATGACTTCTAAATACTAAGTGTGTGTTTGTGTGCAACAAAATATCTTAAAAGCGGAAAATAAAAGAGACAAGATATTTGTTGACAAAGTAGAAACTCTGTGAAGAGAAAAATCACTTATACTCACAAAACCTATTACAATAGTCATACATTTAACTACAACACGAAGCCCATTGTAAACGCTTCCCAACCAAGTCTCCTACTTGAAGAAGTCTTTGATGGAATCATTTACCTTAGAGCCGACCCCTAAGATAGACTTTACACGAACAAAGAGCACACACCGGCAACAGTAAAAGAGTTAGCGGATATTCAATTCTCTATAAAACACCCTCTCTAAGACTATGGAATTCTATACTAAATTCTTACAAATAACAAGCCTAGAGCTATCTATTTATAGGCTTACAAAAAACCTAATTCTGCTCAAAATTGGACTCTGGCAAATTGGTGTCTGGACGAAAGTAAGTCTCGTCCGGACGGCCTTCTGCTACTGCATTTCCAGAATAGCGTGATTCTTCCCATAATAGGACCACGTTCGGACAGCTTGGCCGAGCATCCAGACGGTTTTCACTGTCACTCCTTTCCGCGTCCGTAAAGGAAACCCAAAATATTCTGAAACGCTGGGTAGCATCTAGATGTGTTGCCACGTCGTCCGGACGTCTTGCAAAAACTTCTCAAACAGTGTCGACTGAAATCCAACTCCGTGTAGAACTTGGAATAGCTTGACCTAGCGTTCGAACGGTGTTGCTCTGACGTCCGGACGTCTTCAACGCTAAAGCTTCTAGACACTGTGAGGCGTCGGGACACCTTCAAAGGCTCGTCAGGACAGTTGCACAGGAACCAATTGATCTGACTTGAAAATTGCATGGAATCTTCATGGACATCTTCTTAGAAACTTGTGACCAGTCACATGGCTTAAAACGAACACTGTCCATATAACTTGAAGACTTTGAATAAAACCGATAAACCTGTTCAAAATGCAACCGTTACATAAAGTGTTTTTATCAACTACAATGTTGCCAACATAAAATACTAATAGATTTGGAGTGAAATTTTTTAGGGTTGTTTGAGTTGCAGAATTTTGGGGTGTAAATTTGATCAATAAGTGGTTGTGGAATATGCATTTTGAGGACTGTTGAGGTAGCGGTGGAATGTTTTGAGAGAGATGTGTGAGGGAAATGGCGAGAGGAAGAAGGAAAAGGAGCCGTGATCAAATTGAAGCTTGTATCATGGATATCAATATAATTTAGAAAAATGTTATTTTTCATTTTTTTGTCCAACTTTCGTCCATGTTTTTTTAAAATAATTATCATTAAATTTATAGGACCCACATATGGGTAAAACAAATTCAATGATGGATTTGAATAAAAGTTGGACAAGAGTTAAAAGAATTAGTAGGTCTCTATGTTTTATTCATTCCTGCATAATATACTCTAAAAAAATAATTTCTCAATCTAAATATTTTAACTAAATATAGAAAAAACATTTAACTAGGAATTAAGAATACTTGGTTAAATAAAAAGGAAAAAAAAGAGAGAAATCTTTCTTTATATTCCGTTATTCTTATTGAATTATTTATTTAGTTTTGTCTCATCAAATCCTAAATAATCATACCAAACAAATCCAACCACCAACTTTTTTTCCTTGAAGTAACATTCGATGGATAATTCGAGGGATAAAAAATTTAGATGAATATATATATATATATATATATATATATATATATATATATATATATATATATATATATATATATATATATATATATATATATATATAAAAGAGACATTTAATTTTATTTTTTAATAAATTGAATTAACATATATATCACACAAAATTATAATAAGTCGAGAAATGGTTCTTGTACATTTATTGTACATCTTTTATACATCTCTTTCCTAAATTAATCATTAAATCTGTATAACCCACAAGAACCCACATGTAGATCCTACAGATTTAATAGTTAATTTAGAAAAAAGATGTACAAAAGATATACATGTAACATGTCTCTAATATGTATCACCACACAGTCTCTCAAAATAAGACGTTTGACTCGGTCATGGGTGGAGTGACAAACTTCTCTCTGTTATAATTTGTATGTCTTACATGAGTTAAGGGACTGTTCGAGTTTGCGATTTTAAAAAGTGCAATTTAAAAATAGAGATTTTAAAATGTGCAATTTGAAATTTTGATTTTTAAAAATGCAGTTAAGCGTTTGTAAAATCGCAGTTTGGTTTTTAAAATCGCAGGTTAACCTTTTAAAATTCTGCGTTTTTAAAAAGGTATTTTTTTGTCTGCGATTTGAAAAAGCAATTTTCTGCGTTTTCAAATCGCAATTTTTTAAAACAACAATTTCCAAACAATTCATTTTCTAAAATTTAGTTTAAAATCGTACTTTTTCTCTACAAAATCACAATTCCAAACATATTTTAAGTCTAATATTAATCATGTGTTGATTTTCAATAGCGAGTTGTCCTTAAAATTTATATCTATCTCTCGTCATTGTCTTAAATAAGATAGATTTAAAATCCTTTTATGATGGAGTACGTCTCTAGGATAGATTTAATACTTCCTTGATGAAGTGCCACGTCTCTTCGAGATTTATTAATCTCTAACCACCCAATAATCGCGTCATGAACAGCCATGTTAGAATATTATATAAAATCATTCAATTCAATTAATCCATTATTAAAGTTCTCTCCATTAGTGATTTAGTGGATTAGAGGGCGAATCACGTTCTACGTCCAATTTCAATTGTTTAATTATTGCTAAATCATTATCTATTCTTCTTTTTTCTTTTTCTTTTTTTTTTTCTATATAGATAAGCTAAATCATTATATCTATTCATCCGGCCAATTTCATTGTTCAACAAGCAATGAGCGGAAGCCACGTAGGGAAACCTTATTCGTGGCCGTGGGTCCAATGATTATCTGCTTGTACAGACGCGAAAATGAGCATTTTATACTGAGAAATAATCCCTACACTCATTTCTCACAACAGTCCCACAACAAGTTAACGTGGCTAGTAATATTTTATTATTTTTTTTGTTTTGTTTTCTTTTTTTTTGTAAAAAAATAATAAAATATTACCAATCATTATTATTATTATTTTATTATAACCAAACATACACAATTAACGTAACCAAACAGACAGACAAAATTAAAGCAATTGATTTTGTTATTATTATCATTATTATAATTTTTTTTTTTAAAAAAAAAAAAAAAAACTATACATCTCCTTCTCTCCAAAAAAAAAAAAATTATTCAAGATCTGATTGACAATAATATATCAGCAAATGAACAAAGTAAAATAAAAAGTGTGATGTATAGCATTTCTCTTGTTATTTAATGAACTAGACTGAGCAAACTTCTTAAAAAGCTAAGCTCTTCTCAACTGACAATGATCATCTCCATTTATTAAATATATTGAAGAAATATATGAAAAAGGAGAAAGAGCGGAAGAGAGAAAGAGAGAGTGAAAATATATAATGGACTACATTATATTGAAGTAATATTGTCAAACAATATTACATAGGTCTCTATTTATAGAGAGATAATGAGTAGTGAACAAAAAATCCTAAACTATATTAGGTAAATAATAAATCCAAGTAGGAAGGACAATAATACAGTAAATATAAAATATTCTAACACTATTATTATTTTATGATCAAAATTTTATTTTGTTGCATTCAACGATATATATATATGATATATCATTACCTCATTGAAATTTTTTTAAACTAAGTAATAATATATTCATTTTGTAACATCATATACACAATTAAATGTAACAAAATAAAATCTAAACTAATTTATTTGATAACATATTCATCACACATGACATTATGTACAATACTAAGTACAACAAAATAAAATAATTATTGTTTTAACTTAAATAATTTTTTTTTTTTTAAAAAAAAAAAAAAAACTAACTGAGGATGATCCTCTTCCCTTCTTCTGGTCAAGCTTTAAACTCATTGCAACGTGCTTGGTCATTGACTCGTTGGGGGATGCTCATCCGTCAGTTTTCTCCCTTCATTTGGAAATAATAATAATAAATTATTTCACATGGGATCCTCTTGAAGTCTTAAATACCTCATTCCAAGACCACCAGGGCAGTTAAATCATAGCATTAAAAAAAAGAGATTTGAAAAGTACAATTGAATGGTACGAGGTCCATTGACTGTTGGGGCGGTTTGCATTGGAAACCAAACAAGTCATAACAATCACAGACCTTCATCAGAAAATAACGAAAGATAAATCATATTTTACTTCTCAGAATCTCAGTCCCTCTCATTATTAATGGTTTAAATTTACAAACCCTATATGGGTGATAGAAAAATAAATTAAGGGCATGGATCGGAATAATTGGGATTACAATAATTATTTGCTTAATTGCTATCAATTTAATTAGATAACATAAAAGAATTTATATTATGAAATACATTTATTTAAATAAATTTTAAACTACTTAACTATTTATTCGAACACGTAAATTTTGTATGAATTCTCTTAAAATAATTTGAACATGTAATTGCCGGTAATCCTTGTATGCTTATAGGTGAGAGATAAGAAAGGGAAAGAGAGAAATATATTTTTAGTCCTGTTTGGCAACCCTCTCCTCTCTTCTTTTTTTTTTTTTTTTTTTTAACTTCTCCTAAAAAAGTATCGTCAACTTCAAAACATTTTAATTTTTTTTTCTCATTTTACATAACATTAACACTTTTTTATTACTATTTAAATAAAAAAAAAATCACTAAAATACAAAAAAAAAAAAAAAAAAAAAAAAAAAAAAAATTCACTTTTTTATATAAAAAAATTTTATTTTATATCACTTCAATCAAGTTTTATCATCACTAAAAAAAAAAAAAAAAAAAAAAATCCCCTCGAAGGGTTGCCAAACAAGGCCCTAGTAACTGACAACATGCACGTGAAACGAAGAGAAGCCGACTTGGTCAACAAGTAATAAACTGGAAGGCTAGTTAGGATAAAATAAGTAACATTTTTTTATTAAAAGCATTTTTTTATTAAACTGGAAATGCTAGTGTTCCCACCAGCATCCCACCCCCATCCCACCACCCCTAAGTGCAAAAATCTGAAAATGAATTTATTAAATAAAAAAAAACCAACCACTTAGGATTGGTGGGATGGGGGTGGGATGCTGGTGGAAACACCAGCATTTCCCTTATATAATTAATCACGTCTAAATCTCAGAATTTGAAGCTCCCAAACCTCTATAAATTGGAAACATCCATCTGAGGTTGACAACTACAGCAATCTGCTTCAGAAACAGACACCAAGATATCTCCATGGATTCAAAGAAGTCTAACAAAATCAGACAAATTGTTAGGCTTCAACAGATCCTCAAGAAGTGGAGAAAGCTTGCCAACTCGTCAAAGCCGACCATGAGCAGCAGCAGCAGCAAGAGCATCAAGTTTCTGAAGAGAACACTTTCTTTATCTGAAGAGAATACTGTCCCAAAAGGCTACCTGGCCGTCTGTGTCGGAGAAGAGCTGAAGAGATTTGTTATACCAACCGAGTATTTGGGTCATCGTGCTTTTCATATTTTACTGCGAGAAGCAGAGGAGGAGTTCGGGTTTCAACAGACTGGTGTTTTGAGGATTCCTTGTGAAGTTTATGTGTTTGAAAACATTTTGAAAATGGTGGAGGAAAAGAAGGACGTGTTCTTCATGCAGGAATGCTGCTCGTCGGAGAACCGGCTCACTCCTTCTGATCACCGACAGCAGAGCCCAATGTGCAGATAGCTTTTGGATTTTATTTTATTCTTTTTGACACCCATCATGTCATTTCTTTAGATGAGGCCATGTATGAGGGTGAGAGTGAGACAGTTAGAGAGGGATTTGAATAAAGATGTAAAACTTTTTGAGAATTAGTGAATCATACCAACAACTTGCATTTTCTACATCAAGTTTCACCCATTCAAGTGATGCATTTTCTGGCACCTATATATTGATGTCCAGATCCAACATCTTTGTGCATTTGTGATTCTTAAACTTTACATTGAAGTCACACACACACACACACACACACACACATATATATATATATATTCTACCTTGATTACAGCAAGCAAATAAAGATTACAATACGAGTATATGACACGTCTGTACAAATCAAATCAAATCAACATATATATATATATATCCAAGACTCCCCTCAAGTTGGAGCATGGAGGTCGTGAATGCCCAACTTGTGAATTAAGTGATGAAATTGATCTGCTCCAAGCTAGTGGCTTGGTGAAAATGCCAGCGGGTTGATTTGAAGTGAAAATTAACGTACATAGTTTGAATCAAACCCTGTTGGATTTTCTTGCGGACGATATGGCAATCGATTTCTATTTACTTGGTACACTCATGAGAGACAGGGATTTGCAGCAATGTGAAGAGCAACCTGATTACTACAATATGGCTGGATGGGTATGTGATGTAAAAGATAAGATAACCATTGTAGTTCACAGCAAGTAGAGGCCATGGCACGATACTCAGCTTTGGCAGAAGAACATAAAGCGATGGGCTGCTTCTTGGATTTCCATGAAATAGGAGAAGTACCAAACAAAATGCAATAACCAGTGAGAGAGTGATGACCTCAGAACGACTAGCCCAATCAGAGTTGCAATATGCATGCAACCGTAAACTTCCAAGAGACGAAAGTAAAATGCCATGTCCTGGAGTTTGTTTGAGATAATGCAAGACACGATAAGCGGCATCAAGATGGGGCTAACGAGGCTTGCCCATTAATTGAGTAAGAACTTGGAATGAATATGTAATGGCAGGCCGCGTGATGGTGAGATAAAGAAGTCTTCCAATTAACCAACGATAACTAGAAGGGTGTCAGAAGCAGACAACTTTAGACGTTGCTCCATAGGAGTGGAGATAGGTTGGGGCCCAAGAAGACCAACATCATTTCAAATCTCAAGAGTGTACTTGCGTTGAGAAAGATGAATCCCACGAGAAGAACGAGTAACCTCAATACCCAAAAATACTTCAGCCGACCAAGATCCTGAATATTGAAATGATGATGGAGATATTGCTTCAAGCGCCCGATACTTCAAGAATCATTGCTAGAAGGAATAATATCATTCACATACACCAAAACTACAATGAAGGAGGATCCATCAACACGTACGAGTAAATAGGGAATAATCAGCTTTGGATTGAACGTGTCCAGTGTGAAGGAGATCAGCACGTGATTGTTTGGCAAAACACTAGATACTGAAACCTAGAGGAAGTACCATATAAACTTAATTATTCAGTAAGATCACCATGTAAAAGGCATTATTAACATCGAGTCGACGAAAGAGACCAATTTTACAAAGCGTCAACAAGAAGAAGGAAATTGTGATGACTCTTTTTTTTATATAAAACGGATCATCATAAGGGCATGACAATTAGCCATAGGCTAACATCAACACAACACATCTCATAACATGTGCATAACATATCAGAGAATAAACCTATAGCAACGAAACTTCTAGCATTAATTAAAATAGAATAATTACAACATCATAGTCATTTAGTTGTCTATCTGTTTAAGGCTTAATCAAATATTGTTTACATATCAAAAAAATGACTATACAAAATGGTGTCACATGAGACACTATGCCATATACAAAATAAAACTCCACGAAAGATGAACTATCCATAAGTCCAGCTCCTGCGACTGGCGCGATATGCCCTATTCGTAATATCCCCAATACAAAGCTAGGGGGTTCTCCTCAACGTTTGCAGTACCTGTAGCCAAAACATCATCATTTATACGATCGTGGTGGTTGCCACGTTCGTATAGGTGGATTAAAGAGTCTACGATCTCAGTAATATATAACCACTACAAAAAAAAAAATGATTTTCGCCACTTACATTTCACCACGTGTACGGTTACTGTACACGTGGCGAACTGTTGGCCACGTGCGAGTGGCCACGTGTGCCCCACGTAGCGGATTTGAGTGTCACTAAATGCACATTTAGCCACGTATTAAATACACGGGGCTAAAAAAAAAAAATAGAAAATTATATTTTTTTTTTTACACGTATTCTTAACACACGTCGCCAACAATGATATTATTGCTTAAAAAAAAGAAGAAGAAAAGAACAGATCTGTTCTTTTCTTCTTCTTCTTCTTCTTTTGTTTTTTTCCTTCCTAATACGTATACGATATACCCATACGAAACACAAAACCAACTCGTCGTCGATTTCTTCTTTCTTTCTTTCTTTTTGTTTTTTTCCTTCCTAATACGTATACGATATACCCATACGAAACACAGAACCAACTCGTCGTCGACATATCTACTGGCCGACCGGAGTTTGGAGAGATAGAGAGAGATACAGAGACAGAGAGAGATACAGAGAGTGAGAGAGAGAGAGAGAGAGAGAGAGAGAGAGAGAGAGAGAGAGAGGTATTAGAGAGAGAGAAAGAGAGAGAGAGAGAGAGTGAAAGGGATTTAAGGCCGGTGATGTACTGGCCGGCCGGTCGGAGTTTGGAGAGATAGAGAGAGAAAGAGAGATATAGAGAGAGAGAGATACAGAGAGAGAGAGAGAGAGAGAGAGAGAGGTATTAGAGAGAGAGAGTGAAAGGGATATTGTTTTCTTACCCGCCGGTGATATATTGGCCGGCCGGTCGGAGTTTGGAGAGAGAGAGAGAGAGAGCGATACAGTACCGTGAGAGAGAAGAAGACGCGTGCAGTATCGTGAGAGAGAAAGAACCGTGAGAGAGAGAGAGAGAGAGAGAGAGAGAGAGAGAGAGAACGAGTGCAGTAATATATATAACGATTTTTTTTTTTCTTTTCAAATATTTGAAACTTGAAATTAATAATGTGTACAAAGAGAGATACAGAGATACAGAGAGATACAAAGAGAGAGAGAGAGAGAGAGAGAGAACACTGAGAGAGAGAACAGTGACGGAAAGAGAGAGAGAGAACAGAGAACGCTGAGAGAGAGCCTGAGAGAATATAATTTTTATATATATATATATATATATTTCAAAGTAATGGCAGGTGGGTGCGTGGGAATTCTCCTGCGCGCCTACCTGCACCAATTTTGGCGCCACGTGGCCAAATTCTTGATTTATATTTCAAATATATTTTTATTTTATATATATATATATGTATAGTGTACAAATTTTCAAAAACAGTTGGCCACGTGTATTAATTACACGTGGCCAATTGCAAATATAAATATAAAAAATTATAAAAAAAAATATAAATATTTTAGCCACTCGTATTTATTACACGTGGCTAATTGGCCACGTGTAATTAATATACGTGGCCAATTGAAAATATAATATAAAAAATTATAAATAAATAAATAAATATTTTAGCCACGCGTATTTATTACACGTGGCTACTTGGCCACGCATATTAATACACGTGGCTAATTGGCCACGTGTAATTAATATACGTGGCCAATTGCAAATATAAATATAAAAAATTATAAAAAAAAAAATATAAATATTTTAGCCACGCGTATTTATTACACGTGGCCAATTAGCCAAGTGTATTAATTACACAAGGCCAATTAGCCAAGTGTATTAATTACGCGTGGCCAATTAGCCACGTGTAATAAATACACGTGGCTACTTGGCCACGCATATTAATACACGTGGCTAATTGGCCACGTGTAATTAATACACGTGGCCAATTACAAATATAAATATAAAAAATTATTAAAAAAAAATATAAATATTTTAGCCACACGTATTTATTACACGTTGCCAATTAGCTACGCGTATTAATTACATGTGGCCAATTAGCCACGTGTAATAAATACACGTGGCTAACTGTCATCTAGCCACGTCTATTTATTACACGTGGCTAATTGGCCACGTGACTACAGTAATTACATTTTTTTTTGTAGTGAACTCACGAAGTTTCACAATGAGCCGATGTTTTTCTTTTTTTATCATACATTTACAATAACAGCTACCCTTAGTAAAATACTTCATCTTAAAATGTTTTATACCATAAGGTAAATATTGGCATTCCATAAATGAATGAATTAATACTATGTAATTGTGAATATAATTACATGTTTCAATCTCCCGCTTGTAAGCAGGCACCTACAAACTCGTCTACATCATACTTTATATATATATAAATACATCATGTGACTTGTTATACACGTATATTAGCTTTCCAAACCTTTTGAAAAATACAAGCATACAAAAACATACATATAATTAAGCATGAAGCCTTATAAATCATAATATACAAACCAACCGTAATAATATACATTGTTCAAACCACAACCACAAAATACATTGTCTAATTAATCTTCCATTCTTCAAATCACAACCACAAAATACCATTTTTTTCAACAACAAATAACATAAAATTTTACCCGAACAACTAAAAGGTCGAAACCGTCACGTAATGAATAAAAGGGTAAATGATTTTCAATAGAAAAATCATAAAAACTACACACACACAAATATATGAGAAAAATATATATTAAAAAAAAAAAAAGAGAGAGAAAAATACCCATCAACTAACAACTGAATTTGAAATAGCCCCATGAATTTTCAAGTGTGTTAAGGTGACCCATCAAACTATAATCGTGTTTCAAAGAGGCCACTTTTTTTATTATATTCCTATAACACCGTTATTCTCTTCAAAGCTAAAATAAAAAACTAAACTATTTAAAAAAAAAAAAAAAAAAAAGTAAGATAAATAATAAGAAGAAGATAAATGTCAAATTAGTTCACGTTGTTGGCTTAAATTATAAATTCCTCTATGTAGAATAAAAAATGATTTAAAACACTTGACGGGATTCCGTTAGTGTCAACGTAACCACCAATTAAATGATGACATATATCACTCTCACAAAATACATATATATATATACATTTATGAAACTAAAAAAATAATATAAAATAAAATCACAGCCACCCTCTGGTTGGGGGTGGCCAGCCCATGGGAAACGCCCCACGACACCCCCAAAAGAGGTCGTGCCACCCCAACCCAGATCAAGGGGTGGCTGCCCAACCCCTATCATTTTTTTTTTCTTTTATATATATATATATTAGCTTTTTAAAAAAAAATTATAAATATATATTTTTATTTATTTTTAGAGTGACACATGTCGTCATGTTATTGGCATTCATGCATGTGTCACTTAAAGGAATTCGTTAAATGTTTTAGCGAAATTTGACTACAGGAACTAAAAAAAAATTTTGCCACACCCGAGGGACCTCTGAATTCATTTTGATACGATAAGAAATTATTTGAATTTATGCCAACCACAAAGACTGATTTTGCATTTATCCATAATTTTAATATATTTACCTTTTTATGAAGAGTGACACATGTTATCATGTTATTGGTGCTGACGTGGCTACTAATGGAATCCGTTAAGTGCTTTGACGAAATTTAACTGTATGGACTAAATTGTTATTTTGGCTTACCCTAAGAACTTTTGAATTACTTTTTATACCGCAATGATCGATTTGTAATTCAGACCAACTATATGGACTCATTTTGCATTTATTCCAAAAAAAATAGTTCTTTTTTTAGGGAAATATATATATATATATATATATATATATATATATATATATAAAATAAAAATAAAAAATCCCCGTGAACTAACAACTGATTTTAAAATAGCCTCCTAAATTTCTAAGTATGTTAAAGTGACCCATCAAACTACCAAAGTGTGCCAAAAATGTCATTTTTTATTATATTCCTATAATACCTCTATTCTCTTTAAAAAATAATAATAATAATAATAATAATAATAATAATAATAATAATAATAAACTATTCTTTCTTAAAAAAAAAATGATAAATGCAAAATCAATCCCTGTGATTGGCCTAAACTAAAAATCGCTTATCACGGAAGAAAAAATAATTTAAAAGTCATAAGGGTAGGCCAAAAATAACAATTTAGTCCTTATTGTCAAATTCCGCCAACAAAATTCTTTTTTGTTAATTAAAAAATTTAAATTTTTTAAGTTTTTAATTTCTTTACTTTTTTAGTTTTATATTAATATTTTTTAATTTCTTTATTTTTTGTTTAAAAAATAGCTTCTTTTTTTTTTTTTTTTTTTTTTAGTTTTTAATAAAACAATGGTATAACAGGAATATAATGAAAACAATGACTTTTTTAACACACTTTGGTAGTTTGATGGGTCACATTAGCACACTTGAAAATTCATAGGACTATTTTAAAATCGGTTATTAGTTCAGGAGTTTTTTTTATATTTTTCCATTTATTTTTTTTATTAATCCACCCAGTTGGTTTTTCTTTTCTTTTTATTTTGTTTAAAAAAATAGTTTAGATTAGTTTTTTTTTTTAATTTTTTATTTATTAATATTTTTTTATTTTAGTTTTTAAGAGAATAAGGGTATTAATAGTCCCATGAATTTTTTTAAATGTGCTAAAGTGACACATCAAATTACCATGGTGTTCCAAAAATGTCACCTTATATATATACACGAGTTACACTATAATTTGTAGCAATTGCAAGATATGGACTTCACCAAAGTTTTGAAACAATAATTGATGTCTCCCAAGAATATGACCCTTTTCATTTCATGGTTTATAAAATTTGCATAATATTAAGTACTACACATTTATTAAATTTATCTCACCCTTATTCCACTAGGTTAATGTCACAGTGTCTATCATCCCTTCGATCATCAATTTCTTTTAAAAAAAAAAAATCAGAGAGTTGATGGCACTGCCACATCAACCTAGTGAAATGAATGTGTAGCATTTGAGCCAAAATAATCAAGTTTGGCCCCTACCCCAAAAAAAGCTTGCCCTTTGCTCTATTATAACAAAAAATCATTTTATACCCAAACCTTAAACAATCTAAATCTATAATGAGCAACAACCTAATTCTATCATTAAAAAAAATTAAGCATAAGCAATAGACCTAATTTAATGAGACGATGGGTTCATTGGGTTGCATCTTTATATGAGGGGGGAGAAGTGTTGAAATGGTCCACATATTGGCATGTCTCGAAGGAGCTACTGTACACCCCAGAACAAGAGAGGGTGGTGGATACTGGCCCCCCTGGACTCAGCCCATCCTAATAGAAGGACAAAATTCTACAATGTAAACCTAAAACACCATAATCTGCATCAAGAATGACAGCTATTCAAGTTTACGATGGCACATCAATATAAAGAAATATAATGGTTTTGTTTGAGTATATTTGATTACATGAAGTTAATTAGGAATTTGATGAGAATTTTATTGCCTTTGATAAAAATTAGATTACCTTAAATTTAAAGATTTAATGATATTGAATCACCCTAAATTAAGATATTTGATTAAGATTGTATTTCATGTGTAAACTCTATAAATATAGCATTTGTATTGTAAATTCCTCAAGGAATAAGAACAACAATATAGTCCTTTTAGCTTTATTCTGTGAAAATAGGTTATAGACCGAACCAAATAAAACTCTTGTCTCTATTTTATTATTTCCGCTATTGCTTTTATATTTCTATATCATCATGATTTTCTTTAGGTTTAAACTCAATCATTTCATTTCTTTTCCTTTTCCAACTAGTAATATGCAAATTAAATTACATAAATGCCACACAAAGACAATCTTCTTGACACAGAAGGAGAAGAAAACAACCAGAAAGTAAATCCACCTTCATGCGCATAGTTTCTGGTTCAATATTGCTGGCCAAATTTTAGGATCATCCTAGCAGCAAACCTGAAGAGTTTACAGGCTCAAAAGGATAGGTCCGCACCATCAGTAGAATTTGGGAAGGTAACACATTTGAAAACTTTGCAATTTGAGCACAAGATGTATCCAGTCTGCAGCAGTATAAAAATGAGGGTATTCTGTAATATATCTTTTCCATGAGATGAATCTATAACTAGCAAATGTCATGAGACAATGAGGAACGTTCATGCAAAACAAACACTATTGGACTTTGCCCTCCAAAACAAAATCTATAATTATACAAAACTAATAGAATAGTAACATGTATGTACTTTTCTTCCCTGTATTCCTGTTCTTTTGTTTTAGTATGATCTTATTTTGTTATGTATTACCATAAACTATGCGCTTGAAGGTGGATTTAAGGTAAAAGTATACATACTCTCTTCAAACTATCACTCTATTGTCAATGTCCTCCTAAATTACAAAAAATTTCACTGTCTCCCTTAAGACCAGCAAAAAGACAGAATCCTAAAAATTTTGTAATAAAACAAATATACCCCTATAAATTCATAATATATATATATATATATATTAAAACTAAAAAGAAAAAAAGAAAAAAAAAAGAAAAAAAAAAGGGTGGTTCGAAAACTATTCCCAAGTGTCTAGGGGTGGATCAGCCACCCCCAGCCGCTGTTTGGCCACCCCCAAAAAATTGCTCAACGGTGGTCTGGCTACCACCCCCAAGTGTTAGAGGTGGTTCAGCCACCCTTGTGTGTGTGTTTTATTTTTTTTATTTTTATCTTTTCTGTTGATTGCTTTTTCTTTTTCTTTTTCTTTTTTTTAATTTTAGAATTTTTTTTATTAAGGGCATTTTTGTCATTAGGAGAACATTGACATCTTTTGGTAGTTTAAAGGTGACATTGACACAATTGGTATTTTGGAGAGGGCATTGACATTAGAGTGGTAGTTTGAGAGCGTATGTATATTTTTCCCTAGTTTTAATTTTAGAATTGCATGAATGATTTATTAGATAAAGTTAAAACAATCATTAGGCATTTTTTTTTTTTTAAAGAAAAAAGTAAGCATATTCTCTTATAATTATGGAAGATAAAAAGACAACAAAATAAAAACTAATCTAATAATATTATACTGACTGTTAGAATTTATTTTTGACTAGTTTATGAAAAATAATATGAGATAATCTTTTATAGGCAATCAAACTAATGCTTCTATTTATTTTGTCTAATGAGGTACGGTTAATCCTTATTCAATCCACTGGGGAACAAGAAGTTTAATGAGGTTAATACTTATTCAATTCACTAGGGAACAAGAAGTCTTTTCGACAATGCACAAGTGGTTTTATATTTTCTTTACATAAACAATCCTATGACTTTAAAATTTTCAGGAAAAACTTCACCTACTCCCTCCCCGAACTGTTAGAAGTTCTGCTATCATAATCTCGAATTATCAAAATTTACAATGTTGGTATCACAAGTTTTAGCCCCTTTTAATTTCACCCCTACGGTTAAGATTTTGTGTTAAATTAAACGGTTAAAATCTCACACCCCTGTATAATTCATACAAATTTGTCCATGATATTTGAGAGAGAGCAGTTAGTCGACTACTTACAGCTCTGCAAGATGGACATCGGCGGTAGATCCGATTGTTTTCAGCTCTCACATTGATTTTCTGCCCTTTGCAAAAATCACAAAGTAACCATCCTTTGCCGTTGCAAGGTTCACACATAATTCCTGCATCAACCTTAAAAGAACTGGACTATAGTCAGAATAGCCAGGAGACCTTCACATTAAGATATTGCACCCTGTTTGGGGTTCCTCTAAAATACAGAAAGAATCAATTATTATTTATTTTCAATTTCCTGATCAGTATAAAATTCAAAAGTGAAATGGGCTTCAGGCCCATGTGACTGCAAAAGTGGGTTAGTTAAATTCCCAATAAAAGTCAATGCGCATATTCTTAATTTAAGCGCAGACATGATGATTTATATACCTTTGCTGGACTGGCGGGAGTGGTGCGCAACGTGCAGGCTTCAATAAGAAACGGCTCTTCCTTGACGGGGACGATGGCAAGATTTGTAAAAAGTTGAGCTTTGCGGGGGCCATAAGCAACATCGCCATTACACTTTCCTCTCCTCACAAAATACAGTGAACCAGAAAGCCTCAACGATGCTCTTCAGTCTTCGCCTCTCTTTTATCAGATAACGCTGCAGAAAATTACCAACAATATAATAAACCCCCGCGCTTCATCAAAAATAACAAAACTGCCAACGCTCTTCCCAACATTTGCACTCCAATCTTCCGTTATTATCGAAATTGCCACTACTCTACAAATCAGGCTGATTGATTTTGTTGCTCTACTGGAGATGAATCGGGTGCTGACAATCTTCGTGTTCCTCTTCTTCTTATTCTTCTCCGCAAACGCTACCGCTGACCCATGCAACCCCAGGGCCCAGCCGGGCAAACGGACGCTTCGATCCGACCAGGTAACGGTCCTGATCAACGGCTACTCCGAGTCCCGCATCCCTCTCCTCCAGTCACTCGCAGCCACGTACGCCGGGTCCCCACTGGTATCCTCTGTGCTCGTCCTCTGGGGAAACCCCTCCACCTCGGCCCAAACCCTGGCCCGTTTGGCCCAAAATCTCTCACTCTCCTCCTCCTTCGGCGCAGCATCGGTCTCCCTGGTCCGCCAACCTTCAAGCAGCCTCAACGCTCGGTTCCTCCCCCGACCCTCCTCCATCCGGACCCACGTCGTTTTGATTTGCGACGATGACGTGGAAGTCGATCAGCGATCGTTCGAGTTCGCGTTCAGAATATGGGGATCGAATCGAGACCGTATGATCGGGTTCTTCGTGAGATCGCACGATCTGGATCTGTCCAGGAAGGAGTGGATCTATACTGTACACCCGGACAAGTACTCGATCATGCTCACCAAGTTTATGATCTTGAAAAGTGATTATCTGTTCAAGTACAGCTGTGAAGGTGGGCCCAGGATGGTCGAGATGAGGAGGATCGTGGATCGAATGCGGAACTGCGAGGACATCCTGATGAATTTTGTGGTGGCAGATGAGACGAATGCGGGGCCCATACTGGTGGGGGCAAAGAGGGCGAGAGATTATGGGGATGCGCGGAACGACGGCGGTGATGAACGGTGGGGATTGAAGGGTGAGGGAGTGAAAGAGGTGGGGTTGAGCAGTAGGAGAGGGGAGCATAGGAAGAGGAGGGGACATTGCATCAGGGAGTTCCATAGGGTGATGGGAAGAGTAGCTTTGAGGTATGGTTATGGGAAGGTCGTTAATTCAGTTGGCGAACAAGGGTTGTGTGAGAAAGGAGGGCATTTGGTGCTTTGTGATCAGTAAGTTAGTAACAGGAATAGCTTGCATTGTAACAGTAATTCAGTTGGTGAACAAGGATATCAATTTGAATTTCGATCTGAAATTTATACGAAATAAACGGGTTAAGGTCGAAAAGTCGTCGATCTATTTAATTAAATTAGTCGGTTTATGATTGATTTATATAATTTTATTAACACGTTTCAATAGGTAAACACTAATTACCACTCTAAAATTAAGGCCTTGATTGGATCTATTCACAACAATGAAAATGTCACTAAAAAGTACTAGTAGTAGATATGGTAGTTCTTTTCTTTAAATATAGGAAAAATTTAAAAAAAATTTCAAAAAATCACCCACATCAATTTTTTTTATATTTTTTCTAAACCTATGAGTAGCTACAAAAGAATAAAATACTGGGTCCCCACCAGTATCCTCTATTGCGAATTTTTTTTTTTTTTATAGAGAAACAATATATATATATATATATATATATATATATATATATATTATTCTCTAAATTTTTAAAAAATAAAAATAAATTAGTATATGCTTTTAGTGCTCTAACACCTCCCTCCACCACCGCATAGACTCCCACCCTTGCATTGGCTCCACTACCCCACCAAATCCCAACATTCTGTCAAACTCCCTACATGGTTGCATCCTGTAAGATGTGACCTTTTTTTCGATATTAGATTTTTTAAAAAAAAGAAAAAAGGGGGCCCTTTTCATCTCTTAAATATGCTCACTTGAACCGAGAAGGCACGTTGAGATCTCCAACGGTGTTAATAAGCTTTTTAGGTGATTAAAATTCTTTATGAAATTGCAAAAAAAAAAAAAAAATTAATATTGAAATTATATAGAAAATGAAGTAGATATGAAATCGAATTGTATTGAGGCACAGAAATATCACTCTTTAAGCCTTTTTATTATCATTATTATTATTATTATTATTATTATTATTATTATCTTCTCTTGATTTGTCACCTTCAAGTTCAAGATACAAAGGCCCAATTATTTGTCTTAGCCATGTACCTCATACCAACTTTGCATGAGCAGTTGCCAATTGAGCTCAAAACTCCATCTCTTTAGCTTCCCATGTGAATGGACTAGGCCCAACGTTTGCACTGGACACTTAACCCAATAATGCTATCTCCAACAGAGTAGCTATTTTAACCAAAATAGTCAAATATGACTTTTTTTACTTTTTTTTTCTTCTCCAACAGAATGGTTACTTTAACCATTTTTCTAAACACATGAACAGTAAATAGCCAATATTGACTATTCACTGTTCATGTGTTTAGACTTTTTTTATTAATTTTTTCTCTCTCCCTCTCCGATTCCTCTTCGTCCCTCTCTGTCACTCTTCGTCCCTCATCTAAAGACTCACATACGGAGCTCAAAGGTCAGGGAACAAAAATGGCCGCAATCACATGCTCAGCTCCCTTAATTCGCATCCCTCCTAATCACCGTACATATGTTCATGGATCGACGATGAGCCCCAATCTTTCATGGATCGACGATAGGTGACGTCCGGTGGATGGGTCGACGCCAGTGAAGCTGGAGGTGGATTCCGGCGGGGCCCGCCAAATCCTCGACTCGTCTGGAGATTTTGGTGGTTTTGTGCCTTTTTTTTTTTGGTGGTTCAACTGTGCCCTTTTTTCCGGTGGATTGGTCTTGATCGGTGGTTCTGTTGCTCTGGCCGTGGGTGGATCAACGTCGTGTGTGCGGTGGTTGAACAGCGCTGATCTGGTGGTTGAGTGGTGCGATATTGAAGTGCTACTCTGGTGCGGTGGGTGCTTCTTCTTCGTTATAGTGCAGTGGGTTG